>NC_080784.1:160484053-160796553 GCF_028018385.1 Neofelis nebulosa
CAAATGGTCTATTCTTAAGGTCATAATGTGGTTTCACAGAGCAATTCAAAAGAGAGGTAGTAGCAATGTGACACATGAAGATTGTGAGAAGTCACGCCTTCATGTGGTCACCACGGTCTAAGGGCTAGCCTCCAGGTTTGCTAATCCAAAATCAGTTTTATCATGTCACCAAGAATTGATCAGGCTTTGGCAAATAGAGTCAGAGTGTGAGTAACCAAACACATGAAGCATGATGTTTCATTAACACAGAATGGAACTCTGGATTTCATAAACCTAGCTACACAAGTATCTCCATTCAAAGCACCCATTGTCAGAATCAAAGCAACTGGAAGAATTTATAATGTATGAATGTGTTTTTAAAGTTTTTATTCATTTACCTTGAGAGAGACAGAGACAGCATGGGTGGGAAGGGGCAGAGAGAAGGGGAGAGAATCCCAAGCAGGCTCCACACTGCCAGGGCAGAGCTGGACATGGAGCTCGAGCCCACGAACCGTGAGATCATGACCTGAGCTGAAATCAAGAGTCTGACGCTTAACCAGCTGGGCTACCCAGGTGCCCCAGAATTTATAATGTAAAAGTAGCTTAATGAATGTGGTTAAAGGAGTTGGACATTTTTGAAAGAAGCTTTATCTATTAGAAAATGTGAGGAAGTAATACTATCTCTAGCAGTAAAATAGGCCAAGAAATTCACACCTATTAGGGTTTACACTGTGTCTGATATCATATTATGCATGTATATAATTTCACTTACTTGCACAACAATCCAAAGTTGGTGATGGTGTTATTTTCACTTACCCAGAGCAAATGTGAAGTCAAGAGAAAGTCTTACTACTTTAGGGAGTGGAGCCAGAATGTACATTCAATCCTGTCTGACATCAAAGCCCAACCTAGAATTTCCTATTTCATGCAAAACTCTTGACCTCTATTCAGTGAGATGCCTTTCCTGAATGTGTAACACCAAGTGGAAATTGACAAAAAGTTTTGTTTTTATTTTCTCTTTCCTAACTCAACATAAACACCACTCCACTCTGGTTGACACTTTAATTCTCTTAGACACTTGTACAAACTGTAAGTTTTGTTATCTCCATTCCTATCCTGAGGCTTCCTTCTTCATCTTGTTTGGCTTGGGTATTTCCAAATCTCTAGAAACACTTTTAGAAATTGAAATTATATTATTGAGACATAACTAGACCTCTGTGAACTCCTATTGCCTTCTAGTGCTCATTATTTTCATTCAAGTAAACTGGATTTAAAAAAAAAGAATGCTCGACTTGATAGTATAAAATATAAAATGGTTTATTTTTCTTTAATCACTGCCTTCCAAAATGTTCTGTTGAATTACTACTCCCCAGTGGGAAGCAGATTCTTTATTGATCATCTTAGGAAGCCTCTGTAGCCCTCTGGACATTGTTGACTATATAGTCAGTCCAACTCAGTTTAAAATTCCACATAATAATCTATGTAAAACTTTCATCTTTCCGATTGTTGGCTATAATTGTGATTTTAGGAACATTGATTGGACACAAGATATGTCTTTTTCAGTCCTTCCCTTTCTTCCCTCTTTAAGGACATAGTTCCTCTAATGATGAAAATAAAAAGAAAGGAAGAGAAAAGGGTGAACTTAACTGCAAAGAGCTGAAATTCTCTCCATAGTGGCTACACCGCTTTTCTGGCCAACACTGACTGATATCCCCTGCTTGTGGGATGTGTCTCTTCCATGAGACACATCTATCTAGAGTATCACCCACTCCACAGTTCCTGCATATGGGAGTTCAAGTTTATCTTCTTCCACCGTGATCTTCCCAGCTTCCACTCCCAGCTATACACCTCATGCAAAGGCATCCTCCTTGGCCATCAGTTCTCCTGAGCCAGTTCCTACAAGGCTGGCTAAAAACCTTCCCCAACGTACACTTGACACAAACAATTCACACATCCTTAAAATGCCAGGAAGCACACAGACTACTTCACACCTACCCCACCCTGCCCTGACCTTTCTCTCCAATTCTTTTCCTCTGCTCAGAAAGGCAGAAGGCAAGTCAGAAATCTACCACCTAAGTATATATTCAAATAAGGACAAACATCAGTCTCTTTTATTGTAGTAAAGGTATGTGAGTGATTCTTTTAGAGTGTCCCCATGATTTGCATTGGTGACAGAGTGCCTACCTTTCATCCCCATGGTAGAAAAGCCTCTCACCATCCATAACTTGCTTCCTGTGAGGCCAATAAAGCTGATAACATGCTTTTCAATCTCTCACCTCCCTACACTGGTTATATATATTGGGCAGGAAGTAAGGTTAAAGTGATAAGTGGTAAGAGGATAACTGATTCCTATAGCACTTACTAAGGTCTAGTAGGAGAAATATCCCTGATTCAGTTTTGGCTGAAAAAAACAAAAACAAAAACAAAACAGAGAAAGTCTTCTCATATTCCCCACTACACATTTATTTTTAAGATATTCAAAAAATTACTAAATGCCTTCTCTAAGACAGCCATTGTAGTGAATGATAATATCAAAAACATATAAAAAATAGTTACCACCCTCACAGTTAAGAGTCAGGTGCATTAGTTCATGCCCTGTCTTTGGCCACAATGCTCACAGCTGCCTGCTAACTTGAACTTGAACTCTTTCTCGTTGTAATGATAGTATTTATTAAGTGTGATAGGAGCACCTAGAAGGGTGAGAATGGTTCTCTGTGGGAGGCGGTAGGTCAAGGAAGGCTTCATAGATAGAGAATTGTTCCAACTGCCTCTTATAGAACAAGTAAGAATTAGCCAGATAAAAAGGAAAGAATGGGCATTCAAGAAAGAAGAAATGGCTTGTGGAAAAAAAGCAAGAAGGTATAAAAGAAATAGGAAAATACAAGTAATCAAGCATGGCTTGAACAGAGAGTCCATAATCATAGTAAAAGTATGAGCAAGGCAATCATATATAATGACTTATTTTTTTTTTACTGTCTTGAAACTAGTGGTTCTTAAACTTTTTTGAGCATAAGAATTTCCCTGGGTTCTGGCTCAAATGCAAATGCAAATTTCCAAACCCCACCAGAGATTGCCTAGTCCCATCAGAAATTCTCAGCCAGTACTTGTATAGCAAAGCCCTGTATTCAGTCTTTAGATATTCCAGGGAAATCTAAGCAGGTAGCTTTTGTAGTTCACTGTCATAGACTCTGGGATGTTATTGAAGGGTTTTAAGCAAGTGGGTAACATTCTTAGATTTGCATTTTAGGCACATACCTCTGGCTACCCTGTGGATGAATGACTGGAATAAGTAAGACCAGAGGCAGGGGACTAATGGCTATTCAGTGGTCCAAGCAAGATATGACAGTGGACCAAACTGTCAGATTACAGGATGGACCAGTCAGGCAAATGCCTGAGATACCAACATAAAAGGGTACTAAAATAATCAGTGAACAGAATTGAGAATATGATACAAGTTAAATAGAAAAAATGTATAATATAATTAACAAAATGGCAAAATGCACACTGACCATGCTCCTTTCTGAACTAGAGAGTAGCAATTTTCAATAACTCTTATCTTTGTCCAGTATGTTTGTTTGTTTGTTTGTTTGTTTGTTTGTTTTAGGGCAGATGTTCAAATTGGGGGTTGCAGCAATAAGTCAAAATCCAGCCCTAAAACCTTGAGTCCAAAATTGTGATCAGTTACATTATAAAACCAGAGAGTATATAGCACAAGCTGAAAGATATATTTTATTGTCTAAATTAACACCTTTGATATTCCTTCTGAAGACATTGTGATATATAAGGAAATTATCAAAGCATAAAAAACAGAAACCAAAATCTGTGAAGAAATGAGAAAAAAACTTGCTAATAAGGGAAACAAAAACAACAAAAAAAAATACAAAAGAAAAAAGGAAGTCAATGTTCATTTCATTTCCTGTATATCTAATAAATGAAAATAACAAAGATTGAAATGAGATAAAATCATGTTTAGTTGGGTGCACATGTATCTTGAAAATATTTTCAGACTTTACTCATGTTATTTTCTTTCATCCTGTTTTTTTTTTTCTTCCAGGAGATAGGATCTCTTGGTAGAGAGAAGTGTTAATGCCAGAAATTGGAGAGACAGAGAAAGACACTGAGATTTGTGGATTCTGAATTTCTTAATTCTGACTGTAGGGGTTATTTCTTCAGAGAAGTGGCAAGACTCAGTTTTATAAAAGGTTTTTTACACCCCTAGAATGGCATGCTAATATCTGAAGGAGTCATTTAAACAGTCATTGATACTTCTCAGTTACCTATAGGGTTCCCTCTTAATTTCCTCTCAATTCCTGAAAGGCTCTGATACTCCTGATAATTTAGACAATTAAATCCTCAAGAAAGACCAATGTTAAGTTTTCTGCCAGCCTTGAACCAAAAATATACTTGAGTTAGAAAGAATGGAGAAGCTATATTTATTGAGGAATTCAGCTTGCAGAATGAGATTCACACAATGGAGAAAAGGAAACTTCTCCAGGAGTTCTAGAGTTACCAGTTGTGTTCTAATGAAAATGGCTTGTAAATCAAGAGACGTGCCTATGGCACCACCAGCAAGGAGGCTGCGCTGAAAAAGAAGACCTATGTAGGAAAGTTTCAAAGACAGCTGCCTGGTCTTAGTGCGTAAACATTCCAGGGCAGTAAATAGCAATTAGAAAACTGCATAGATTCCTCTTTGATTTGCCTGTGGAATAGAAGAACATTGCATAATGGATGGTGCATGGTGGTTGGGAGGGCACAGCTAATGATGTGGAAGTTAAGGCCTGTAGGGATGGTCTCAGGAATCCAGAGATGAATTAGCAGTGGAGCTTCTCTATTCCATAAGAGTCTAGTCTCATTTTGGTCTAAAATCTCTACTTAGGTCAGATAATGGTGACAGAGGCAGAAATACCCAGATGGAAACGTGGAGGTGGAAGGACCTGATCACTTGCTTGGTTGTTCTCCTTTTTTTCCAGGTCCCCTTGTGGGCAAATTAAATGGAGACAAGAGGTTATGAGGTTATGTCTCAGTCTGAGAAGTCCAGAGACTAGGTAGAAAATTACAAGTCTGAGAAGAAAGAGACAGGTAGGATTTTAGGTGATAATGCCATTGCCAGCTTAACACCTAAAATTCCCACGTGGCTGGCATAAACTAGACATAGATGTTTACCCTCGAGTCCTGCAGGGAGAGTTCTCCTTGTCTGTCACTGAGCTTTAGAAAGAGCGGTGACTGTAGAGGGCCAGTGCTGGGAAAATAAAGGGTCTTATGGGGTAATGGGGCTGCATCTTCTGATGAGGAACCTGCTCAACCCTATTAAACTTCCAAAGCTTGGCAGTTACTCTCTGAGACAAAAAGTCATGGCTCATCTTCTTGGACAGCTCTAAAAAAAAATAACCTAGGTGAGAAACTTTCATGACTATACAACAATTTACTGAAAGCGAATGTGGCTGACATAATATTCTGAGGTATTAATTTGTGCACACTTTGCTCCTATTTTTTTCCATTTCTTTGATTAATATTCAGTGTGTAACAGTACCTGAAAATCTAATATATTCTATACCTTTCTTCTCACCATGTGAAACCTTGGGAAAGCAGGAACTCCTGGAAGGCCCAAAGTTTTTCATCAGTCCAGAAGTAACCACATACTCAAAAGCAGAAATTAAATGGAAGATGTGAAAATTTAAAACATTAAATCTTACATGTGAGACTGTGAACCAAGATGCGTTCATCCTGACATGTTATAGCTTATTTTTTAAGTATTATGTGATTTTTATTCTTTTTTTTTAAATATGAAATTTATTGTCAAATTGGTTTCCATACAATTGGTTTCCAGTGCTCATCCCAACAGGTGCCCTCCTCAATACCCATCACCCCCCCCCCCACATCAACCCTCAGTTTGTTCTCAGTTTTTAAGAGTCTCTTATGTTTTGGCTCCCTCCCTCTCTAACCTCTTTTTTTTTTTTCTTCCCCTCTCCCATGGTCTTCTGTTGAGTTTCTCAGGATCCACATAAGAGTGAAAACATATGGTATCCGTCCTTCTCTGTATGACTTATTCCACTTAGCATAACACTCTCCAGTTCCATCCACGTTGCTACAAAAGGCCGTATTTCATTCTTTCTCATTGCCACATAGTATTCCATTGTGTATATAAACCACAATTTCTTTATCCATTCATCAGTTGATGGACATTTCGGCTCTTTCCATAATTTGGCTATTGTTGAGAGTGCTGCTATAAACATTGGGGTACAAGTGCCCCTATGATCAGCACTCTTGTATCCCTTGGGTAAATTCCTAGCAGTGCTTGTTATAGCTTATTTTGAAACTCAAAAAAAATTATGCTTTTAGAAAATAGGAAATTGATTTTCTTATCCAATCAACTGTTAAACAAATACTTAAAGATTATCAATTTAAAAGTATGCCAAGTCATTTGGCTGTCCAGGTGGCTACATACCCCAGCCACAGGCCTACACCTGAACTTGGGAAGGCAAGAATAGTTTTAAGAGATACTTGGAAGGAAAGTCAACACGTGCCCTTTGATCTTTGATCCAATGTTTCCTTTCAACAGCTATTATGTCTTTCTCTCCTCTTTGTCTTACATTAAGATGAACTGTGTATATGAAGCTCCTTGGGGACAGAAAATGTGACATTGCCATGTACACACTCCCCCGAGGTGCAGTTCACATAGTAGGCACTAAAGAAATATTTGCTGAATGACTAGATGAGATGAAATTTAAAGTGCTATATAAATACAAGATATTGTTTTGACCCAGGCTAAAAAACTACAAACATACCACATACAAGAAGTAATCTGCCTCCTTTGATTAAACAATGAAACAACAGATAGGGATTGAAACATGTAATTTCAGATTTCCGTTGTTCCTGTGACCTTGGTTATAACTTTGGGTAGCTGGCTCAACCACAGTTTCCATCTATTTCCATATCCTTCAGTTCTTCTAATCATAGAATCATAGTAATAAAGATAATTCTTACTGACCTCATAATGGTGGTAAGAAATAAATAATCAAAGCTACTACAGTGAAGGACTTTATGACTGCAACATAATGTGCCTTCCTAAATGTTTGTGGAAGTGGTCAAGCTGACCTTTTGGCAGCCACCTAATTATTCAGATTCCACTGTCATTCTAAAGCAGTCTGGATACTGCACAGCAGATATGATTTGCATATATAAAATAATTTCATACAATATTTATCATATTTCAATTATGGAAAAGCTCTACCAAAAACAACCCAAAAGATAGTATTAATATGAAAATCTAATATAATGTCAATAGCTTAATTAAAATGTGAATGGTGGTAAAAATGTTAGGCAGGAGAGCAGCCCAAATGCTAAAAACCATAAGCTTCCAGTTTTAGGCTACATTTCTGACAGTTACTGTATTTGGCTACTGCAGTTTAAAAATGATGATGAGGTTTAAAAATCTAGTTGAAATATGACAATTTAGGTAAACATTTAACCTGGGTCCTAAATTCAAAGCCTCATTTCCAGGCAGAGGCCCATCCATCCAAAATGACGACAACAACAACAACAACAACAACACAATGGGACAATACTAGTAGGAGAAAAATTAACTTAGATGTACAGTTAAGATTGCTCTTTTCAGGATACTTATTTTACAACCCCTTTTCGCCTCCACCCAAACACTCAAAATAAGAAATAAAAAGAAAGAAGTAGAAACTCCCTTCGTATGTTTGATAAAATGAAAAATATTGGGATTATCTAAAAAACCAACAGGAAATCCGTCCAGAGCTTAATGATGATGATGACATTATCCTTGCTCTGCCGAAAGGATGATCAAAGGTGGTAATGAGAGACAACATAACCTTACATTAGTCAGATTATAAAAGGATTCCATCTAAAGATGAAATTTCCAAAGTGTAAAATTGTAACATTACAACTTGTAGAATACTGTGTCATCTTTTTCCTGCAAAGGCATTAAAATGTCACAACATCAAAGAAAAGGAGAATGTATTATTACTGACATGTGATAATGTTATAGACAGAATGTACTTACGTGAATAATGTGCTGTACAATAATGCTATATGATAATGTATATATTTATAATGTAGGATATATTACATATATAATATACATATTTATGTAACTACATTAAACCACTCTTTTTTTGTCTATCAAACTAAACAGACTGACTATGCCAGAAAGACACAGCTATAGTTAGTGAGTTTGAATTCACCATATTTGTGAGCCACATGGCACTGATTCTTTGGAAGACTGAGGTGAACTTTATTCTCCTTGAATTTCAAGTAAATTTATTCATATCAGCCCAGCACTTTTATTTACTAGAGCAAGAAGTTAAGATTTCTCCCCATTCTAGTAATTCACAAAAGCTGTAGTAAGGGTTTACTGCAGAATGTTTCAATTGCTCATGAAGTATTAAAAGAGAGAATATACAAAATTCCCACCCTAACGAAGACAGCAGAATAAAGAATCCTAACTGCTCGAGCCTATTTGCTCTATGAGACCCATGCTGTTTAGGTAAGTCCTAAATAAATTCAGTTTAAAGAGCATGCATCAAATACTATGAGTTAAGCATTGTGATAACATGCTAAAAGGGAAACAAATGACATATATGGTTCCTTAGGAAGTTCAAAACCCTAAAGCTAAAAGTTTAAAACCTAAAAGTTTGCAGATTTGCTGCTTTTTCAAATTTTGAAAATCTCCTTAGGGAAATGTCATGCTGGAAATGACCATACATCTCTTAATTAGTTCAGCACACTCACAGAAGGAATGACCTATTGAAATGCTTCTTTATCATTGGCCTAGCATTTTGGGACATTGCTGAAATACACAAAAAAAATGCTCTATCCTCCCAAACTAGGTCCACATCAGGCTATAACTCAGCACAATGCTCCTATCAAAAGCCTGAGGGAACTGAGACCTATATGTGGAACTTAAAATCCATGACTTTCAACTCATCCTTTCTTTGAAAAGAAAGTTAGTAGAGATGAATTCAACAGTATTATTAAAATTCTGAGCACATATATAGATGATTGAGTAAGTTAAATGAATCTGTGATAAAACTGCACTATCTTCATAATAAGCCCAAACCAAAGTAGAGATCCAAACCAATTTCCCTAGGATTTCACAAGAATGAGCCTCTTGTGTACAGGAAATAAGGAGACATTTTGGGTAAGCCTAGAAAGTTTAGGAGGACAATGATATGTGAAGAAAAAGATTGGAAAGAAAAGCATTCCAAATGATAGAGACATGTGAAATGGCAAATCTTGGTTATGGGGCATATACTAAATTCATTGAGGTTTTGATTTATATTAAACTACATATCTTGAGAGGCATTAAATTTCATGCTAAAGAGTTTGAATTTATTCTGCAAGTAGCAGAAAACTGGAAGGTTTTTGAGATGGGGAAAGGTCATTGTGAACCAACTTGTGATTTAGGAAGAAAATCCTAGTGGTAGCATGGCTAGTGAAATGGAGTGGCAAGAAATTAAAAGTAAGAGGTAAAATGCAGGCCTAAAGGAAGAGAAGTGTAAAGAGAAAAGATGAAAAATATACAAAAGACATTTTTTGTGGTAAAATCAAGATTTGGTGACTAATCAGATAAAATAAAGGGAGAAGGCAAAGTTACTGTGTCCTAGGCAAGTGGAAGACTGACGTCACAACTAGTAAAAATAATGTAGATTATTAGTAAAAAAAAAAACAAAAACCAAAGTAGATTACTTCATCAGAGATGAGAATGAGGGTGGGTGTAAGAGATCCATTTGATTTCAAGTGTACTGTGTTTGAAGAGCTCAGGTATACACAAGCAGAAGGATACATCAGGCCTTTGAAAATTCAGATTGTCAACAAGGAGAATGCTTGGGGCTGAAGAAGGTGATTTGAGAGCTAACCGAAGAGCAATGACAATCGAAAAAGTGGATATGAATTGGTTTGCCCAAAAAACAGAAAGATGTTACCAGCATGTGTGAGTAGAGAATGTTTATACAGCCTACTTATCTCATAAAATGATCAATTTATCACAGGCAATCAGTATGACTCAACATTTGAAATCTAAGAATAATGTGAGCAAAGGAAGAGAGATGTTGCTGATGCTATAAGGAAAGTGGCTAACTGTGTTATTTTCAGATGCTTTCTAAATAATGCAAAGTATTTCCTGTATAACAAAGCCTTAAGGAAGCAAAGTATGTAGGTCCCAAGGAAATACCTTTAGAAAACAAAGCAGGGGGCAAAAAGCCAACCTGAAGCCATTTGCAAAATGGGATGCAAATGGCCTTACAAATATATCTCTCTCAAGAAAGTCATGTCAGAAACATTTTATTTTTAGAAACACTGCCTTGGAAGAAATTAACAGCTCAATATAGCATTAAAAGAACTTTAAAGTAGACTATATTGCATGTTTGGATTAAAAGTACAGCAATAGCTACAGTGTTTGTGGAATTTTTACTCTAAAATCAGACACAAGCAAATCAACTAAGATAATAATAGATACATGAAAAATAATCTAACTTAAATAGAAGTTTCCTTCAGGTTAATCACTTTGATTAACCTGAAGGCTGCAAAAGAGAACTGTCTTTGGCTTCTGGCTTCTCTTGCTTTGTTCCCAAGCTGTTGTATAGGATTAGAGAAGTCAGAAAATGGAGACCTATAGGAGAGTCAGACAAATATTCAGGTAAATGCTTGTTCAGAAGGCAAAAAAATAATAATAATAATACTTTTTGTGGTGGGCCTCTATTCTGATTGGATGGTGTATGTCCTGCAAAGGTAGTTAAATAATACATTGATCAAAAAAAAAAAAAAAAAAAAAAAAAAAAAAAAAAAAAAAAAATAATACATTGATCACCAACCCAGAAGAACCTAGCATAGTGTTTCTCAAACTAGCTGTGATAAAAGACCAACCACTCCTCACTCTGCACAATCTATCACAGACCAACATGTTGTATTTTTAAATACAATAAAAACAACACAAAATGAAATTAAAAAAAAAAGGCAAAACTCAAGCCCATGTTTTGTTGCTAGATTCACCAAACAAACAAACAAAACTCTATCAATATGCTATTAAAGGTTCTAAATGTTTCCTCTCAATGTCTGTACTTTTCTCCTTGCCATTGGCAGCATACATTCCTGGGATGGCATGAATCTGTGTACCTCTCTTAGAGTGGCCCTGCACTAGAAGAGGTTCTATTAAAGAAGGAAGAAAAGAAAAACCACAGGTCCAGGAAGGTGACACAAGAGGTGAAAAAGCCAAGAGTACTTCAGCTGGATTTGGGGAGGTATTTTGGGTGGGGAAGGAAAAATGGAGATTGAAGAGAAGCTTTGAGGGCATCTGCTATGAAAAACAATTTTAAGAACTATTGCTTAGGTTAAAAATTAGAGATGGCTGCCTGGGTGGCTCAGTCGGTTAGGTGTCAGACTCTTGGTTTTGGCTCAGGTCATGATCTCGTGGTTCGTGAGTTTGAGCCCCGTGTCTGCACTGTCAGTGCAGAGCCTGCTTGGGATTCTCTCTCTCTTTCTCTCTCTCTCTCTTTTTCTCTCTTTCCCTCCCCAACTCATGCTCTCTCCATCTCTCAAAATAAATAAATAAACTTAAAGAAAATGGAGTTGACCTTTAAGAAATACTGAGTAAAGAATGGGTCTCCTTTTAATACTTTTGGTTGTTGATTACTTTATTGAATTTTAATACTAGAAGAGACAAATATGCAAATACAGGGTGGTTAGTCCTATGTTCAGGAGAGAAACTACGCAGCTCTACCAAAGCATGCTGCGCACCAGAAACTTATACAGAGATGTATGCCAATTATTCCTCAGTAAAACTGGACAAAAGTAAAGAGAAGTAAAATCACTCCATCCTCAAAGGGAAATAACCCGAGATTTTATACAATTATCTTCTCTAGCTCCAAGACTATCTCCTACTAGTGATATTTGTTCTACACGGTCACATTTACCTGAAGCTATTCACATTCTGGTAATTTTAGGGATCTAAAATACTGACCTTGAAAGACACACGTTTTGACATTTTATCTAAAATAGCAGTTTGGCAATTACTCTGCTTATGTAACAAAAATGTGCCAACACTGAAGCCCTGGAAGGGAACTCCCCATTGCCGTTCAATCTCTATTCAGTACATTCCACATTCAGTACATTCACATTTATTACATTGGCCAGTTTTCCTATATTTATAAATGTCAGAGGTCTAAAGTTCCAGGGTCACAACTGGCCAGAGGGCTTGCTGAATTCGATGGGTGATCTAAACAATTCATCAGTGTATCTCTTTCTATCACTCTTCTCTGTTTTTCTCCCATGTTGGTTTATTTGGGGGCTAAATCTTTCCCATGACATGGCAAAGACAACCCCTGGTAGCTCTAGGCTTAATTTTTTGGAGAAGTGACAATTCCAGGAAAGAAAGGCATGCTATTTTCCAACAGTGCTAACACAGTCCTATGAGTGGGATTCCTATCAACTTTGCTTGAGTCATGTGCTCCTGAAGCCATTAGGAAGGTGCCGTGATTTCACAGGCCTGCACAGGACATTTTTATACCTAGAACCAGGAGGGAAGATTAGCACCACATTAACCACATAGAGCAAGAATGAAGGAGGGGCCATTTTCCCGAAAAGATGCTTAGCAGAAAAGCATATGTCCAGTGCATCTGGTTTCTGTACAGTCGAAGTTGCCAGAGAGGAGACTTGCTAATAAGTGAGGTGCTTGTAACTACCTCCAATTCTTTTTAATGGTCTTTTGCACATAAAGTATCAATGGTGAGCGCCACAAATGGACTTCGGTCCACTTTTTTCAATTTTCACCAATTTCTCTCTCTCCTCTCTTGTACTGTTCAACTTAATTCCAAAGAATATATTCAATACCAGTTCTTTGCTTTTAAATACATATGACATACCTTTCAATTAGTGGTATTGTAGTAGAGAAGACAGACATGCAAAATGAGTGACTTTGTTAGAAGACAGAAATGAATAAATGCTACAGTGGAACTTAATTGTATTGATATTTCAGATTAGAATTTTAAGAATACTCCTTTCCAAAATACATATTCTGTCTCTGTGAGTCAGTTTTTATTCATGGGAATATAATAATGTTCTTCAATGGTTACAACAGTCTTTATTTACTCAGATTTTGCTGGTCCCTTAAAACAGATGTTATGTAGCATAACATTATGCTAATCTCCTGCCAACTGCACACTTTAAATATGCTGTGAATGATATTCTTAGATGAGCTACCTGGAGTCATTGCCCACCGCCCACACTGGTATATATTATCCAGATATACCAAAATGGTTTCTTGTGGTATGCAATGGATTCAAAATATAAAAATCTTCCTAGAAGGTGAGGCCCAGGAAATACGACTTTTTAAAGTATGCAACATTTTCTGAATTTAAAGATACCAATATAGTGCTGACATTTTGATTCATACACAGGACACATGGCAATTAACAGTAATAGGAGTTTAAAGTTCACAAGGAGTGCACAGCTATTACTCAATAGTAAAATATTGGAAAGTTTTCCTTTACACATATATTTTGACATAACCTGGACTTGCCAAGTTTGTCATTTTGGCATAAATTCTCTCAGAATATATCTGGCAAAACTAAGCTCATGAGATTTATGGGGTTTGCATGGAAAATCATCTGCTGATTTCTTCATCTCATTGTTAATGATAAGGGTTATAAGACAAGGAATAAGCAACCCAAAATGATGAAACAAGATGTCAGATTTTATGGCATTCTAAGACAGATACAGTAACTCACAGATGTGGTTTCAGAATTGCAATTTACTGGCAAAAAAACGGTGTATCTAAGAAACAAGTTTAATATGAGAATGTTTCAGCTATGCATCCCTGCCTATATAACCATAAAATGATCAATACATGTTTCAAAAGGGACTCTGAGACAGGGACTGTTTCTCAAGAAAGAGTGAGCCAGGCTTATTGCCTATTTATTCATATGAGAGCAAACATACAATTTTCCAAACCTTTAATGTAGCAATGTTGTCATGTAATTAAGAAACAGAGAAATAAGAAAAGGAAGAAGATGGATTTCTTGATTTTTCCTCATAGTCTCTGGACTGAAGGTTCTTTATAACTGATTGGATGGAGCAATCAGGCATATAAGCTTAAGATACGATGGTGCATTATCATTTTCATTAGCTTTACATAGTGGTATTGTCAAAGGATACCCACGAGAAACTACATCCACCAACAAGTAAAACAACCCTTCAGCTTTCAACACTTCTCCCTCAAATGTAACACAGAAAAAGAGATGATGAGGAAGGTGGAAGAGAAAAAAACGGAATTCTGAAATAAAAAGAATATTTGAAAATCAAGAGAAAAAAAAAACTTAGTTGAAATTTTTTACTCCTAGCTTGTATAATTCCAAGAACCCACATTAAAAAACAAACAAAAGCTGATGTCAGATTTAAGAGCTAAGAAGGATCTACAGCTTTTACTTTCCAGGGCTCTAAGCAAAGAGGAAAATACTACTTTTCTCTCCAATACATTAAAATGATCCCATAAGAATTACGCATGCTGTCATTTAAAGAATTTCAGAGCTCATGGAGAAGATGGGTGGATGTTATGCTCCACCATTAATAAGCTATAATTGCTGCAACAGGGTCTAGAGGATGTAGACAACAACATTTGGTTGGAAACTGTCAGATATTCAATAGTTATATCAATCGTTCAACAGTTATATGATGACACATGTCAGTAAGACTTGTAGGAGGAAAAAACTTTAAGTCAATTATTCACAATTGCATATACAATTATTTTTGCCTATGGTTTCCAGGATAAGATTAGGAATATGAAGACTTGACAGCCAAACCTGTGTTAACATTTTGAAGACTACAGGGGTGCCTCGGTGTCTCAGTCAGTGGAGCGTCCAACTTTAGCTCAGGTTGTGATCTCTCAGTCCGTGAGTTAGAGCCCCATGTTGGGCTCTGTGCTGACAGCTCAGAGCCTGGATCCTGCTTCGGATTCTGTGTCTCCCTCTCTCTCTGCCCCTACCCTGCTCATGCTCTGTGTCTCTCACTCTCAAAAACGAATAAATGTTAAAAAAAATTTTTTGGGGGAAGACTGCAAGACTTCCCACCTAAAACTCTCTCTCACTGACCATAAAGTCCATTTTGCCATGTAATGTGACATATTCACAGGCTCTGGACTTTTGGCATGATATCTGCAGGGCACCATTTTATTTATCTAAATGGTTACAGATCAGTAAACTGGGATTCTATGAAATGAGTGACTTTCCCAAAGACAGATGGTAAATGAAAAACCCAGTCTCAAAAATTCCAATTCAGCATTATTGCTTCTGTATTATAGTACCTGTGATACATTTTCCAAATATGGTATGGTAAAATGTCTTTATTTCAAAAGCAATTTAAAATTAATGATATATTACATGGGACTTGCAAAACTTTCTTCAAAGAAAATTTCTGCAGAAATAGAAAAGATTTACATGTCAAATAGCTGCATGATGAAAATTATAAGAAAAATACTACAACTTTAATAAAAAAAAAAAACAAGGACTATTTTAAAACCACTAGAAGTTACAGTGACAAAAACTCAAAGTTAATCTACATAGGTTAGGAATATATATGTATATATATATATATAAATACATATATACACATTTATATATAAATACACACACACACACATTTCATCAAATTATGCATAAGTGCACTTGCATGTATGCCTGTATATTTTCTGCAATTTGTGAGAGCTTTCTATGAGTTAATCATTATTACAAAAGCCTTACATACTCCATCATATTTGATTCTCACAGCAGCCATAGGAGGTAGGTATTTTTCCTGTTTCATAGATGACAAATCAGAGGCTTAAAGAGCTCATAAAACTTGTTCAAGATTATGACCTAGGATGTGGAAGCCCTGGGATTTGAACACAGACTACATGAATCCAAATAAAGTCTATAATCTGAACCAGTTTTTAATACTACTTCCTTGATAATGATTCTTCTAGAAATTATCAAGTTTTGGGAGGATATTAGTATATTTTAAATGTTTTTAACTGTAGTTATTGTTAAAAATCCAATATTTAAACATATCACTATTATCTTAAGATAATATTTATCTTAATTATCTTAAGATGATAACTCTCAAATATTATCTTATATGTCTTAGGATATGGCTGAGTCTCCATATCTTATTACATTTTTAGATATTATTGTTAAAGCAAATAAAAATACCTTCACAATGGACTTTGTATGTTCATTATTCATTTTAATAATTCCTTGCATTTCTACAGTTATTTTTATAGTTGTAAAGTGCTTTCACATTCTCATTTGCTCTTCATAAGCAACCCATCAAGGGAGGAAGAGAACGCATTTGTATTCCTATTTTATAGCCACAGCTACCACAGAGAGTTTGTACATAATGTTTCTGCATCTGATGTAATGTTTTTGATTTGAGAATAGGCAAAAATGTTGAAAATACAACAGCTTCTGAAAAAAATAATTTTTAAAAAAAGTCATTTCATATATCATTTTGTACTCCACTGCAGGAAACGATTTATAAAATATGCTTCCAGCTTAAAAGTTTTTGGAGTCTTTTTAATTTTTTAAAACATTATGCATCTTCAACATGTGGTATGTTGTGGGGTGTGGCATTTTCTGCACAATGAAGTATCAAGCAACAGAGATAAAAGCTTATTTTAAATGACTTTAACTTATATTACTTTTTAAATATTACTTATAAGCTGGCACATTTAAATTAAGATCCCAAGAAATACACTATAAGGTTTCTATTTATAACTAAAGTTTACTTATTATTCATTTGTTCATTCATGTAGCAAACTTTTCACTGAACACAAACCGAGGTGGTCTAATGTTCCTCTCAGCTTGACTACACTGATTCAAGCTTCTTCCTGACTCTATGCTCTTGAACTCTCTTTATTTACAGAATTTACTGCAGAAAGTTTGCAGTTATAAATGCTTTCTCTAACCTTTGAAATCTCTGGAAAAGCATCTTGCTAATTTTACAACCCAGGAATGTCTTTCTCAGGAACCTAGGAGTCATCTCTTCAAAATGTAATCACCAAGGAAGACAGCAACCCTATTTCCCAGTTTTTGTGGGAGGGCTGGAGCCTCACTTAGGCAGGCCCCTTGCTCCAAGTTGTAAAATCATTTCTGGTCAGTGAAGACAGGAGAAACTTCATCTATACTCCCTCTACCCAGCTCTTAAAAACTTTCTCACCCATTGTTTCGTCAGAGTCGAGCCCAGTTTGGACCTTTCTTTTATTGCAATAGCTTCAGATAAAGTCTTCCTTTGCCTGTTTAACTTCACTGGGTGCAGTTTTTGCTTTCACAGCATTAATTACTTGCTAAGCACTTTGCTAGGCATGGAAGGTAATAGATGAGCAGCATGGTCGCCACATTCTCAATGAATTCAGAGTCAAGGAACCGGCAGGGAGGGGAGGAGGAACATGCAGATAATTAAACAGAACATTAGAATCTATCACAGTCGTATTATGAAAGGCACACATGGAGTGATAAATAATTTAAAAGACAACAAACAAAGGTAGCTATATAAGTAGGTCATACAATACTTTCCAGAACAAAACTTGAGGTAAATCTTAAAGATAAGCTACTAGCAAATTTTAGAATTACCATAACAAGCAAGGGCTTGCCAATAGAAAGAGTTACAAATTAAAACCAGCACCATTCCAGTTGCCCCAGAGACAATGGTATCCACCACATATTTACTCTGTCCTGATCACTTTGTGCAATGCTGAAAGTCTGAGCTGAAGGGCTCAGAGGATATAGATATTAGTAAGGTATTAAATCTGGCCTCAAGAGCGGACACTCTGCATTAATCCTCAAAATGTAACCAACGGTTTAAACCAGGCAAAACTACAAAATAGTGCAATCTGTCATTGGTTCCACCTTCTATTTTCTTCATATACTTCTTGTAAGCATCCAAAATAATAAAGCCCGAGAGCCACCCTGGCTTCCAGCTACTCACATTCACGCACTGTGCCAGTCTGCCTGGCTGCCTTCCTGTCCTTTTTCCTGCTAATTAATTAAAAGTCCCATAACATATTTAACTGTCTCAGAGATCAAATTCCTACCACTCCATTTTACCTCCATTTTAATGTTAACAAGTAGAGTAAACAAATTGGATCTAATGTTGGTAAGTGTTGGTAAATTCAAGCCCTTCCTACTGGCGTTGTTAAATGATAAACTAAGTATATTAAAGATTTTAAGAGTTTATTTGAGCAGAAATCAATCCCAGTCAGGCAGTGTCAACCTGGAAGTGTTTGGAGCACTCCACTGAGAAAAGCTATGGGAGAGACTTTGACAGAGGAAAGGAAGAAGCAAGCAAGGGAATTATTTGATTCTTTAGTTTAAGCATTTGCTTCATTTGGAAAAGTCTAGCTTCCTGTGATTGGCCGTCCCTACGTCTTGACATCTTAATGTTGAGGCATTTATAGGCTTAGAATTTGGTTTGCTTATGCAGGCTGATAAGGTATTAGAACAACCTCAGTCTATGGTCTCCTTGTTTAATTAATAACAACATATATTAGGATGTGTTTGGTGAAAGAATCGTACAGATTAAAGTTAACCACCTTCTGAAACTTGAAACAGGCTCAGGAGACTGATACACCACAATCAAAACTCTGTCTCTTCTACTCCCCTTTGTCCTTCCCTTTGATATCTTCATTTCTCTGAACTGCAAAAAGAAAACAGTAACCGCCCCTTCCTATAAAGTTTTGAAAAATTAGCTCTGCCTGACCAATAATGAGGACTCCATAAATGTCAGTTATAAATAACCTCTTTATATTCAATCATTCATTCAATAAAACTTTGTTGGTGGCTAATGTGTACTAAGCACTGTTTGAGGACAAGTGTCAAAGCAACAAACAATATTAAATATGTTCCCCCAACTGGTCATCCAACTTCTATTTGAAGACCTCCAGCGATGGAAACCTACTGCCTCCCAAAGTGGCTCATTTAGGCAATTGTGATATCGAAAACCACTGCTTTATATTAAGTAAAAAATCAGTTACTCTGCAATTTCTATCCATTAACGCTACTCCCACAGAACTCCAGTCCTTACTGAGTGAGTGTGTTGGCTTTTCACCACATATGTTTTTGAATAATAATACAAGGCAATGTGAATGAAGCCTGGCTTCCTAAGAGCTTGTAATGCTATATAACCCTGGACTGGTCACTCTCTCCAAATCTATCCTTTGTTTGTTTTCCTCTGTCTCCTTTGAATGAGTGGTATACAGAACTAGTCATGGTATTTCCTCTTTTGAGAAAATGTATCTTTTTTTTAAAAATAAAGTCTAAGCTCAAAGTAGATTTACCAATAGCCAGCCACATTACAATAACAATTCATATTGAGCTTTAGGTTATCTTGTCTAAGCCTCATATCTCTCATTTTACACTTGCAAAGTTTGTGTGTGTGTGTGTGTGTGTGTGTGTGTGTGTGTTTACATTGAGTACAGAATGGTCTTATCTATTACCTTTATCTATTTTATCTTTGTATATTTAATTTAGCACAACAACATATTGGCATCAACTTATCTCTAGTTTTGACCATGCAATGTTTTACCATCCCTCTCAGTTTTGTGTGTCACTCCCTTACAATCTCTTTATCCTTTGGGCATGTTTTCTCCTTTCTCTTCCTTTCCAGGCATCATTTGCTTTGGCTGAGTGGACAGTAATGTGAGAAGTTCTGATCTCTTCCCATCTTTCTCATTAATATTTACACTTCTAAATCCAAACAGTGGGATCATTTCCTTCCTTCCTCCCTCCCTTCCTTCCTCCCTTCCTTCCTTCCTTTCTTCCTTTCTTCCTTCCTTCCCTCCCTCTTTCCTTCCTTCTTTCCTTCCTTCCTCCCCGCTTCCCCCCTTCCCTCCTTCTGTCTGCCTGGGCCTCTTTTTCTCCTCCCCACCCCCAATTTTTACTCCCATCTGCTTTTCTTCCTCCAGAAATAATTACATTTTTTTTGTCATAAAGAGGTAGTACAAAGTGCAAAGAGCACCAAAGTTTGGTGGGGCAAATATTTCCCTATGATTTGGGCATGTGCTTAATCTCTTTAAATCCACTTCATAAATTTTTATCAATATTAATTGAATAGATATTAAAGAATTAGAGCATCTTTAAAGCATACTAGGTATGAAATAAACATTAATGTAGCATGAGTTTAAAGCTACACACTACAATTTAAATGGCTCAAATATGTCACTTGTGTTTTTATCAGAAACTGATCCAATTGCTAATTCAGATTCCCCAATCCCACTCAGTAGTGGTAAGAGAGGAGGCAGAGGGATGGAACCTTCAACTTAGTACTAAAACTAGCTTGATCTATCTCAGTTTTAAAACAGTGTTTTTGGACATTTTTGTTGTTGTTGTTGTTTGGGAAATACACAGTACATTTTAAAAATCAAGTATTCTATTTCCTGCTTTTTCAAGGCAATGCCCTCTCCCTGCTCATTTCCATGGTGGTCTCAGGCAAAGCTCTTCTCCTAGTCACCCTTCCCCTGGCCCCATTTACAAAGCACAGCACTTTCTCCTTCATCTCTGTCTTATGGAAACTTACCTTATATCATATTTTCTATCCTGACTATGACTTAAAATAAAATTCTACAATCTCAGTCCCCTAGACAAGGCTCTGAAAATGTAAAGGGGAGGATTTGGAACAGATTGGCTCTGGGGAAATTAAAAAAAAAAAATCACACTTTCCTCAAGTTGAAGAAAGAAATGAAAGTATTTTTAAAAAAACAGTGATGAGAAACAAAGCCATTCTGTACAAATTCTATAAATCAAAATTTGAAAATAATATAACAAATTTGAATTTGTAATTATTAAAAATTTAAGGTTACTAGGATACAATAATTTGTTTTGAAAGAGTTATACTCCTTGTTTTCATGGCAATAAAATTCAAGCATACTTGCTTCAATGTCTGTTTTCTATTAAAGAAATGGATTTCAGTCATGTGACAATGGACCTTAAGTAATTTTTAATATATTTTATGTTATCCAACAAATTTGTGTCCAAGATATTGCAAAACTATAATGAAAGCTGCATTAGGTTTTTAAAAATTTAAGCATTTTAGTTATTAAAAAATAGACATTTCATCAATAGTACATTTTTTACCATGTCAGTTAATTTTATCGGTAAATATATATGCCATGTTAAATGTATAAAATCTCATCCTTTCAACATAGTAAACCTTTTGTAAGGAAGAAATCACATTTGACATGAGAAAAAAATTGATTTTGAGATTATGTTTGAATCATAGATATGCCAACTGTGAGGTTCACACTCAAAATGAGTCTTCTCTATTCTTTTTCAAGTGTGTTTTGAATTGGAGAGATTGGTGTGAATACAATAGTCTGTAACTTGTTTGGCATTAATAATATTTTCATAATATGAACAATTTGTATTCCTCAAAGAATTTCCTAATCTTTTCCGTGATTTCATGGCTATTATGCATTGACTTTTGTTCATGTATTGTTTTGCCTATTACATTAATTTTTCTTAAAATATCATTAGTAAAGAGCAAATAAATTCTAAAAGTTTATACTTTTACAGCGTATCTTTGTTTTTCATTACAGAATCTAGATTTTTTTAAAAATACATCAACAATTTCTAAAACAGTAGAATACTCTTAGTAGAATACTATTAGAATAGTATCCTCTAATGAGTATTTCTTGGCACAAAAACATCAATTCAACTTTACCATTGCCTTTGTGACAATAGTTAACAAATTTATGCAGGTAAATGAATTGTTAGTGTTTTTCAATATTTGCTCACACTGAAAAGTTCTTAAAATGTATCAGAATTAATAAATATTTTTTTTAACGTTTATTTATTTTTGAGACAGAGAGAGACAGAGCATGAACGGGGGAGGGTCAGAGAGAGGGAGACACAGAATCTGAAATAGGCTCCAGGCTCTGAGCTGTCAGCACAGAGCCCGACGCGGGGCTCGAACCCACGGACCGCGAGATCATGACCTGAGCCGAAGTCGGCCGCTTAACCGACTGAGCCACCCAGGCGCACCAGAATTAATATTTGTATCTCATTGTTTACCACCCAAATTCAGACAATGCACAGAACAGGAAATGTAAAATATCTTTAACCATTTTGATTATCTTCTATCCATTCTCTTTTCCAATTATGTTACCAATATTGTTATACCTCTGACATCTCAAATTATATTTTTATATCTAGATTAAGGTTTTTTATTTCTTTAAGTATCTCCCAAGAATATGTATGATCATTCTATGATTACAATAGTCCCCCGCATCCACAAGGGATACATTCCAAGACCCGTAGGTTGATGCTTGAAACCAGGATAGTAATAAAAGTTCTGGGGCACCTGGGTGGTTCAGTTGGTTGGGCATCCAACTTCAGTTCAGGTCATGATCTCATGGTTCGTGGGTTCATGCCCTGCATCAGGCTCTGTGCTGACAGCTCAGAGCCTGGAGCCTGCTGCAGATTCTGTGTCTCCCTCTCTCTGCCCCTCCCCTACTTGTGTGTGCACTCTCTGTCTCTTTAAAAAAAAAAAAAAGTTCTGTGAATGTGGTCTCTCTCTCAAAATATATTATTGTATTGTACTCATTCTCCTTCTTGTGATGTTGTGAAATGATAAAATGTCCATGTGATGAGATTAAGTGAGGTGGATGATGTAGGCATTGTGCCATAGCTTTAGGCTAATGCTGACCTGACCTTACCTCAGAAGGAGGGCCATCTTCTCCTGGACCACAGTTGTTTGCCAGTAACTGAAACCACTAAAAGTGAAACTGTGGTAAGGGGGGATAGTTTTATATCTTCTACTACATAAAATAATTCAAATGTTCATTTTGATATGATTTCTGCAACAGAAGAAAATCCATGATTGTCCTCTAAACACTAGTCATTGCCTTGGCAAAAACTGCATAAAATTTGATCAATGAGACTTTGCCAATATTCTTCTTACGCTAAGATACCCTCTATTTAGAAAGCTTCACTAGTTTGTTGGATTTCAATTTTGAATACTTAACAGTTCTCTTTTCACCCTTTTCATGTTGGCCAAGACTATTTGATAAATGCTGCTTACGTTTTACCCCTTCTCATTCTTAAGTTAAATATTTTCCATCCCCACCTAATTTGTAAAATGGAAAAAAAAAATCCTTTGGTTTATAATAAAGTAACAAGGATCCGGTGCACTTTTAGCAATTTAGAACTCATTAATGTTTGTGAAGTCTGTTTTGTCATTTGGTAATTTAAATTTTTTCCATTGTTTAATATTCAAATTACATCATCAAGTATCCAAATCTTCAGGAAATATATTTGGTTTAATGGATTTTCCAAGAATATTTTATCCCACTTTTTCTTGAAATTTATCACTTATGGTTGACATGGAGGTAGAAGGTAAATTTACATCCTTCTTCATCAGTGACATAATAGTACCACACTATACTAAGGATTTTAGCTCTGAGATCTTTTTATAACATTCTATTTATTCCAAAAATATATTAAAATAATGCAAAAAGATCTTTTTTTCATTTACTTCTCTGATAACTTTCCATTTTGTTTTCTAAAACCTATCTTTTTGTCCTGACATGAGGGTAAAATAATATATAATAGATTTAATTACTCTAAAATGTGTAACAATTTAAAATAGTATGAACACAATAAACTCATCAAAATTTAACAATAGATAATTTTTGTACTGACAAAAATTTCCATAACAATAGAAAATACTTGCTCAAAAATAATTGGCCTATTAGCTAATAATTTATAACTACTTATAATTATGATAAATTTATACATATGCAATGTTATTTTGTATTTGTTGATGACAAGTGTATTAGTGTTATCCAAAGAAATGCAAACAAATAATATATATATACACATATATAAAGGTGCTTACTATAAAGTATTGGCTTACACAATTATGGAGGCTGAGAAGTCCATAATCTGCATTCTACTTACTGGACACCCAGGAAGGCCAGTGGTGAGTTAGAAGGCGGAGAGCTGGAAAGCCAATGGTGTACATTCCAATCTGAGTCTGAAGGCCTAAGAACCAGGAATACCAAGGACAGGAGAAGATCAATGTCCAAAAGTTCATGGGGGGGCGGGGTGGGGAAGAGGGAATCCTTCCTTCCTCCACATTTTTCAGTATTCAGTATTCCACAGTATTCAGGCCCTCAGTGCATTGGATAGAGCCTGTCCACATTGAGAAAGACAGACCCTTTACTCAATCCACGGATTCAAATGCCAATCTCTTTTGGGCATCCCATGATCCAGTCAAGTTGACATTTAAAATTAACTATCACCGTAAGTGATTATTAGTTATTACAAAGTGATTCATGTAATGATGAAGATACTTGTACATTTATACTATAAATGCAGCAATCTGATTTTTATCCTAGAAACATAGGGCAGATGATACAAAGAACAGTATTACATATTAACTTAACTAGCCCACTTACAATAGACAATTTAATTTAAAAAAATAAAAAAATATAGTTATGTGGAAAAACAGCTAATTTTAAATTTGCTTTATAAACAAGCTCTTTCAGTTACCAAACTCATTCCTTTTTCATAAGTCAAAGCAGATTGATATACTAATATATGAATTCTGCAAGAATAAAACACTTTACTTCCATCTTTGGGAAAATTCTTGTAAAATAACAAATGATTGGCTGTCAGAGTTGTTACCATCACCATTGTTACTGGAATTGCTGGTTCAAATGAGTACAATCAGAGTTTGTATCTCTCTTTATTTCTGGCAGATTGAATTCCTGCTGCCATTGCTACTTTTCCATCCAGATTATTGCCCTAATATTTCCAATCCTGGCCACATTATTGTCCAGAAATTCCTGAAATGTCATACACCACAGATGCCACAGTGTAGGCTTCCATTACTAATAAACGTTCCCCCTATTAGGACACACAGAAACCCCTCACCCGTAGAAACTATTGCAAGAGTTGTCCATAGTGTTTTCTATCCCGATGTCACCTATGATGATAACTAGGTTTAAGATTAACAATCTGATTTACCCTCCCCTTAACTAAGGTGCACTTTCTGTAGCTTTATGATAAATGTCTATTTCCTAAGGTAAGGAGAAAACCATTAGATCTATCATCAGTCTTTGCTGTTGTTCATTCCTAGAATCTTTGGAGGCATGAGATACACACAAGTTACATTAATTCCCATTACAGCTATTGGCTATTCAATTTAGATCCTAATACCACGCCAGTATTTCCCCCACAAAGTCCCCAGATATCTGCCTGTAAAACCTTGGTAGGTTGTTGGGTTAAGTTTTTTAAAATGCAAGTCTAATTCAATCTCTGCATTTCACTGTGTAGAAACAAGTCTCAATGGAATTAATTCAGTAATTTATTCAATTTACAAAGGCATTTAGTAGCTTAACTGGTCTGTCCTATGGTACAGTATTTGGTATGACCTCATGTTCCTTCTTATGGTAAATTTATGAATTTATAACTCATAATTACCAGCAGTTTTTTTAAAAATTAGATACTTTTAAAGAAGTCCATTTTTTTGAACCAGACTATGAAGCATCTGAATGATGAGTTAATTTCTAACTCACCAATTCTCCCCAGAGTTCTCAAATTCTAGAAAATATATTTTAGACCTTCACATCAATATTATTCCTAAATTCTTACATTTTTTAAGGCAATACCAGAGGTCTTCACACATTATTGGGTCATCTAAGCTCCCCTTCCTAGAGCTCCATTTGACTATATAAGATCTTTTGGAGAAAAAAAGAAAAAAAAGAACACCAAAAAAATTCTTATTAAGAAATATCTTAGCAACATAAAAATAGTTATGTCATAAATTAAAGATAATGAATTAAGACAATTCTACCATGTGGCATAAATTCTATTGCCATATTCTTATTTCTTATTTTGCTTTCATGTTATGTTCTAAGAAGCATCAGAATTCATTTTTCAAAATCCTCTGCTATAATAAAAATGTATTAAAAAGCCCTAATACTTTCAGGCTTGTTAGCACATTTTCAAAGATAACATTAGATGTGTAGCCCCAAGTGGGAATATTAAAACAACACACATATCAAGCTATTGGACTTGAGAGGAAACTAAGTTTGTGGTATGTTTTGTTTGCCCTGATTTACAGTTCGAACATAACTTTTAGTCATGCATTATTAACTGGGGATAGGACAGGAAAAGGATTTTATTGTCCCAAGATTAATTAATGGCTGTTCTTTAGTAAAAATTGCCTCAGAGGCAGAGTTAGCTGAAACAATTTCCCGTTCTATTCTGGGGAACTTGCCACTCCACCTGATAACTCAACTTTGTAGAATCCTAATATCTTAAAGGAAACAAACAAACAAACAAAACAAAACAAAACAACCTATCACAAAGCTGAGCTACCCATTGGTACACAGACAAATATTTGACTCAAAGGAAAGCCTCAATTTATGTTCCTTTTATATCTTGAAGTGCAGAGAGAGGCTTCTCGCTTATATCCTGAAATAACTAGTTCCACGGGACAACTTACCTATGACTTCCTGACTTCCTCTTCTTCAAAAGCATTTGGCTGGCACCCTGAGGAACTGAGGTCCATTCCATATCGTAAACAGCAGTGAACTTTTAACCTAATATGGCTGAAGGTTTCAGTATTAAAAAAAAAGAAGAAGAAAAGAATTAAGCATCAAGTGGTGACTTCTAAATGGACTTTGTACTTCATCACATTCTTTTTTTTTCCTATCTTTCTTCTTTTTGTTGAGAAACACAGCACATAGGGTGTAAGGATCAAATTCTGGTTTCAAAGGCATACATCAGGTCACCAATGCCCCATTCTCATAAAATATCTGTCTTGCTAATACTTTATAATATTTTTTCCTACAGACACACTGCTCGCTGTTTCTTCAGCTTTCAGTCATTGAAAATCTTTTGTGATTACCATAGCAATAAAAGGTAAATGGAGTATGCATGTGTCTTGGATGAGCCTTTATTTTTCTTTGTTATTTTTATCTTTGTTTTTCAGTAGTATGGGTGTGGCTTTCTTTGAATTTTCCAATTGAGGCATGGAGTTTCTTAACTGTAAATTTTTATCTTTCATCAAATGCCCTTCAGGGGTTATTCAGGAATTGGGTAATAGTCTATATTGTTAAATCAGTTATTTAAATTTTTGCCATGTCATAGTATTTTATTTGACCAACAATGATATTTGGTTTTGATGGTAGTATTAGTTTTTAAATACATGAATAAGTGATAGAAGTGAGAATAATGTTTATCTCAGGGAGAGAGAGGATAGCTGTTACCTGGGAATAGGAATGGGGGAAACTCCTGGCAGGTGGGAAATGGGTAGAGGCTAATATATAAATATGTATTAAAAATTAGTTGGGATTTACACTTAAGATTAGTACACTGTATACATTTTGCTATATGTAAATTATACCTTGATTTTAAAAATTAAGACATTTTTTCATTAATTATTATAACAAAAATGACGGTTACTATATTCTTGAAATTCCACACAGCACTAGCTTTAGGAACTAAAATAATAAATACAATGGCAATATTTATTTAAGTTGTTGATTATTTCTTCAGTAACATTTTTTGAGGCATCTACTTCATGGAAAGTATAGAAATAAAGCATTTCCTTGAGCTTATAGTTTAATATGGGGATAGGGGCACGTGGGTGGCTCAATGGATTAAGCACCAGACTTCAGCTCAGGTCATGATCTCTCTGTGGGTTCCAGCCTCACATCAGGCTCTCTGCTGATAGCGCTGAGCCTTCTCTGAACCTCCCCTGCTTGCGTTCTCTCTCTCTCTCTCTCAAAAATAAATAAACATTGAAAAAAAAGAGGGGCCAAAAAGATTTTCCTTTAATATAGGGTTACACATAGGTTTAGGTATGTTGTATAAGGGGAGTATTCCTATGATTGAGGAAAGTACAATGATTTGTTTTTTTAAAAACATGTAAGTGGGATCAACAACCAAGTCTGATAGGTAGAGTATTAGGGAACACTCTGCTGGAGAGGTGGCAGTTGAGCTTGATGGGAACTTACAGAGATTAAAAGCTAAGTAGAGAAACTTTTAAAAAGTAACCCAAAAATGTCATTGAAATATGTTGGTAGAGGAATAAAAAATTATTGCACTGCTTTTTCCCCATAAATGCATAAACCAGCTAAATTAAGTGCAATAGGTGCAGACATGAAGAAATTAACAGCGTTGTGGGAATACATTCTCATTGAATATGAAAGGTTCAAGAACAAAGTAAGTGTTAATTAAAAATTTGAAGGATGAGGGGCGCCTGGGTGGCTCAGTCGGTTAGGCGTCCGACTTCAACTCAGGTCACGATCTCGCCTTCCGTGTCCGTGAGTTCGAGCCCTGCATTGGGCTCTGGGCTGATGGTTCAGAGCCTGGAGCCTGCTTCCTATTCTGTGTCTCCCTCTCTCTCTGCCCCTCCCCCGTTCATGCTCTGTCTCTCTCTGTCTCGAAAATAAATAAAATGTTAAAAAAAATTTTTTGAAGGATGAGAGGAAAACTACTTCCGTGTTAGCTGGTAACAGAGTCTGGGAAAAGCTTTTTTCTAGTGAGGGACTTGTTAGCCAATAAGGCCATGTGATCTTGCTTCATTTGGTAGAATGATGAATACTTATGGCCAGTTGGGACTGTGCTTATATAATACCTATTCACTTCAAAGTAAGACTCTGGCCCAAGTTCTTAAGATTTCCCAATATCTATAGTTTTCAGTCAGTGACTCCACTTCTTGTGCCATATTTTCTAGCATCAGACTTCAATCCCAAATTATTTAATTGCTAGTTTCTCATCACCCCCAGTTGCCAGTGTTTCAACATTTCACTTCTCTCTGGCTTTGCTCCTACCCATTGCCCTATCTTGTTTCAACACTCCATTTCTGAATGGTCTTCTCTTCTCCCTTCCACAATTAAAAGTCATAATGCCTCAGTAAAATAAAAGTTTATCTCTCCCTCATACAAACTCTTACACAGATGTTCCTACACACCAGGGGGCCTTCCAAACCATCATTCAGAATCCAGCTTCCCGTAGGGCTTGAAGTGCTGTGTGGATTCTCTTCCAGCTGGCAGATGGGGTAAGAAAAACTATAAAGAATTGTACAGGAGGTTTTAATGAGCTAAGACTGGCAGTAGTTCAAATTACTCAGCTGACCTTCAAGTGGCTAAAATCCAGTCACATGGTCACATCTAAATTCAAGGGAAGCTGGGAAGTGTAGTCTAGCCATCTGCTCAGGAGGAAGAGACGATTTTGGTAAGCCTATAGAACTCTCTACCACATTTGCTCATTACTTTTCTGTAGCCAATTTCCACTTAAATGTGGGCTTCCCAATGTAATAAGCTTCACTGCCAGATCTCTGCCAGGCCTTGAGTTAACATGTCTGTATTTTGGCAAAGAGATTGTGAATATTCATACATTTAGTATATATGTATCGAATGCCTACTCAGTGGAAGGCATTGTTCTAAGTACTGGGGAAAAGCAGTAAATACAGTGAACAAAAATGCTAACCTTCATGTCATGCTTACATTATCACAGCACCTTCTCACAGCCTTGTGAGAAGAAAGAATACTAGGCACCTGCCTATGTTATAGAATAAGAAGGGCATCTGGAAGATCCTTTTGGTTAGAAATGTCTCCTCAATTCAGGTATCATCAATAGAGATTTAGTCACTTTAGTTAATCCACTAGCCCTCTTTCAAATACATTAAATATTAAATATTATGTTAAAATATCAATTCTTCTGGAAAGAATGACTTATTAAGTCACAAGACCTGTGTGAATCTACCTCTTGGATGCCTTTCTTTGATGCTGTTTCTTTGAGGAAAAATAGTGATATGTAGAAGATAAGAGTCCTCATAACCACAGAAAAGGAACATAGAAGACAAATTAAAGAAATATTTCTCACTTCTAATATCACTTCAGCCATCTATGCATGTTATTGCAAGTACTTCTGCATTTATATGCACAAAACTTTAAGGGTAAATGTTATCAAGAGCCAAGATCTCACCCTAGAATATTAGAGCATGAGCTCATTTTCGAACCATTTACACTAGTCAAGTAAAATATTCAATCTCTAACTTCATGTGATGCAGGCCAATTTTATATGTCCCAAAAACCAACTACCTGTATGTTCTATCAACCTCATATTACCCTTTCTCAAAACTGGAAATATATACCCTTGAACCTTAGTTCAAGGAGATATTTCTCCCCTCTTCCTTTCCTGCCTTGAAATAGTTGAAGTTATTAAATCCAGTAAGTAAAAAGATTATAAATTTAAATAGTGGGATTTTATATGGAAGATTTGCTGTTTTCAGTGATCTTATAAAAGAGGAAATGGGAAGAAGAAACCCTATTATCTTCCTAGAAGCCAGAGCCCTACGCTAGGAATTTTTGCTTAAATTTAAAGAGTCCACAAAGTTCTTCAAAGCTTTTTCAGAAACTGAAAGTTTCGATAAAAATTCTACAATGATATTTGTGTAAAGTGAGTGTGTATCCTTAATTATTGAATCTCTTGTCTTGCTAATAGGAAAATTTATTTGCCATTATTTATTTCAATTTGCAGGAATTTACATTCTTACTTATCATCTCTCATAAATTCTGACAAAAATTAAAGTGAATAATATTGAAAATGAACTATTTCTATCTGGGCTAAACAATATCTAAACTTTTGTTACATATGTATGTACATAAATACAAAGAAAGTCAACTATAAGAGACTTATATATTATTTGCTCTAAGTCTTTCATTTTACAGATGAGAAAACTGTGACAGGTGAGGTGCCTGGGTGGCTCAGTCGGTTAAGCGTCCAACTTTCTCTCAGGTCATGATCTTGTAGTTCATGAGTTAGAGCCCCCGTTGGGCTCTGTGCTGACAGCTTGGAGCCTGGAGCCTGCTTCAGATTCTATGTCTCCCTCTCTGTTCATCCCCTGCTGACACTCTGTCTCTCTCTCCAAAGTAAGTAAAGATTAAAACAAAATTTAAAAAAAAGAAAAAGAAAAAGAAACTTGTGATAGGAAACCTTATGGAAATCCATGACCAACACTAGAAAGAACCCTCAAGTGTGGTCTCCCTTAAATTTTTTAAACATTTTTATTTATTTTTGAGAGCTAGAGATAGACCACAAGTGGGGGGAGGATCAGAGAGAGAGGGAGGTACAGAATCCAAAGCAGGCTCCAGGCTATCAGCACAGAGCCCAACATGGGGCTTGAACCCATGAACCGTGAGATCATGACCTGAGCTGAAGCTGGAAGCTTAACCAACTGGGGCACCCGGGTGCCCCAAGTGGGTATCCTTTAAAGGAAGTCAGGAGTGTCAGCCCTATACACTAAGAACAATGTTACTAAATTAAAGAACTGAATTGGATTTTAGTTTCAGATCTAAATCAGATGAATGGGTTTTGAATTAGTTCTTAGGATAGACATCAATTAAAAATAAGCAAAGTTCAAAATCTGTTTTTTAACGAGTACTTTTAGTTTCCACTGAGTATAATTAATTGCACATGTTCTTGTAGGGGCAGTAGCTTAACCAACCCAATCCCTGTAATTACTTAGGGAAACAAATATTTTATTCTGTTTTGAAAATGGGTTTACCTCTGTTAAATAAGTTATCCTGAAGGAGGGTAAAAACTAATTCAGAGCTTGTTTATTCAGAAGAATACATTCCCATTCTGCCTGCACTGCAGAAATTGGAGGAAACTCAGGTCCAAGGCATTAATGCTGAAACTTTAAATCTGTTCATTGACTCTTTACAGGATTAACTTTCTAAGTATGCTTAAGTTCTAAGGCATTTGTTTGCAATGGAAGTCAGACTCCTTAAGCCTAATCAGGAGCTGTTGCTGCAGTTTATTTATAGTTCAGAAGGTCAAACTGATTCACTTAATTGGAAAACGTTGCTTCCTAGTCTATGTGTCTATTGATGTACTGTACATTTGACGCGATTAGTTACCAGGGTGAAATTCTAATATGACCTTTGTTAATAAGGTGCATTCTCCATAATGCGCTGTTTGCAGTTTCTAAGAGCCGTTTACATGATGTGCTTGGTAATCAGTTATACAGTGCAATTCCCATGGTGCAGAGAAAGATCCACTTTAATTGGAATAGTGCAGAAGGCTCAAATCTCAGAAAATTTTAGTAGTCTGTGGTTGATTGCTTGCAGAGTTCCACATATGCTTTTAAAATGGAAAAGGCATGCTCGTACAACAAGTCTGACATGCACTTTCAGTTTGGAACGTTGTGGTAAAAGATGTAAATATCATGAGGGAAGGAGTACATGAGTGACAGAATGGAAGGTTATGTGCTCTTCAGACAATAATTGCTCATAGTATAATTATCCCTCATTCACTTTGTAATGCAGAACACACACACACACACACACACACACACACACACACAAACAATGTGCTTTATGAGCTTGTTCTTAGAATTTCTATTTAAAAGAGCACTGCCATCAAAACCATTTGACCAACCTATTTTTAAAGAATACCATTTGTGGATTTTCATGATGCTTACAGGATACAGAAGACAAGAACGCCCATTTTAAAGAGAAGAAAACAAAGTATGCTCTTTCAAGAGAGCAGCATTATGTCGTAGAAAGTCCCTTGCACCTGGAACCAGGCAGCCTGAGATCAGTGTTTGCTTTACCACTTACTTGCTGTGTGATTTTGGTCAGGTTTATTAACCTCTTTGAGGCTCTGTTCATTTATCTATGAAATGAGAATAATAACAGGCATCTCATAGGTGTGTGAGTATTAAATAAAGTAGCACACAGTCTACTCTGCTGTAACATGAGAGTTCCTGAGACAATTCAAAAAATCAAAATATTAATATAACAGTTTTATTATATGTATTTTCTAATATAGTTCACAAAAAAAGCAATTAATGGCAAGGGAAATTTAGACAAGAAAAAAACTTATTTTTCATGCAATATTTAAATAATAAAATACTTTTATAACAAATAAAATCTATAAAAACTAAATATCAGATCCAGAAGCTAAATATCCCTAAGACACCCACTCTTTAACAGTTTTCTTTTGTTTACTCAAGAGCAATGCCTTGTCTTTTCTCACTACTACATGCTTTTTACACATTCCTATCACCTAGTTGTATTTCCAACAAAACACAAAGCCATTAAAATAGAATAACCCTGCTGATAAACACTACCATGTTTTTTGTCATAATCCAGTTACTATCAAAAGTGGCCTCCATAGTACAGATTTTCCCAACACCTGCATGCTTTTGCAAGAATCACTTTAGTAAGATTCTTAAGAATCTGGATTTCAGACCCTATTGCAGACTTGTTGATACAGTAAGTTTGTTAAGGAATCTGCATTTTAATGAGCACTCACTGAGCCTCTGACATACAAGGTCTGCAACATATACCTTGCAACACAAAGGTAGGATGCAAATTATGTTTGCTAATTAATCTATATCTTTAATTGTGTTTAACTTATGAACACTAAGATTTTAAGATGAAATGGTTATATTTGAAAATACAAAGCACAAGATGTTAAAGTAATTATACTAGTAGTGATCAGGAACATTATTTGATTCTCTTATTTTTCCATTGCATAACTCCTAATCTTACAAGGCTAGGCAACAGAGAGAGGAGCATCACAGAAATCAGGACTGGTGGGTGACAAGGCTTCCTCAGGAAGCTTCGTGATAGTGGGTCCCTAAAATTATACTGAGGTTGAGAATAGCCCTCACTAAGCACTCTTGAGAAATCTCTCATAGACACCTAAAACAATACAGAGGGGACCTCAAAGACTTGCATTAGGGGTGGAGAGAATTCTCTGGAAACTATTACTTTTAAGTGTGGAGCCATAATTTCTAGCCCTAGGTTGGTCTGTCTTGGTGAAACACAGATATGGAGATAATATAGCAAAGATTCTAATAAAATCCCTCATGTAGATTTTCAAAATTAATTTGACATCAATTAATATAAGAGCAATTCTACTCTTACATTAAGGGTAGTGGGAAAATTTTTTTTCAATTTCCTGGATTAAGGTATTATAAATGAGTAAGAAAAATGCCAGAGCTAAAGAAATGACATGGGTCTCCTTTAGCAAAGTCAGTGATCATTTCTTACTTTATCTTTATAAAGACCCATATTTCTAGATAGATAAATTTCTTAAAATGGAGACTCATCTATGTTCATTTTCTTAAAGGAGGCATTTTAAAAAGCTTTGCCTTTTATTGGTCTGAGAACAAAGTCAAATCAATATTTTTACATTTTCATCATTTAATGTATTTTAAAACTTTCAAACACTACTTACTACAATAATCAAATTGCCTAATTTTTCTCTAACTCAATTCCTATCCAGAACATTCCTTTGTTCAATCCAAAATAAGAGCCTCCAACAAAAATAACATATAAGAACCAAGTCAGAATCATGTTGACATTACCTATGAATTATGCGCAATCATCTCTTATTTAGCTTTATCCTGAGCATCTGCATCAGAGTGATGGCGTAAGAGTTGCATGAATTTTTAGAATAGCTATTTTCAAAACCAAGTTGTAAAATGAAATATCAGTTACTTGTGCACAACTGATAATTCATCTTAAAGGTATGGTAAAAGGTCACCTGAGCTGTGTGCACTATTAACCTGCAGACACAAAACTTGCTTCAAATTTTAGACTCTATTTGCAAGGTTTTCACACTCATCTCACATAACTTTTTTTTTTACATGTTGTATCCTTCACTTGATCTGATAGACTACCAGATGCTTTATGCCTCATGCTTCCTCACCCTCCTTAAGTGTGTATTGCTTCTATCTCTATTTTTCATCACGTGTAATATTAAAACACTTCTCTTATGTGGAAAACTAAATTACTAAGCCTCTTCTGGTAAGAAATGTTTGGGTTTTTCACAGGATCTGTTTTCTGAGCAAGATGCCTCTACACTTTTCTTAAATTGAACATTCACATGTTTTCAGAATAGAACAAGTAAATTTCAAGACTGGAAAGCAGAGCCACACTGACATGTAGCTGGCTAAGCACCAGAAGTCCTCTTCATGAGTGACAGCATCACCAACTGCACATACACTGGGGCTGGCTCTAGCTCGCTGGTAGCGAAGTCAGAGAATCCATATGTCCTGGGGACCCAATAGAGGTAGGAATTTGTTACAAATTAACAGATAAGAACAAGCCATTGGAGTTACTACAGTAGACACAATGATGTGGCAGTGTTGTAGAAAGATGGCACATGTTAACATTAGGGTACCTGATGGTGCTTGGGTGGCTCAGTCGGTTAAGCGTCTGACTCTTGATTTCACCTCGGGTCATGATCTCACGGTTCTTAGGTTCAAGCCCCGTGTCGGGCTCTGTGCTGACAGCATGAGCCTGCTTAGAATTCTCTCTTGCTGCCCCTAATCCTGCTTGTGTTCTCTCTCTCTCTCTCTCTCCCTCTCCCTCTGTCTCTCTCTCTCTCTCTCAATAAATAAGTAAACATTTAAAAAAATAAAAAGTAAATAAAAAATAAAATTAGGGTACCTGATTCTAGTCACCATAGGTGGTAAATTATATTCTTTCTCTGGGTCTCTATACTCTCAGCTTCAAACTGAAAAACCATGTAAGAGCTAACCTTTTTGGGTAGGAGGATTGCACAATGTCCGGAGACCAATAAATGGCTCTGTTTTCTTTCACCCTTTATATCAGAACTTTATATGAATGTAGTAATAGCCAATTTACCAGAATATAGCAGAAACTGCACTTTTGCCTCATTTATATTTAGGTTAAAAAATCTGAATCATTAAATCAAACTATGAAAAATAAAAATCCAGAGGGAAGCAATAATCTTAACACAAGTGTTACAAGCAACTGACAAAAGTAGAGATACTGGGTCAAGTCTATCTGGTGATTGTTTCCCAACACTGACTTCCTTAAAAATAACTGAAAACTAGTAAATTTTCAGACATGGTTTTCACCACATCTGTCTGATTTTTTCAGAGCTTTCTAATGCTCGTTGTATTGATTTCCATCTCTTAGATTCATTATGGCTCTGAAAATAGTAAATAACTTAGCTGCTTTGGATGGGAAAGGTGACACTAGATAAAATGGGGTGATACACCTGCTGTGCTTGGTCTCCCCTGGTCCCCTTCCTTTGACTTTTTTTTTGCACAAGAAAGGAGAAAAAGTAGTGTGGCCCATAACAAGTCATTTCTACATTGTTGCAGTGAATACAACAGGATCTTATCATTATTATATAATCCAGGGCAAAACACAGCAACATGGGGCTGGAGGCACAGTAACAGATTCCACACAGAACCTCAAATTGGATCGAGGTAGTATGCTTTGCCACAGCTGCTTTTGCAACTACATGGGATTATGCTGGAGCTTTCAGTGATGGGAGTACGAGAGGCTCAGAAAGCCCTCACTCAGAAATTCTCAGCGTGGCAGATCTCACCTTGGAGAAACTGCCAATCACTGCCACCACTTGAGTGTCCTTCTTAAAGCAAGCTGGCAAAATTCCAGCACTAGTTGAACAACTCTAACCAGATGTATTCCTGTATATTCTGCTAAAACGTGTATCCTTTGAGCTGCTTGCAGTGAAGTATGGTTTGTATAAGGTTTTATGTTGGAACTCTTATTTTTCCAATTCACAATCCCAATTCTGGGATGTTCCTGGTGTGCCCAAGGGAGTGCTTCACCAAATGTATCACCCAAAATAAAGATTTATATAACCAATTTGATTGTAACTTAATGATAAAACTTAGTCTAATACAATTTTCTGACTCCCTTGTTTTCTATCCCAAGTCTCAACCTCCTTTTTTCTGCCAACAGAAGAAAAATGACCCTCAGCTTATTTAACTCTCTCAGTGCTTCACTGTCAAAAGGACTAGCTTCCTGCTGTGTCATCTATAGTTTCTATATTCACTTCCCAATTCCAAATTACCTCTAGTTATTCTTATTCCCCACCCTCATTCACTTTAATGACCATTCTCATTATCTTGCTTCTCACCTTGCTTCTCTGGCCAAATACTAGGTGATAGGCCCTTATTTTCCCTGAGTTTTCTCAGTTGTGACCCTAAAACTCTCCTTTTTCTTTCATCTCTCCTACGTTTGTAATCTTTTCTCTAAATTGTTCTCAAATATCTCATTCTTCAATCTCAAGTATATTTGATATGTGCGAAAGAAAGTAAAGTGATCTGAAGAATATAAAGATAAAGAAAATGAGATTATCCTGTGAAATGTACACTACTTGGTACAACAAAAAATAAAAGACGAAGTATATTCTCTATGCTCACAAAATCAAGCTATCTAACTAGTTTTGTCATCAATATTAACATAGCTAAGGAAATATGAAAATACCAGCAGAGGGTCATATTTAGAAATGAAACATGGAAAAAGTGAGTCCTAAAAGGAATTTTGGTAATTCATGTTCACAAACTTTCAAGCCCTTTAAAAGGCAGTCTCTGGCAGACACAAATAATCCAATTACTAATAAGACATATTCTACTGTGGTACAAAGATTTTTCAGACTCTTCCCCGGACTATAAGTAATATTTCTCAAGACTACTTGCCTTCCTAATTTTATTTGTACCAAAATAAACATTGTTATAAATACTAAATTCAGATGCCTACGCACATTTATATCAAGAATGCATGTCAGAAGATGTTCATTGTCTTTTCACCAAAAAGGAAAATGTCTGATTGTAAAAGAATTATTTGGTATTCTGGATTATAAATCCATCTCCAGTGAATTTAAAAAGTATATCTAATCATATCCATATTGATTGATGAAACCCAGTTTACATGCTTGCAAAGCTAAGCTCCAAAAAATGTTACCCTATAAAACCTCTTGTCCAGCCAAATAACAACAAATATACCTCAGCATTTTTTTACAAACATCAATATCAACAAAATAAAAAACATATTTTTCTTTTTAAGAGAAAATTATTTGCAAATCTTTAGCCATCTGTATATATTATATTGCCCTCCTAATTATATCCAGTCATTATATAATTCTTTCTGGGAATGCATATTTTTGTTTATTAAATGATTCAAGATAAAACTTTTTCAAGATTCGGCAACTGCTCACAACAGCCAGTTATTCAGGTTATATATTTGTCACAGACATCGTTAGATTACGCCTGACACCATTTTCTGCTGCTTCTTACTTGCCAATTTTTTTTTCAAGATTGCATAGTGATTCGCCTCAAGGAATAATTATAGTCGGTTCAAGCCCGTCATGACCATCCTGTCCTCTTCTTCCAGACACTAATTTTTCTAGCCTCTTATTCACAGCAAGAGAGGACCCAATCCATTCTTCTGGTCACTGAAATAGCAGGTAAGTTTTCTATGGGGTAGGAAAGCTCTTGTTCCTTGATTTAAAAAAAAAAAAAAAACAGCAGATAGGTAAGGAACATTTACTCAAACTACCTCTTCTCCTGCTTCCTGCCTTTGAATATGTTGTGAGAATATGATACTTGGAGGTGGTACAACCATCTTGTACCAGGAGAAGAAAGCAAAGTAGTCATGAAGATACCAGCCCAGTGAATTGAGAAGTAACACCAACAATAGCCTGTTTTTTGCTTTCATACTTTGTAAGAAAACTATATCCTCCATTTAATCCATTATTAATAGAGCCAACATTGTTTCTATATATTTACTCTGGATGTAGGAAAATATAGTGAACCATTTTTTAAAATATTTTTTTATTTATTTTTGAGACAGAGAGAGCACAAGCAAGGGAGGGACAGAGAGAGAGGGAGACACAGAATCCCAAGCAGGCTCCAGGCTCTGACCTGTCACCACAGAGCCTAGAACAGGGCTTGAACTCATGAACCGCAAGATCATGACCTGAGCCAAAGTTGGATGCTTAACTGTCTGAGCCACCCAGGCGCCTCTACAGTGAACCATTTTTATATTAGAGGAAATCTAGAGGAGCTGTACCTGTACATCTGGGCTATTTGTCTTTTCTTCTTTAGCATGTCTTCCGCAATCCCAATTCATATTAACATGTATCTCTAAGTTTGCACTGTATCCTACATACTGACATCATTTTTGATTAATGGTTTGGTTATTTTCCATGAAAGCACGGTCCTACTGAATATAGCATGATCTTTGGCCAACATCAGCAATGCCCTATGTCCAATGACAAGCACCAGTCTCACATTTTTTAATGTTTATTTATTTATTTTTGAGAGAAAGAGAAAGAGGTAGAGAGAGAGAGAAAGAGAGAGAGAGAGACAGAAAGTGAGAGAATCCCAAGCAGGCTCCACACCGTCAGCACAGGGCCTGATGTGGGGCTCGAACCCATGAACCATGAGATCATAACCTGAGCCAAAATCAAGAGTCTGACATTTAACCGACTGAACCACCAAGGCACCTCTCCCAGCCTCATTTTTAAGGTAAACATTTTGGATAGAAAAATTGGGATTTTATCCAATAATCCTTTCGCTCATTCATAACAACAGTATTCATTATGTATGCAAAACTGACTTTTGTATATACTCATACACATATTTAAAATGCATTTAACAAATTACAGCAAACATTATTACAACATAGGCACTGTTACTCATCAGGTCTTTAACCACTGTAGTTTCACAATACCCATTCCATCCTGAAAGGCTGGATCTATTTCTACTTCCACAGTTGGCCCATTTTGAGGCACATGACAGACAACTACAAAACATCTTTCAAATTACATTGCCATAAGAAATTGTCAATTAAAACATAATTAAAAAAAGAAAGAAAAAATAAATCTCAGCTTGTCCAAAAAAAAGGGGGGGGTGGCTTGAGAGATTATTTATATGTAACTGTTTCAACTGACACTTCATATCCAAAACCCAGTGTCAAACTTGTCTTAAATTACAAAAAAAAGCTTAATGCTCTGACAATAATAATAATAATAATAACCTTCAAACCAAGAATTCAACAACACAGGAGGTTGTGACATGATTGTGCATACTTTTATTTAAATGGGATAATTATCTCCTTCATTCTAAAAGTCAATTCTTCTCCATTTGTTTTATCTTCATTAAAATTCCTACCAAATCAGATATTGCAATATAAACAGGAAATATACTTTCCATGCAATCAGAAGATATTTTTAAAAGACTTAAATGGGAGGTGCCTGGGTGGCTCAGTCAGTTAAGCGTCCAATTTCGGCTCAGGTCATGATCTTGTGGTTTGTGAGTTCAAGTCCCCGTCGGGCTCTGTACTGACAGCTCAGAGCCTGGAGCCTGCTTTGGATTCTGTGTCTCCTCCTCTCTCTTCCCCTCCCATGCTCATGCTCTGTCTCTCTGTCTCTCAATAAATAATAAATAAATGTTTAAAAAATTTAAAATAAATAAATACATAAAAGACATAAATGCAAAGTGCCATTATTTTTAAGGTTGGGACTTCTTGGAACCAATTATAAAGGAGGTACATTTTGACATGCAAAGATGTGGGAAACAGTTATCCAGGAGGAAGAGAGCAGTAAAAAAAATTGGAAATATAAAATACAGGGCACATTTTTTGGATTGCACAATTAGGTTAAAACATCAGAGACATGAATGGGAATGGTAGAGGACAAGGTGCAAAGGAAAATAGATTCCAAACCAAAGAAACTCTTGAATAACATTTCAAGTTCAATACTGATAGTCAATATGGATAATGTTGAAGCTTTTTTATTAATTTTATGCAATCTTCACTCTTTAAATTTTTTTTTAAGTTTATTTATTTATTTTGATAGAGTGAGCAGGGAAGGGGCAGAGAGAGAGGGAGATGGAGAGAATCCCAAGCAGGCTCTGTGCTGTCAGCGTGGAGCCCAGTGCAGGGCTCCAATTCACGAACTATGAGATCATTACCTGAGCCAAAACCAACAGCGGGATGCTTAACTGACTGAGCCAACCAGGCACCCCCATTTTTTACTCTTAACATAGGAAACAGAGAGCAGCTTACTTTACAATATGGCTCTTAATTTCATCCTAGCCAGTAAAAGTGAGGATGCATGTGCCATAAGTGAGTAATAATATTCATACAGTTCTGATCAGTCAGACCTCATGTATGAAAAGACTAACAGACCAGAACAAGGCAAAAATTGAAAACTATATTCTGGAGCTGGTAACATAACAGGAATTTTGGAAATCAATATTATGCAACATTTTATAATAATGCCGACAATAAGAATTTATATGTGTATCAATAATGCTGAAAAAATATTATTTAAGACACATTTTTTTCAAGGAAATTCAAAGTTAATCTCTTAGGATATCAGAAAGGGAATACACAATATATATTTGGAAATATAGTTGGAGAACAGTGAGAAAAACAAAAACAATGGAATTCTTAGGGTTTCAAGATGGTGTCAACATGTGAAAATAAATAAAATATGTACGTGTGTGTGTGTGTGTGTGTCCAGAAATATGTTTTTTTTCTTTTGTGGTTAAAGTTGTTTCTGAAAACAGTAAGCCAAAGCCAAAAGAGTAATAAGAAACCTTGACATTTTTCATAATGAAAAAGATTAAAAAGATTGTTTTTGTAAACACTGTTCATAATATAACAACTACTAGTTGTTACTCTTTGCTTAAAAAGATAAGGAAGTTATTTAAGATGACATACATACCAGTTACCATAAAGACACAATGAACAAAGAGCATTCAACTTATGGGGTTAAGGTAATATGTACTCTATCTTATCATAAGAAAATAGAGTTTGGGGCTATTTTATTTGTTGAAAGGAAGAAAGTTCTTCTAGGATATTCTACTCTAGTTACCTATGCCTTATTTTTATTTCCTATAGGTTTTTTTTTTTTTTTGCTTTTGTACAATTTTTCTTGCATATTTTAATGGAACCTATTTTTGTTGCATATTTTAATGGGGAATTTTATTTACTTCCTACATTAAAAAAAATTAGTGTTTATTTATTTTGAGGGAGAGAGAGACAGAGTGAAAGCAGGGAAGGGGCAGAGGGAGGGAGACACAGAATCTGAAACAGGCTCCAGGCTCTGAGCAGTCAGCACAGAGCCCAATGCAGGGCTCAAACTCACAAACCATGAGATCATGACCTGAGTCGAAGTCGGACACTGAACCGACTGAGCCCACCAAGGTGCCGCATTCCTACTTTTTTAATAGACAATTTTATTTGTTGGAAACATTTTTAATAGGAAATAAAATTTATGTACCTAAATTGCTATTTATACACCAACACTATGCTAATTAACTCACTATCTGTTCTCTACCTAAATTTAGTCTATAAATCCACTGCTTGTTAGTCAAAAGCCTTAAGACCCTTTGACTTTGTTTTCTCCTTTTAGTCCTATTTATGAAAATTGTTATCTAACAGATTATTTTATGACAAAAACATGAAACTTACTTCTACAAAACATTTAGAAATTCAAGTTTAGATTTGGGATCAGGGATATGAGAGCTGTTTAACAAAATAGTGGAAGTTACATAAATGCATAACATCTAAAGAAAGAATGAACAATAAAGAAGAAAGACAGAGATAAGACTGTGTTATGATTTAATCACCCATTAAAATGCTGTGGAGAGCTAGGCAGGAAGAGATTGAAAAGAAGACATCCAACCTGACAATAGGTATGTTCATTTCTTCACTCCTACCTCAGACGTCAAGAAAGTTTGCCTTTCCCTTTTACAAGATGATTACTTCATACCTTAACTTCTGTCCACAAATTTCCCACATTCCACCAATTTAGTACATATGATTGCCTCATACTTAAAATAAATCATTAGACAAAAATGCCATTGTCTTCCAATCACAAATCTACACAACAATTTGTATTTACCTCCATATTTTTATTTTCTCCTGTTATAAGTGACAAAGTGAATCTTTTTTGTCTTTTTTCCAAGAAAGCAATTCCTACACAAGTGTTTTGGAATCTGTCCCTCACGAACTTTTCAAAGAATATTGTTCATTTATTTAGTCAATATATACTTACTGAGCACTTATTCTTTGCAATACATCATGTTAGGCACTGGAGATACAATAGTGACCACAGAGAGACATAATCCCTCCACCCATAGAGTTTCAAGGATGTAGAAGACTGAGACATTAATCAAACAATCACACAAATAAACTTGTAAGTGTGTGCTATAAAATAACCTAATAATGCAATGAGAGCTCTTTAGAGAAATTAGGAAGAAGTCCCAGTGGAAGTGGTATTTTGCTAATATATGGAGCATCTACACATATTAATTTGGACTGAGAAAAAAGAGAAGTAAGCTCTAAAAAGGAAAGAAAAATGGAAGAGTGTTCTAAGTTTCTGAAAATGGCTAGTGTTACTAGAGCAAAGAAACTAAGGAAAAATCAAAAGAAATTGGACTGAGAAGTAGGAAGAGATCAGAGGATACAGAACTTTGTGGAACATGTTTAGGATATTTATTGATATCCTAAGGTTAGTGGAAAGTTATTGGAGGGCTTTACATGTGGAGATGGAAAAATCATTCCTTCAGCAATGCGAGACTATATTCCAAGAGGACAGGAGGAGTAGTCAATATGGATAGACCACTGAAATACAGCATTTGCAGTATTCTAGGCAAAATATTGTTAGAGTTTAATATAGGCTTTGGGGAAAGATTAAGAATTTTAGTTCTTTCGGGGTGCCTGGGGGGCTCAGTTGGTTGAGCATCTGACTTCGGCTCAGGTTATGATCTCATGGTTCATGAGTTCAAGCCCCACATCAGGCTCTGTGCTGACAGCTTGGAGCCTGCAGCCTACTTCAGATTCTGGGTCTCCCTCTGTCTCTGCCCCTCCCCTGTTTGTGCTTTGTCTGTCTCTCAAAAATAAATGAACATTTAAAAAATTTTTTAAAGAATGTTAGGTCTTTCATATCATCAATCTCAGTTTATAAACTGTTCTAATTTGACCCTATCTATTGCCTCCATTTTTTTTTTGCTGTCACTTCACACCCAAACTGCTCAAATAAATTGATTACATATGCAATATCCACACATTCAGTTCCTATTAAATATGGAAACAGCATAATTTCACATTCAACATTGAACCAGATCTGGTTAGAATCACTAGATACTTCCATACTGCAAATTTTATTAATATTCATGAGTATTTGGTATTACCTGAGATAACAGAAAGGGTCACATTGTAATCAGACTCACAGGAATCAAGACCTTGCCCAATATTAACTCTTACTATTAGTTTCAAGGATACATATAAGCATGAGATACAGGTAAAGCAGCAGGAGCTCTGGGGCCTCCTCCAGCTCCCAGGCTCTTTCTTCCAGCACACCAAGCACAGCGTGGCCCAGTTTAACAGATGACGTTTCTGAATAACTTATATAGCCACCCCAGTTACATAGAGACAACATTTGGGTTGTAAAACATCTCTGTTTGTATAATCAAATAATTCCACACTTTATGTGACATTTCCAAGGAGCCATGTCCCGTTAATCCATAGATTCCATGTACATTTACCCTAAGCAACCCTAGACAACTCATTAAAAGCATTCCATAGGTAGGTGACAGTCTTGCCAGCAAAAACCACTTGTTTGTTCTGCAGTCGGTCATTAATTTGTTTATAAAGCATCAGACTCAGTCACTTGAGTTCTCCCCATCCCCACCCCTGAAGTGCCCTGCCCCCCACCCACATGCCCACTTGCCAAAGTGAGTGAACAGATTATGGGCATCTTGTTTAACCGTTCACTTCCAAGTTTTAAGAAACGGTCATAGGCACAATGTCTCTTATATATTACAATAGAACGAATTTAAAAAATTTTTTATACTTGTTTGTTTTTCTATCACCTAAAGATAACATGTAGGGGTGCCTGGGTGGCTCAGTTGGTTAAGCATTTGACTTCGGCTCAGGTCATGATCTCACAGTCTGTGAGTTTGAGTCCTGCATTGGGTTCTGTGCTGCCAGCTCAGAGCCTGGAGCCTGCTTCGGATTCTGTGTCTCCCTCTCTTTGCCCCTGCCCCACTCATGCTCTGTCTCTCTCTCTCTAAAATAAATAAAAACATTTAAAAAATGTAAAGATAACATGGAATCTCTAGGATGTAACATACATGCCCTTCTACAATCTGTCACTAACCACCCTATATAGCTTCGATTTCTGCTTCTCTCAAGCACATTATAATTTTGCCATTCTAAAGTTCCTACTCCAAACCCAACATGTTCTTTCAGATATTTCTGTTGGCTTTCTCTCTTTTTTTCCTGACACACAGTAGGCTCTCAGTAAAGACTGGCCAACTTGAGTTTGGCCACTGCTTATCTATAATAAGGTGAGAACTATATTCACATTAAGTAACCCAGAGAAATAAAACTGTATCCTAAATAGTTACAAGAAACAAGGGCATACTCTTAATAAGCCTGAAATATTATCAAATTTACCTTGTTAGTAACTAGAAGAGAAGTGAATTAAGCTGATCGCTTTAATTGAAAATGAAATCAGACTAAACCTAATTATACTGTGGCACAACACAGACCCTCTACACAATGAAAACATTTGTCCTACTGTTGCAGACCTTGTAAACATTGCCAGTACTCTGGTGATGCCTCATTTCCCTCAAGCTCTTTCCAAATGCAGCAAAATGTATTGATGCATACAGTGAGGTCAGGTAATGAATTTTCAAGGTCATTTTGCAAATAAGAGCAAACAGCTTCTTTTGACTCTTCCTAGATGTCTCTGCATAATGGGTTGCTTCTGCTGAATTCATTAACTTTCTCACCATGCTGTAAACTAATTTTTCTGCCGACCCTCATTATAATCTACATTTATATAACCCACATTGGATGTTCAAAACACTCTAATAACTTTGCCTCACTAATCCATAAAATGACGTTTTGAAGAAAATAGAGAGAGTTGTCACATTCCCCTTTTTATTCTCAAGGATGAAGAGTTGTGGGTCAATTTGCTTTGGATCTATAAAATGAATCCAGAAACCAATTTCCTAATAACGAGTTTGCTACTCCTCTATCTGTGTCTAAAATTTTACATAAACATTTATAAAATATTTTCTCTTGGGCTGTTCTTAATGTAAGAGCTGCTGGCAAAAACAAGCAAATACACAAAGGATGACCACATTGTGGACATAAAGAGTCAGCCCAACAGAATACCGGTGGAAAGGGAAATGTTGCCTTCTGACATCCTATCTTTCCAGGCAGGTTATACCCAGACATATCCTTTCAGTGGACACTGTGTCTCACTATATCTATTCCACTCTTCCTTCCCCATGGTACCTCTTTTTCCTGTTAGCTAGTAATCTATAACTCAGATTCCTATGAAAAATGTAAAACTGTAAGACAGATCTGGGATAGTTTTTGTAGGAAGCCAATAGCCTGACATTCTGCATTATATAACAACATGTACCATTATAACAACAACAACAACAAAAAAACCCCAGGAAATTTAAATTAGTATTGTTCTACGCAGTAAGAATCTAGAGTACCTGTTCTTAGGTGCTTTCATCTTTTTGGGATATGTGTGAAAAACTTACTTTAATTGAGAAACTCCACTGTTGGCCCATGAAGCTCTGGATCCATGCTACAATCCCTAAATATTCACCTTCAATATCTAGGAATAGATATTTTGAGTCCACTATGACAATGTAACATCTAAGAGCTGTTACATTTCCCTAGAGGACTTGTTATTAGTATAAAGTAAATAAGTCTGAGTAATATGATCTTAGGGCTACCAGAATGTAGCCTCCCTCTCATTCATCCTGCACTCCCTCTGCTACTAATTTTCTCCCACCACTGGCTTGGTATTTAAATTTTACCATTACATCTTCATCCCTTTGGGATTCTAGTTTCTGTTAAAATAAATTTCCTTTTTGGTTAGGTAAATAGTTTATCATCTAAGCTATGTGAAAGCATGAAGCTGTGTAAGCTGCGTATGAAAAGGATACCATTAATACATATGGGAGAGCAGAAGACACAAGCCCAGGGTCTCCAGGAGACCAGAATATGCAGTCACCCTTATTAGTACCTTAATATCTTCTCAGTAACTTGTGAATGCAAGAGAAGTGACCAAAGGAATGTACCAGTGACTGGAAGCAAATGAACTGTATCCAAAGGTATGTGAAAGGGGTAAAGAGTAATTAATTTGGGTTGTAAAAGTCAAATATTATGAAGTTCACAATTTTGTCCAGAAGCAGCCTCGATTCTATGGTTAAATGGTTACCCAGTAACTGGGATTAATAGGCATAGTGGTTCTAATAATTGTCCACTTAATTTTAATTTTAGCTGCCGAATTCAAAGATCGCCTTAATCTTTTGAAACTAATCTTAAGGGGAAGCAAGTCCCCAACTATTGTTTTCTCAATATTTTGGCCAGGTTCGTGTTTGTTAATTTTCCTTATTATTTTCCTCTTTACCCCCAAACAAGGTTTGGTTTGGTTTTGTTTAACAAAATGTCCAGGGGCATTTGAGTAACTGGTAAGTATGTCCATATTGTAGACATAAAATGTGAAATTTCACAAATTGCCCCTTGCAGTATATATTATGCTATTCAACATATTTTATAACAAGTAAATAGCTTTTGAAATAAATACTACCAATAAAAGTCTTTCTGCTAACTTGCTGAGTTACCCATCCTTCAAGACCCATTCTTTATTTCATTTCCATATTTATTATTTTATTTATTTTCTTTATCCATAGGGTTTAAAGTTATATTCTCCCTCTACCCTCCAATGATGAAAACTGTTTCACCAGAGGGGCGCCTGGGTGGCTCAGTCAGTTGGGCATCTGATTTCGGCTCAAGTCATGATCTCACTGTGCGTGGGTTTGAGCCCCAGGTCAGTCTCTATGCTGACAGCTCAGAGCCTGGAGCCTACTTGGGATTCTGTCTCTCTCTCTTTCTCTCTCTCTCTCTCTGCCCCCCACCCCCACTCATGCTCTGTCTCTCTCGTTCTCAAAAATAAACATAATTTTTTTTTTAATTACAAAAAAACACAAAACCCTGCTACGCCAGAAAGAAGGCAGCGTCAAACTGACCCATGGTACTATGAGAGAGGAAGCCAGAAAATGATCAAGTTCCCTACAACTGACGCGGGTGCATTATGTTTGTTATGGGGCGGAATCCTGAGGCAAATGGAAAATAAATAGGCTTTGGCACAACCAACTCCATGGTTTTCTGGGGGCCTCTGTTGAACACACATTATTTTTCTTTTCTATCTCAAATGAAACACAGGATCATAATTTATATCTCACCAATTGTGCATAAAGTGCTACATTAGGGAGGATGGAGGAGAGATGGAGAATGAATAAGACTCAGTCCCTTTCTTTAGATTCTTAACATCTACATGAATACCAGGTGGGTTAAAATATGTACTTGGGGGGCGCCTGGGTGGCGCAGTCGGTTAAGCGTCCGACTTCAGCCAGGTCACGATCTCACAGTCTGTGAGTTCGAGCCCCGCGTCAGGCTCTGGGCTGATGGCTCGGAGCCTGGAGCCTGTTTCCGATTCTGTGTCTCCCTCTCTCTCTGCTCCTCCCCGTTCATGCTCTGTCTCTCTCTGTCCCAAAAATAAATAAAAAAACGTTGAAAAAAAAAAATTTAAAAAAAAAAAAAAAAAAAAAATATGTACTTGGGTTATGTTTATTGAGGCACAGTAATCAGAAGCCATGGTCTGTTTCAACTCAAAGGACTTGGAAAGATTTCTCATACAAAGAGACATGATTTATGACATGAAGCATTAAATTCTGGTAACTGAGGAGTGCAAAAGGGTAGCTTCATAGACATGTGGCCTCTGTAATGACACAGGGCACTACATTTGGTTTGAAGTTCCACTGTTGCCATCTTGAAATATTTAACAATTTTTGAACAATGGGTATTGCATGTTAATTTTGCACTAGGCCCTACAAATGATCTGGTCCTGAGTGAGGAAGAGCAATCCATCCCGTGCACGTGGCAAGATTAAAGTTACCGGGCCACAAAACTAATCAGTACTACTTACTGCAAGAGAGGGCTTGTGGTAAGGGTCCTGTTAGTGGGAAACTATTTTGCAAAGAAAGGTTGTGCCAGATCATGGGGGTCTGGGTTTTAGTGTTAGAGTCCAGAATTTATTCTAGAACCACTCATGTCTTTGCAGATTTTAAAGATAAATTCTATCATTAGAATTCTATGGTGACGTGAAGGATGGACCAAAAGAGTAGAAGAAATTGAAAGCCAATGAGTTCAGATAGAATGTTAGCAAAGTGGATTTGGTGAGAAGTAATGAGGGCTTAATAGCATATATTAGCATTGAAGGTAGTGTCTAAGACACAGTTCATGGGTTAGCCATCTTCTTCCTCATCCCGATGCTAAGTGTATCTCCACTGCCTTTCTCTAACACCAGGGAGAATATTACTATGGCCAAGTTACTGTGGAGCCTCACTTCTTTCTCCAATGATATGCTGAACACATTCCATAACAATCAAAATTATCCAGAATAAAATTTGGGGTAAGATATTCCCACCTAATACTTCAGGAAATCTTCATAAAGCATAGCATAATTTGAAAACTTTTTAAAAATTACTATTTACTTTAATCAGACTAGAAAACAAACTGATACTTAATAACCATCTTGCTTTTTTCATAGGTACTTACCTTACCTTGGTTTTAAGACCTACATATGTTCTATAAATACTGCTTTCTCTCAATCTATTCTCTTCTTTGGGAACTCTGACAACACACGTTTTGGATATTCTCATTTTGTCCTCTTTGTCTCTTAATTGCTCTTATATTTTCCATTCAGCTGTCATTCTGGATAATGTCTAGATTAATTTTCAAGTGTGCTACTTCTCTTTTTGATTCTATCAAATCTGCTGTTTAACCTAGTCATAAAAATTTGAATTTCAAAGGGTATCTTTTATGAGTTCTAGAATTTCTACTTGGTTCTTTATCAAATCTGACTGATATTTTATTTATAGTATCTTTATCTTTTATGATTCTGAGTCTTTGTGTTGTTAATCTTTTTTTTTACATTTTTATTCAATTTAAACTAAAAACAACGAAACAGTCCACCCATATTTTAACCACCCCTTCCCTCCGACAGCCACCAATTTGTTCTCTGTACCAATGAGCTTGTTTTTTTCTCTCCTTTTTAAAATTTTTTTAAAATATTTTTTTAAGTTGATTTATTTATTTTGAGAGAGAGAACACTAACATGCTAGTGGAGGTGGAACAGAAAGAAGCGGAGAGAGAGAAGCCCAAGCAGGCTCCCTTCCTGCTGTCAGCTCAGATCCTGATGTGGGGCTCAATCCCATGAATCATCAGATCGTGATCTAAGCCAAAATCAAGAGTCGGACGCTCAACTGACTGAGCCATTCAGGCGCCCCAGTCTCTCTCGTGCTTTTTTTAGATTCCACATATGAGAGAGATCAGATGGTGTTTACCTTTCCCTGTCTGACATATTTCACTTACCATAATGCCTTAAAGATCCATCCATGTTGTCACAAATGGAATAATTTTATCTTTTATCCTTTTTATGACTGAATAATATTCCATTTGTGTGTGTGTGTGTGTGTGTGTGTGTGTGTGTGTGTGTGTGTGTCTGTGTCTCTGTGTGTATATTTCTTTATCCATTCATCCATCCAAGTGATAAACATTCCTTGACTATTGTAAATAATGATGCAATGAACATACAGGAACACATATCTTTTCAAATCAGTGTTTATATTTCCTTTGGATAAATATCCAAAGTGGAATTCCAGAAGTGGAATGTTTTGAGGAAACCCCATACTGCTTTCCAGAGTGGCTGTACCAGTTTGCATTCCCACCAAGAGTGACAAGGGTTCCCTTTTCTCCATATTCTCACCAACACTTACTATTTCTTATGTTTTTGATAATAGCCATTCTAATAAGTGTGACGTGATATTTCATTATGGTTTTGATTTTCATTTCCCTCATGAGTAATGATTTTGAACATTTTTTCATGTATCTGTTGGCTATCTGTATATCTTCTTTGGAAAAATGTCTATTCAGATATTCTGCCCATTTTTTAATCAGACTGTTTTCTGTTTTTGTTTTTGTTTTTTGTTTTGGTTTGGTTTGTGGGGGGTGTTGTTTTGTTTTGGTTGCTATTGGGTTGTGTAAATTATTTATGTGTTTTGGATATTAGCCCCTTATCAGATGTATGATTTGTATGTAATTATTTTCTCCTATTCCTTAACTTGCTTTCTCATTTTGTTAACGGTTTCCTTCCTGTGCATAAACATTTCAGTTTGGCATAGTCCCATATGAAAACTTTTTTTAAAATGTAGGGACAGATATTAAAACAACTATGTACATACATCTCTCTCAAAAGGGTTCTCACTGTATACCCATCTCTCTGAGGTTTTACACCTGAAATATCCTCCCAACTTCTTTTTTCCTTTAATGGTGTTTCAATGCTCAAATTCCCAACTGTAAATAAACCAATAACTAGTTTAAAATGCTAGCCTTTGTTTTGAAACAATTATATTAATTAGAGGCAACCATTTTTTGCAATGAAACACCCTAAAAATGTACTAAAAGCCCAGAATCAATACCCAAGGGCTGAAAATAAATCTTTATCTAATAGTGACTGTGAAGCATTGATTTTATTCAAAGTATTGACTATGCTGTGTAAAGTGCATTCTTGCTTCATTTTGTATCAACCACATCCAGAAAATTGCACAGATTGAGAATGCTATCTTCAGCCTCAAATAGAATAGATTTAGCCTTGAATGTAAACTCTGGCTTACCTTGCCTCATCAAAAAGATTGGAGTTTATAGGTTTTGCTCAAATGGTACCCTTCTTGTCTAGTTAAAATACAGCATCTGGAATCTGAGCTTCAGGTTAACCAAATAACCATCTGTTAAGAAACTGTCAACATAAGAATGTTAAAATTCTCTGTTTCACTTGCAAAGTTTTCTAGAAATTAACAGTTTTCTGGTGATTGTGCTGTGTGTAATTATAACCTGAGTTGGGTTCATTAGCATTCCTTTGAAAATTCAACACAAGAACATTAACACAGCTAATTTTCCTACCTCTTGCTCTCTCCCACTACACACATACCCATAAAACCTTCTCTCATTCTCTCCTCACCCTGCTCCAGCCACATTGGGTTCCTTGCCTGTTTTCAAATGTACATTCACATTGCCATTGATGACCTTTTGTCCTTTTGTTCCCTATGTCTGGGACCTTCTTACTGATGTGCACGGCTTGTCCCCAAGTTCCTTCAGGTCTTTGTTAAAATGGCACCTTTTCATTGATGACTTCTCTGACCACCCTTTTTAAAATTGAATCTCATCCTCAGCTGTCCCTTTTCTGACTTTATCGTCCTCCATAGAACTTGCCAACTATGATACTATATAGATCTCATTACTCAGTTTACTGTGTGTATCCACTGCCTATATTGTAAATTCACATGGGCAGGGATTTGAATAGTTCGTGCTCTTCACTGGATCTACAGTGCCTACAATAGTGTCCAGCACATTGCAGACACTCAATAAATATTAATATTAAATGAACATATATTCACACAATAAATATTAAATAAATGGAAGTAGTGCCATGGATTCTTTATTCTGAATCCACCTCTACCCTAGAGAACTCAAGCTGAACTTGCCTTCAAGTCTAACCTAAAGCAATGATCACAGCAGTCACAAGGACAGAGCCTACTGACTTTCAAACATTGGAGTATCAGAGTTATCAGTCAGCCTCTGTAAGTTCTCTTATTTATGTCACCTCAATGACTGTAATACATTAACAGAAAAAACAAAACTTACAATTAACATGCCATGAACCTGTCTTGGTCAGCTTAGGCTGCTATAATAAAATGCCATAGACTGAGTTACTTAAACAACAGAAATGTATTTTCTCACAGCTCTAGACATTCCAAGTCCAAGATCAAGACCCAAGCACAGTTTCTGGTGAGAACTCTCCTCCTGGCTTATAGATGGCCATCTTCTTGCTGTGTCCTCACATGCTAGGGAGAGACAGCAAACTCTCTCTCTTAAGGGCCCTAATCCCATTATGAGGTTCCCACCCTCATGATTTCACCTAAACCTAAAACTATTTCCCAAAGCCCCATCATTGTCTACCATCACTTGGTGAGTTAGGGCTTCAAGAAATGAATTTTGGGGTGGAACACAATTCCTCCTTAGTATTAACATGAAGTACAGAGGGCCATGCAAAATATTTCTTAATTTGTCTCATCAAATTGTCTTTCAAAATTGGCTTCAGATAGGTGTCCCTTCTTTCCTCTCTCCTCTCAATTTTTTTGTTTCTCCATTCCTCAGGTGCATAAGTTATTTTTGCTTTGTTTTCATTTTTTATCCAACTATTCTGTTCCCAATCATCCTGGCTTCTTCCCTGAGGTCAAGGTTATAAAGATCTTTATTTATGGTTTCATCCACTTATTTATGGTGACAAGGATTTTTATATTTTCCAGATTTCCACTCTCTTTTGCATGAAGGGTCTTAAATATAACCAAAGGCTTCTTGAGCTAATACTGTACCCCTCTCAATAGCAGAACTTGATAAATTAATGTTAAATTGATAATTATTTTTTACTTGATTTTATTAAAGAGACTTTCCTTACCTAGATAAGAGGGAAATGAATGTGGGATGCTAAGAGACAGAACACTTTATCCTGTCACACATGGCTTAATTGCCTATTTTTGGACCTTAAGTCTAAAGGCCATAACATAAAAATAATGTACTTGATATTACTAAAATAAGAATCCATGGCCCCAGTTCTATGGCCCCAATCCTCTCTAGCAATCTATAAAATCATACATTTTCATTTAGTTGTCTTTTTTTTTTTTTTTTAATTTATTTTTGGGACAGAGAGAGACAGAGCATGAACAGGGGAGGGGCAGAGAGAGAGGGAGACACAGAATCGGAAACAGGCTCCAGGCTCCGAGCCATCAGCCAAGAGCCCGACGCGGGGCTCGAACTCACGGACCGTGAGATCGTGACCTGGCTGAAGTCGGACGCTTAACCGACTGCGCCACCCAGGCGCCCCTCATTTAGTTGTCTTTTCTGCTCATCATTTCTATCCTGGAAAGACATAAATCAGATACTTTATATCACTTTACAACAAGGCAAATATTCCAAAGAGTTGGAAAAAGTAGCAATATACTGTGACTTCTTTGAATCATTAGACTCTCATACTGTTTTGCTTATCTAACATAAAATAAGCTTTATATTTACTGCTACAGATATGGAACAAGTAACTTTTTTTTAAGAATTTTTTTTTAATATTTTTAATGTTTACTTATTTTTGAGACAGAGAGAGATAGAGTGCGAGTAGGGCAGGGGTAGAGAGAGAGGGAGACACAGAATCCAAAGCAGGCTCCGAGCTGTCAGCACAGAGCCTGACGCAGGGCTCGAACTCACCGACCATGAGAGCATGACCTGAGACGAAGTCGGACGCTCAACCGACTGAGCCACCCAGGCACCCCTGGAACAAGTAACTTAATTTCCACAATATTTAATTATTGCTTCCAGGAATTCATTAAGTAGTGATTATAAGAAATAGACCATCATTAGAAAAAGTGATTTATTGTAATACCTACACTGATTCTTTTTTCACGTTTCTATATCATTTTGGGGTTCATATCAAGTCAAAATTTTCCATACATAATGCCATCTATTTTATTTCTATTTATTTATTTATTTTATTTTATTTTAGAGACAGAGACAGTGCACACAAGCAGGGAGAGGGGCAGAGGGAGAGACAGAGAGAGACAGAGAGAGAGAGAGAGAATCTTGGAGGTGGGGCTAAATCCCATGACCCTGGGATCATGACCTGAGCTGAAACCCAAAGTCAGACTTTTAACCAACTGAGCCACCTAGGCACCCCAGTGCCATCTATTTTAAATAAAAAGTACATAAATACTACAAAACTAGTTTCTTGACAGTTCCCTTTTTGTGCATTAATCTGGAGATCAGTGTGTTGTTGTCGTTACCTTTTATTTTCAAAAGAAAAGTAGAATTTGAAATTAAACACAAGTCTAGATATCAAAGTTCCATAGGGAAAGTGTTTTCAGATAGATGTGTTAGCACCAGGTTTACTGATAGATTTTTGCTTGTGAGACTGGAATTTACTTTAAAATAATGATAAAATACAGGGGATAAGAATGAGAGAGAAATAACACATAAAAATTACACAGCATAATTGTGTTAAATTAGTCTACTTAAATTTTCTTTCCTCAAGTTTCCCACTGATGTTAAAGTCTTTTAAGATAATAAGAAGGTACTAAATGTCATCAGTAACACATCATTAACAACTCTAAATACAGAAATAACATCAGAGACCATTCCACATTTTTTCTTCTGATTAGTAAACCCTCCTGTTGATATTATCCTAATTAAAATTAAGACCAGTTTTGTTCATAAAGATTGCTGATCTTTGTGAACGTCTCTAGAGTTCACACCCATTATAAGAGAATTATAGACCACAGAAATATGAAGACTTCTGCTTAGCTTCTCTCATTCTCCAAAAGAAATCATTTCCCAGCTTGTTTTTTGGATAGTGACAAAACCCTAAATGTTAAATCATTAAGAAATCCTGCATGAAACTTTCAGCATCTTTATTTATTACAGGTTTTAATTGTGATTCAAGAGGCATTATGAGATTGATGAAAAGAGGTAACTGCTGAATGGTACAGTAAATGTCATTGAGTTTACTTCATTTGAGGGTTTTAATGTAATTAATCTTACATGGTTAATATTCACAGAGGAGCTGTACTAGACTGGTGAATTTGGGCATTTCAGTAAATAGGTAATGAAAGATGCAAAGATTTGTGAATCCAAAAGCTAATTAGTTATGAAAATCACAATTTTCAAAAGAATTTCATTTGTTGCTAAAATAATGAAGCCTAGTGGAACCCTTTTTTATACACGATTTTTTCTCCTCTTCATTCTATAAATTTCCAGTGTTACCACATACTTAACTATGCCGAAAATAATCACAAAGCAAATTGTAGGTGTGTAGCACAAGAAGGGTAACAACCCGGGAAATAACAGTTAATAATTTCTGTCCTGATAGGAGTGGTAGGAAAAAAATGTTCTCTAGGTACAGCCATCAGCTTGTCAGTTTATACCAATTCCTTCCTCTATTTGTTGCTCTTTCTAATTACTTCATAACTCTTTAGTTTGCTGATGCCTTTGGCACTTGCTTCATTAGTTTCTTTTCTTCTTTTACTCATATTAGCCTTCTTACTGACTTCAACCTCAACATAGATAGATCCCTGATTTCTCAATATCTGGATATCCTTGTCATCATCTCAAGTACTTACTAACTGTCCCTGTAATCACCAGTAATTACACCTTTATGAAATCTCAGTTCCAGGTACTTAATATCTCATTCTCCATCATTTCCTCCCTATCCCTTTGCTATATTAACCTGACCACACACACACCCACACAGATTAGTTACCCTTAAATAACTTTTTTCACCAAGCAAGAATTTTAAATGTTAGGAGTTGTAAGAGTTGTAAAGTTCTTAAATGAGAAAAGAAAGAAGGAGAGAGAATATCACAAATATCACAAAGCACATATTCATGCTTCTTAGTTGCATTTTGAGGAACAGCAAACCCTGACACTGCTGAAAGCATTTGAACAACATCAGAGAAAGTCTGATCATTAGATACAGTAACAATTATATGATGAAAATATAAACTGAGCAAAGTTAATAAGATAAATAGAGTTTACCCCAATTTCATTTTCATATAAGATTTATGGGCAGTTTGGTTATCAGCATTATTCTACCTACAATCTTTTATGAGTAGCAAAAGCTTAATTTTTGCAATTATGGTCACTTAAATCTATGTTTTAAATTATCACCCAAAATACAATAAACAATAAATAATTCTTCGAATCTCTGTCAAACAAAACTAACAACTCATTTGTTCAATCTACAGTGTTGAATAGTTTGCAACTACTCTCATCATTTGGGGTAGAACAACTGTTAATTAAGTTAATGGGAGGCAAGAAGTGATAAATAATGAAAGAAATCATTGGGCTTCCCAAGTGCTAATTCCTAGGGATGTGAATCTAGGCTCATTACAAATATTTGAGACAGATTAAGGCACAATGATGGGCATTCAGGGGTATCAACTCACAGAATGCAAGGTCTGAGAACTTCTGTATTCAAATTATAAAGCTATATCATGAAATAAGCACTAAATCTAATAAAGCTCTAGTTTGAATAATCTTATATTTTATAGTTGACTGCTTTGGTAGTGGGATTTCTTGTCATCATGACTGGGCCACCTTAATGACAGCTAACATTAATGACAGGACAAAGGAGAATATTATCACTATGCAAGAGAAAATTTTCATTGATTATTATTGGAGCATGGAAGAACTAATGTTGAGCTAAAGGGAATTTGTATGTCACCTTTTTAAATAAAATCAGTTGAGGGGGCGCCTGGGTGGCTCAGTCTGTTGAGTGCCCGACTTCAGCTCAGGTCATGATCTTGGGGTTGGTGAGTATGAGCCCCGAGTCGGGCCCTGTGCTGACAGTCAGAGCCTGGAACCTGCTTCAGATTTTGTGTCTCCCTCTCTCTCTGCCCCTCCCCTGCTTGTGTACACGTGTGCTCTCTCTCTCTCAAAAAAAAAAAAAAAAAAATATATATATATATTAAAAAAAATTTTACAAATTCAGTTGGTCTCTAGCTTTATACTCTTGCCTTTTGTGAAAAGTAAACGTTCACCCAAAAGACAAAGAGTTATTAAGAAAGCAAATATAGGAAAGCTAATGATTTTTCTAGCCTCTACCTAAGCACACCTACAGATGTTTCTCTCTTGACCCTAAAACATAGATTACTTAATATAGTCTTCTGTGTCTGAGAAAGCGAAGGGGGAGTCAGTAGTTCAGTGAGAACCTTAAAGTTATTATCTCAAAAGTGTATTCATGTTGAGTTATGATCTCAAAGTATATTCATATTGAAATGGAACACTTCCCTAGGGCTCTCTGACCTATAAATAAGTGTTGTTCAATTGAATTTAAGCAGATCAAGCACTGCATTTGTAGGAAATGGCACAAGCATTAGAAACACAAATTTTGCCCCCTAAGAATCCGGGCCCCCAAGAAGAAAAGGGTAAAATAAAAATGGATAAGAGATTTAGACAGAGAAAATTTGAGATTGTTTTGAACAATAAAACATATACTTTCTAAAGGAAACAAAATATTGTCCCTTTACTGCATCTGCTTTAACATGATTTACTGTGAGTTCATTTTAATTTCTTCTTTCTATGTGTCAAAAATTCAAAAGAATGTCTTAAACAGGTGTCAGAAAGCTTCTAATATGGATTCTGAAGATTCCCATCTTCTATTCACACTCACATATTTCCCACCCCTTGAATATATGCTGAACTTAGTGACTTTCTTCTAACGAATAGGATATAGTGAAGTGATAGAAAGTCACTTCCAAGGAGAAGATATAAAATGATATGGTTTCCATCTTGCATGCCTTGTCTTGATTCCTTGCTCATTTGTTTTGATGAAAGTTAGTTGCCTATTATATGCTCACCTATAGAAAAGGACCCATGTAACAAGGGACTTTGGAAGTCCACAAGCTAGGAATAAAGGCCCTCAGTCAAACAATCCCATATGAGGAACTATATTCTGCCAACAACCACATGAATAAGTTTAAATATAGAGTTTCCCCCAGTAGCCTTCAGATGACAGCACAGTTCTGGTAAACACCAGGACTGTAGGCTTATGAGGGAGAAACCTTGAACCATAAGCACTAAGCTAAACTGTACACAGATTCCCAATGCACAGAAACTGTAAAATAATAATTGTTTTAAGACTCTAAATTTGGTGTAACTTGTTATACAGCAGCTGATCTAAAAGAAAAATATATATATTTTTTGCAATAAATTGTCATTTGGCCCAAGATTTAAAGTTTGATTTCAGATGCATGATAAACTAAATCAAATTGTCTGCAATATAAATGAGATACATTTTCCAACTTCTCTGAATATAACAATGAATTCAGGTTAAAGTAGAAAATAAGTACCCCTAAAAATTTCACCTTTAATTAAATTAGTTAATATCGACTATAGAATATTTTGTAAAAGATTTTTAACAATATAAGAAGTCATATCCCTATGGCATTAAATGACATCTCTTACACCTTAAATCGGAGTCGATAAAATTACCTGAAGTTCAATGACATCGCTGAAAAGCAAGCAAAAATGCCTTCAAATTTTTTAAAAATATTGTTTTGGTTTTAATTTGTATATCTTTTGGACTTTCTATTTTATTACTGTGATATGCAGCCATCTATTTCATATATATGAAAACTATGTCAAATAAATATTTATGGAGTTTCTAATAGCTTATATTTTAGAGGTTAAAAGGCAATAATTCTTGAACAAATATCTTACTTTTAAGTTCACATCAATTACCACGTGCTGGAACTTTACATTCACAAATAACGAGACTGATTTGGTAATTTTTAATTATAATATTTTAATATGTGATTTAAAATTCACACTACTAGGGGCACCTGGGTGGCTCGGTTGGTTAAGTGTCCAACTTCAGCTCAGGTCTTGATCTCACAGTTCATGGGTTCAGGCCCCACATCAGGCATTGTGCTGACAGCTCAGAGCTTGGAGCCTGGTTCTTATTCTGTGTCTCCTTCTCTCTCTGGCCCTGCCCTGCTCATGTTCTGTCTCTCTGTCTCTCAAAAATAAGTATTAATTTTTTTTAAATCACTCTACTATAAAAAAACCAGTTTATAACAACAGTTCTGGAGACCTGAAAACTACAAGCAATTCAAAAAACCAGTTTATAACAACAGTTCTGGAGACCTGAAAACTACAAGCAATTCAATTTTACATAATCATATAAAAAGTGGCAATTTCTTGAAAGCAAGAAAGACGCTTCCATCAAATAAACATGACGCACAGAGATAGTCTATAATTTTTTCCCCATAATGAAGAACTGACAATAAAAGACACTCAAAAGGTAGAGATAGCCGATGACATGGCTATGGAAGGCAAAAAAGTGAGAATCAAAATATCTTCTTAGAATGCTTTTAGACAAAAAAATGTCCTTACAGTTTAATGCCTATCAAATATTTCAAAGTATATTTCCATTACCATATGTAGTAAATGTATTGAGAAGAGCTTTTCCCCATATCTGCACAAAATTAGATATGTTTCACATATTCTTTATTTCCTTTTGGAATTATCAGTTTTGGGAGCAAATGAGGAGTAAACTGACCTAAACAAAACTGATCACCCTAAGCCTCTCCATGGCCGACAGGATCTGCCATTGCCTCTCATGAGTGCATCCATTTGTTATATGACACCTAATAATGCAATGAAATGGTTCAACTAATCTAAGTGATAAACTGAGTATACAAAGAAAATTAAATGGTCCAATAACTGGGCCAGAACCCATGGTGCTATCTCTTATGACTTAAAAGATAAAAGTATGTACAGGGGCTCCTGGGTGGCTCAGACAGTTAAGTGTCTGACCTGGACTCAGGTCATGATCTTACTGTTCGTGAGTTTGAGCCCTGCATTGGTGCTGTGCTGACAGTTCAGAGCCTGGAGGCTGCTTCAAAGTCTCTGTCTCCCTCTCTCTCTACCCCTCCCCCATTCACATTCTGTCTCTCTCTCTCAAAAATGAATAAATATTAAAATTTGTTTTTAAAAAAAGCGTATACAATAATACTATGTGTTCAAGATAAAGGACTCAATGTGCCAAATAAAAATAAAATCACTAGCTCTCAAAAATACTTCTCAGGAATACACATTTTGTGTTAGTTAAAAGGTAAACTATCATGCTTTTTAATAAAATATCTTTCATATCTGCTCCCAAAAGTAGACTACTAAGTTCAAAAGACATGTCTTAAAGTTCAAATAAAAAGTAGAAAGTATAAAGAGAAAAAATAATGTCGTTTATACAAACCCTAATAGATTACATCAGCAGGGCTCAAAGTGTCATCTTAGAAATCCTGAAGGTCCCAAGACAGTTTAAAGAGTCTGTAAGGTTAGTAGTTAAAATGAAGGTAAACGTAAAAGACATGTTTCTGATTTAACAACTCTAAAATGTAATGCACTGTATATACAAAGATAGTGAGAATATACTGAAAATTTTAAGTAAGTGTACAAATAAAATGTATGACAAAAACAACACAAAAAATGAGAAGAAGGAATAGAGAGTATATGGTTATCAGGTGCTTAAGATACACATGAGGTAGTAGATTACAATTAGCTAAAATTTCTATTGTAAACCTTAGAGCAAACACTAAAATAAAAAGTTTTTAAAATGTTTACTCATTTATTTTTGAGAGAGAGCTTGTGGGGAGGGGCAGAGAGAGAGGAAGACAGAGAATCCAAAACAGACTCCATGCTGTTAGCACAGAGCCTGATGCACGGCTCGAACTCACAAACCGTGAGATCACGACCTGCCAAAGCCACCCAAGCACCCATACAACAACAACTTGTTAAAAGAGGTATAATTAAAAAACCAATAGTAGACCTAAATGCAATAATAAGAAATAATTAATCCAAAAGCAAGCAGAAAAAAGTGTTAAAGGTGAGAATCACACACAACAAACAGAACAAATAGAATGCAACTAAAAGGAATGCAGACTTTAGTCCACCTGTATCAATATTTACATTAAATGTAAATTATCTAAACGTGCCAGTCAGACTGGATGAAAAGCAAGACTCAAGAATATGTCATCTGTAAGAAACTTGTTTAAAAATGTAAAGCGATAAACATATTAAAATGATGAAAAAAGATACAGCATGAAAACAATAATTAAAGGAAAAACTGAGTGACTAAATTAACATCAAAGTAAAGTTTAGAAAAGAATATTATTAGAAACAAAGGGGGACACTCTATAACAGTATACATTTCAATTTACCAAAGAGCCATAACAATCCAAATGTATATGCATATAACAAGAGATGTGCAAAATTCATGGGACAAAAACTGATGGAACTAAAAAGAGAAATGGAAAAGTCTACAATTAAAATTGGATACATTAACATTTCTTTTTCACTAAGATATGAAACAAATGTAAAATCAATAAGATATAGAAGGCCGGTTTAACATTATCAACCCACTTTCCAAATTGATTTTTATTGGCATTTGTAGAAAGGTCCACATAACAATAATAGAATGCACAGTTTTTTCAAGTGCACATGGAACATTCATCAAAATAGACCACAAACTGGACCATAAGTCAACCTTATAAAATATAAAAATTTGAAATCATACAAAATATGTTCTCTGAACATAAAGGAATCAAGTTCAAAATCACAAACTGAGAGATATCTGGAAATCCTCAAATATTGGAAAATTAATCAGCATATTTCTAAGTTACCAATAAGCTAAAGAGAAAATCATAAAGGATCTTAGAAAATATTTGAATTGAATGAAAATGCAAAATACAGCATGACAATTTTGAGGATACAGCTAAAGCAGTGCTTAGAGGAAAAGTATGGAATCAAATACTGTATTTGAAAAAAAAGATAGTTATGAATTGAATACAGAAGAGCAAATTGAATTCAAAGCAAACTGGAGGCAATAATCTATAAACATAAAATATAAATGAATGGAACTGACAGAGAAAACAATGGATAAACTCAGTAAAACCAAAATAAAGGTTTTTCTGAAAACATGAATAAATTCATAAACGTCTAGACAGACTTACCAAGAGATATAAAGAAAAAAAGCATAAATTATCAACATCAAGAGTGAAAGAAGGATCATCACTATAAAACATACAGATAAAAAGCCATAAAAAGCCAATCTGGAAATACTAAAAGTAAAAGTAATACTATGCCCATGAGTTCAGCAATTTAAATAAAATAAACAAATCTCTTGAAAGACACAAACTACCAGAGCTCACTTCAAGAATAACCAAACTATTTGAATATTCCCACATTTATTAAAGAATAAATAGGCAAAGAAAACTAAAGTCATATATGCTTCGTTAGTAAATTTTACCAAATATATTAAGGAGAGAATAGTATCAATTCTACATAAAATCTTCCCGAAAACAGAAGTGGTGGCAGTACTACTCAACTCCTTTTATGAGAACAGGATTAGCCTGATACCAAAACTAAACAAAGTGTTATAAGAAAAAATAAAAAATAAAAAACAAAAAACCAACCCACTACAGACCAACAGTCCTCATGGGCGTAGATGAAGAAATCCTCAACAAAATACTAGCAAACTAAATTCAGAAATATACCAATAGGATAATACATCATATATAAGCAGGGTCAATCTGAGAATTCAAGACTGCTTTATTTATAGCGTAGAATATAGAGATTCAATAATTCTATACATTACTTAGTGCTCATCATGATACATGTACTTTCAATCCCTTTCATCTATTAAACAGATCCACCCACCTCCCTTCAGGTAACCATCAGTTTGTTCTATATAGTGAAGAGTCTTGTTTTTGGTTTATCTCTTCTTATCCTTGTTCATTTGTTTTGTTTCATCAACTCCACATATGAGTAACATTGTATGGTATCTGTCTTTCTCTGACTTATTTCATTTAGCATTATATTCTCTAGATCTACACATGTTCAAATGGCAAGATTTAATTTTTTAAGGCTGAGTAATATTTCAGTGTGTGTGTGTGTGTGTGTGTGTGTGTGTGTGTGTGTCTCATATCTTTATCCATTCATCTATCAGTAAACACTTGGGCTGCTTCCAGTTTGGCTACTGTAAATAATTCTGCAGTAAACATAGGGGCTCATGGACCTTTTCAAATTAGTGTTTTCATATTCTGTGAGTAGTGGAATTATTTTATCATATGGTGGCTCTATTTTTAATTTTTTGAGGAACCTCCACAGTTTTCCAAGGTAGCTGCACCAGTTTGCATTCCCACCAACAGTGCACGAGGATTACTTTTTCTCCACATCCTCACCAACACTTGTTGTTTCTTATGTTTTTGAATTTAGCCATTCTCACAGATGTAAGGTATCTCACTGTGGTTTTGATTTACATTTCCCTGATAATCAGTGATGTTGAACATCTTTTCATGTGTCTGTTGGTCATCTAGATGTCTTCTTTGGAGAAATGTCTGCTTATGACTTCTCCCCACTTTTGAATTGGATTATTTGTTTTTCCGGTGATGAGTTTCACAAGTATATATATATATACACATATATATGTGTCCCACACATATACATACACATATGTCCCAGCACATATATATGACACTAACCCTTTATCAAATATGTCATTTGCAAATATCTTCTACCTATATCTACTGTATCTACTATATCTACTATATTCTACCTATATCTACTATATCTATATAGTGCTATATATATATATATATATATATATATATATATATATATATACATGACACTAACCCTTTATCAAATATGCCATTTACAAATATCTTCTACCATTCAGTAGGTTTTCTTTTAGTTTTTGTTGATTGTTGCTGTTGCCTTTGCTGTTCAGGAGCTTTCTAATTTGATGTAGTCCCAACAGTGTATTTTTGATTTTGTCTCCTTTGCCTCAGGAGATATACCAGAAAAATGTTGCTTATAGCCAATGTCAGAAAAATTATTACCTGTGCTCTCTTCTAGGATTTTTGTGATATAAGGTCTTACATTAGGTCCTTAACCAATTTGAGTTTATTTTTGTATATGGTGTAAGAAAGTGGTCCAGTTACATTCTTTTGCACATAGATATCCAGTGTCCACAAAAGCACTTGTTCAAGAGACTGTCTTTTCCCCTTTGCATATTCTTGCCTCCTTTGTTGAAGATTAATGGACCACATAATTGCGGGTTTAGTTTTGAGCTCTCTATTATGTGTTATTGATCTATGTATCTATTTTTGTGCCAGTACACCACTGTTTTGATTATTACAGCTTCATAGTGTAACTTGAAAGCTGGAATTGTGACACTTCCAGTTTTGTTCTTCTTTTTCAAGATTGCTTTGACTATATGGGGACTTTTGTGGCTCTATACAAATCTTAGGATTGTTTGTTCTAGTTGTGTGAAATATTCTGTTGATATATTGATAGGAATTGCATTAAATGTATAGACTGCTTTGGGTAGAATAGATATTTTAACAATATTAGTTATTCCAAAACATGAGCATGGAATGTTTTTCCATTTCTTTGTTGTTGTCTTCAATTTCTTTCATCAGTGTTTTCTAGTTTTCAGAGTACAGGTCTCTTACTTGCTTGGTTAAGTTTACTCATTGGTATTTTATTATTTGTTTACAAATGTAAATGGGATTGATTCTCTAATTTCTCATTCTGCTACTTCATTATTGGTGGATAGCAATGGATTTCTGTACATTGATTTTGTATCCTGTGACCTTACTGAATTCATTTATCAATTCTAGCAGTTTTTTGGTGGAGTCTTTTGGGTTTTTTCTATATAGTATCATGTTATCTGAATGAAAGTTTTACTTCTTCCTTACTGTTTTGGACACCTTTTATTTGTTTTTCTTGTCTGATTTCTGTGGCTAGGACTTCCAGTACTATATTGAATAAAAGTGTTGAGAGTGAGCATCCCTGTCTTGCTTCTGACCTTAGAGGGAAAGCTTTCAGTTTTTCCCCATTGAGGATGATGTAATCTATGGGTTTTTCATATATGGTCTTTATTATGTTCAGGCATGTTCCCTCTAAAACTAGCTTGTTAAGGGCTTTATCACAAATGAATGTTGCACTTGTCAAATGCTTTTTCTGCATCTATTGAAATGATCATGTGGTTTTCTTTGTTTCTCTTGTTGATGTGATATATCATATTGATTGATTTGAGAATGCAAGGATGCTTTAACATCCAAAAATAAGTCAGGATATTTTTTCATATCAACGAACTAAAGAAAATCATATGATCATATGTAAGTTAATACAGAAGAAAAACTTTGACAGATTCAACTTTCAAGCAGGACGATAATGCCCAGGATTAGAAAAGAATTTCCTTAACTATTACAAGGCATCTACAAAAAGATCCTATGGTAACACTATACGTAGTAAAAGTCTGAATGCTACCTACTTACATTCAGGAATAAACCTCAGAAGCTCACTCTCACCACTCCTATTCAATAAAGAGTGGAGGTCCCAGCCAGCACAACAAGACAATAGACCTTATAAAGGCATACAGAATGGATAAAAAATAAAACCGTCTATTCACAATTTAATTATCCACTTAGAAAAAATGTCTAAGATGTAAGAAATAATTGTGAGTAAAAACATATAGTATAAAACTGGAAGTAAATCTAAAAATTATTGCTTGTAATCAACAGCAATCAAATGAAATATGTAATTCTTGGTTAATTAGTCACATTATCCTCTGTGCTCACATCACTCTTAATGAGGACCCATAGTGAGGATTCTATAACACTCCTTTTAGCTGGATGTGAAACTTTTTAATGACATGGATTTTATCCTTTTTAACTCATCGCCCTAATGTGCCTGATAAAAGATGTAATAAATCCTTTCAATCAGAAAATGAAAAATTAGTAGGAGAGACAAATAGTTCAACTCAAATATCAAAAACAAACCTAAAGTGTGAGGCTAAAATAAACAATAGAAATAAAACACTTGAAATCATAACCTGTAGAGCTTAGTGAGGGTTTATCAGAGTTTAAAATTCTACTAGGGTTCTTGCTTTATTTTGTGATGAGAAAAAATACTGATTAACTTTAGACTTTGAAATTATTTATGGTAAAATATCAAGAGTAATAAAAGAAATGTTATAAAAGAGAGCACATAAATTCTGGTCTATTTGAGGGAAATATATCAGAATATTAAAAAAATAATTATTCCAAAAAAGAGGAAAAGGGAAGAAAAGAAGCAAAGGAATGAGATATATAGAGAGCATGAAATAATGTGGTAAAAATGAATCCATATGTATATAAAAGATAAATGGGCAAAATTCATCATTTAAAACACAAAGATTTCCTGATAATTCCAAAATAAAATATACATGTGTCTACATATTTATATTTATATATGGCATTCAGGAGGCAACTGAAACATAAGAAGCTAGAAAGATTGAAAGTAAAAGGCTACAAAAAGGCAAACCAAGCAAAAACTGACCAAAATATAACTGGACAATATGTTAATATTAGTTTAATATTAGACAACAAAATAAAACGTTATTAAAGCTACAGAGAGTTTCAAAATAATAATCATGATTCCCTTTATGATATCATTTAAAATTTTCCAAACATGTGTGCCTAATAAAATATTCTCAAGAAGTATAAACACACAAATGAAAAGTCATAAATTCACCATCACTGGAAGGCCTCAACGCAATTTTTTCAGTAAGTGATAGACCAAGCAGCCAAAAAACAGAACAAACAAAATTGCTATGAATGTAGAAAATTAGAACAACATAATTAACACCTTGATCTAATGAGCATGTATTGAGCATTGCTCTTCACAAATAGATAATAGTCATCCTTCTCAAGCACACATGGAACATTTTAAAAATTGAACATTAAACCAAAAAATTGGTGTATTAGGCCATAAAGCATATTTGAAAATTTTTCAAAGACCCAATAACATATTATCTGACTAAATTAACTGATGAATAAAATAGGAAATTTAAAATTACACTTCTAAATAATTGATAGGTCAAAGAAGAAATCTTAAAGAAATGTTAGAGCGTTCTTATAGTATAACAGAAGAAAGTCAGAAACTTAGGAGCCTGTCATCTATATTTAGTTACAAAGAGACCAGAACAAATCCAAAGAAAATAATTGGCAACAAATAAAACAACAGAATAACTGAAATAGCAAGACAGCATAACAGGTAGGATAAAAATAGCTAAAAATTGGTATTTTTATATGAATAATAAATAAGCAAACTTCAAGTGACATCAAAAGACAAAAAGCACAAATAAATTGGGGGTCAATGACTATGACGACAACAAAGATATAAAACTAGGATGTCTGTGTAGTTCTGTATTACACAATGGCCAGACAGTGTACCTAAGGTATTAGTACCTTCAAATGTTCTGGTAGCATAGTGGGGCCTGGAGCATTTGAAACACAGCATAACGACTAAAAATAATTAAAGCTGTAGTTAAAATCATGACACCAACCACCAGACCCTGGTTGTTGTATACTTTGAAAGAAAGATTATTTCTATCCAATACAAAGTCTTCTGGAGAATGAAAAAGGAGAAATATATCCCAACTCATTTATAAAATGTTGGTATAACATTTATAAATCAACCAATGAAAACAATATAATAAAGAAAAATTACCAGGTGATAACAGATGCAAAATCTTAAAGAAAGCAATGACAAACCATATCAAGCAAATAAAATAAAATATAATGTCCACCTTGGTTTTATTCAAAAATGTTATGTGATTTCAATATTTTTAAAACTATTAAATTAACCCCAAGGGAAGATGGGTGAGCAAGAGGCCCTGAGCTCACACTGTCCCATGTTTATAACTAAGTATCATCCACATCCAAATAAATAAACTGGAGAGTGAACCACAGACTGGCAGAGCAAATTCCCCAATTAATGTAAAGAAGCTGCATCTGAAAGGTTAGGAAGGTCAGAAAGGCAGAGAGAGGCTGCAGGAGTGAGGGAGCTGCCCTGGAGAGGGCAGAGAAATGGGCCCTCCCACCAGGGAACTTATATGGGAAAGACTTATCCCCATAACATTTGGCTTTGAAAAAGATGGGTTGAATTCCATGAGTTTGTATAACCAATGGGATTTGGAGCCCAGCGCTTTAAAAGTCCACTGACTCAGCACAGAGCTGGCTAAAAGGGCAAGTGATTGCGACCCTTAAAAAAGACAGCAGCCTTGGTGGAGAGGAAACATAAGAATAGCAGTTTACACAACACCGAGGTCAAACAGTAGAAAGATCTGTTCACACTGATTTCAGGGCAAGTTGGGGACGTCTCCAAAAATGAGGGCTCTGGAAGGTGCTATTTCCCTCCCCTGCCCCCCAGCATAAATATAGGGCAATCTGTGGGAGGCAGGACTGCACAAACACTTGCTACCTAACCTGCTAGCAGTGTGCCATATCCACGAGTTCTCCTGAGGACTCACCCACTCCAAGCCTACTAGCCTCAGCCCTAGGCTCAGGATAAATTTTGTTAAGTTGTGAGCATTGCACCCAGCCACCAGGTGCACAGCTGCTGGAGCGCCACACCCAGCAGCCACCATTGGGTGCTGGGCCCAGCCATTACTGAGTGCTAAACCCAGCCTTGCATCTCCAGCCACCCCAGCCTACAGTCCCCAGCTGCCATAGCAGTTTGGGGAATCCAGCATAAGACTTGTGGCCCAGTGCAAATTTTGCTAATACCACTTCCCTACTCCCAAGTCCCCTGGTGGGCATGTTCCCCCAAAACTGGTCTGCCTGGGTCCCAGTAACACCACAGAGAGTAAGCACAGCCCACAATAGGCAGAGAGTCAGTGCAGATGACTGCACGGAAAGGAAAAGTGACTCAGACACAACAGCAGGGCATAAGAAACATACCTAGAATGCTCTTCTGATGTGCCAGGTTCTTATGAACAGTGAACACTACACTCCAGAGTACTCTGGGACATCTTCTTTATAAAGTCAATACTTCGAAGAGCAGAGGACATAACTGACTTTCTTAAGAGAGAGACATAGGCAAAGAGAAGGAGACAAGATGAGGAGACTAAGAAATGTATCCCAAATAAAAGAACAGGACAAGGCCATGGACAGAGATGTAAACAAAACAATTATAAGTAACATGTCTGATACAGAATTTAAGGCAATGATCATAAGCATAGTCACTGGGCTGGAAAAAAGAATGGAAGACATGCATGAGACCCTTAATACAGAGATAAAGGCTTAATAAACCAAATGAGAAACATGCTTAATGAAATGAACTGCAGGACAGAAGAAACTGAGGAACAAATTAGGGACCTAGAAGACAGAGCTTTGGAAAATAATCAAGTTGAACAAAAGAGAAAAAAAAGAATTAAGCAAAATGAGAATAGACTTAGGGAACTTAGTGACTCCATCAAATGTAGTAACATTCGTATTAGAATAGTCCCAGAAGAAGATGGAGAAAAGGGGGTAGAAAATTTATGTGAAAAAACTAATAGCTAAAAACTTCCATCACTGGGGGAAGGAAACAAATATCCAGATCCAGGAGGCACAAAAAATCAACAAAAGCAGATCTACACCAAGACATAATTAATTAATGGGCAAAGTATAATGATAAAGAAAAAAATTTTAAAGCAACAAGACAAAAGAAGATAGTAACCTACAAGGAAAAACTTACGAAGGGCTAGCAGGAAATTTTTCAACAGAAACTTTGCAAGCCATGATATATTCAAAGTGCTGAATGGGAAAAATCTGCAGCCAAGATTATTCTATCCAGCAGGGCTATTATTCAGAATAGAAGGAGAGATAGTTTCCCAAACAAAAACTAAAGGAATTCATGACCACTAAACCAGCCCTTGAAGAAATATTAAAAGGGACTCTTTAACTGGAAGGGAGAGACCAAAAGTGACAGTATGAAATTTAGGAAACACAGAAGCATTAAAAATAAATGTTTTTGTAAAAAATCAGTCAAGGAACTCGCAAAATTCAGGATGTAAAATATAATAATGTATACCTGAAACATGGTAAGGAGAGGAGTAAAGAATGGGTTCAAATTTACATGACCATCAACTTAGTATACACTGATATATGCAAAAGATGTTATATACAAACATAATGTAATCATATATTAAAAACCATTAATAAATATGTAAACAATAAAGAGAAAGAAATCCAAATATACACATTAAAGAAAAGTAGCAAACTATAAAAGAGAGAAAGACAAGAAAGCATCAGAGAAAATCTTTAGGGGGAAGAGGGCCAACATGGCAGAGAAGTAGAGGTATCCATACATCCTGCGACTCTCAAAGAAGTCTAGAAGCCAAAGGACTTTGCACACCAGAGGCTGTGAGGAAAAGAGACTGAATCTATTAGAAAGAAAATGGGAAAGCTAGAAAAAAGATAGGGGGGTAACTGCGACCTGGGGGATATAAAAAAGGCCACGTGGGCATGGAGTGGAGGGACCCCCTTCTTCAGAGACACAAAGGGAAGAGAAAGAGCAGCTAGGGAAGTGCAGGGATGTAGCTGGACAAGAGAAAGACCTCGGACTGAGACTGAGAGGGATCCGATCTCTAACTGTGGGGCTTTCTTTGGACTGGGGCCAGCTCCCTGTTCAGGCACCTGGGGAGGAGGGGAGCCAGCCCTGGTGCGGTGGTAGGTCAGAGGCTCTGTCCGCAGCTGGAGAAAGTGGTTCCCTCCCTGGATGGCTGCATGACAGCACAGAACCTGCCTGCGTCTGCCACCCCCAGGTGCAGTGGCTGGGCCGAAGGCTCAGTCTACAGGAGGATAAGGCAGCCGTTTCCCTGGAGTGCTGTGGGAAAAGACAAAGCCTGCCTGCATCCACCATCCGGGGGGGCTCCCTGCCAGGGCAATGGCTCTCAGTCTGCAATAGAAGTAGGTTCTCTCTGAAGTGCGGCTGCACAAAGCCAGCCGGGACCACATATGGCAGCACCGAGAGGCGCTTCCCCAGGGCCAGAGTGCACCAAGCAGGACTTTGAATCCTAGGCAAGCACAGGGTCAGGGGAGTTGGTGGAGGACAGCCCTATCTGCGCCCGCGGCACAGTGAGGAAGACTCAAACGGAGTCCACCAGCTCTGGCTCCATGGAGAAGAGACTGGGAGATCACCATTCCTCCCCCCCACCACCAAGGCGGGGCCTCAGGGATCACTCCAGGGGCCCATAGTGGAGGTGGGTTCAGAATATGCCAAACCACGCCCCCTTGCCTTGGGTAACTGTGTATCCACTGGAGCTGCACAGACCCTGCAGACAGTTCCTCCCCACAAGTGATGCAGCATTGCCTGGATTAATGCTAGGTCAATTCTGGGTATATAGCTATATTCCCCCCCACACACACATTTCTCCTCCTTATCTCTTCCCTCCCCTAGGCTGGTTACTTTGGTTATGGTCTGTCTAAACAGACATATTTAATCCATTGTCTTGATACAGGTTCTACACCTCCTTCTTACTCTCCTTTCTCTCTCTGAAATAATCAAGCCATATAGTTTCTCTGTCTGGGTAATTTTATCTTCGTTTCGTTTTCCCTGCCTCTTTATTTTCCTTTCTCTCTCTCTGGATTAAGCCTTTTAGTCTCTCTGCCTAGTCAACATTTATACTGCTCCCCCCCACTCCTGTCATTTCTCTCTTTGTAAGTGCTCTTCCATCAGCACCGCCTCTACCCTCTTCTTTATTTGTAGTCGGTGTTTTGGGGTTTTTTGTTTTTAGTCTTTAGGTTTTTGTTTTTGTTTGTTTGTTTGTGTTATTTGTTTGTGTGTTTGCATGTTTTTGTCTCCTGTTTGTCTGTTTTCCTTTACAGGGCTACTCCAAGGAACAAGTCAAAACACACCTGGTGGAGGGTCCAAAATATTACTAGGAGTAGGGTAATAAAATAACCAAAGTCACAACAGCAAAGAGCAACTAACAATCCCCGAAAAATAACACCTCCTGAAGGGCCAGGCCCTGGACAGTGTATGACCCTCCTTTAATATAGCAGTGCTTGCAGGTGCAGAACACACAAGCTTTCAAAACGCATAAGGGACAGGAAAGTAGCTAAAATGATGAAATGGAAGAATTCTCCTCAAAAGAAACTCCAGGAAGTAGCGACAGCAAATGAATGGATCAAAACCGATTTAATCAATATAACAGAACAGGAATTTAGAATGATAGTCATAAAATTAATCGCTGACTTGAAAAAAGCCATAGAGGTCAGCAGAGAATCTATTGCTACAGAGATCAAGGGATTAAAAATAGTCATGATGAATTAAAAAATGCTATAAATGAGGTGCAAAATAAAATGGAGGCAGCCATAGCATGGACTGAAGCGGCAGAGGAGATAATAGGTGAATTAGAAGAAGAAATTATGGAAAAAGAGGAATCTGAGAAAAAGAGAGATAAAAAAAAATCCAGGATTGTGGGTGGAGAATTAGATAACTATGTGACACAATCAAATGGAACAATATCCATATCATAGGAATTCCAGAAGAAGGAGAGAGAGAGAAAGGGGCTGAAGGTGTACTTGAACAAATCATAGCTGAGAACTTCCCTGATATGGAAAGGAAACAGGCAAAGAAATCCAAGAGGCACAGAAAACTCCCTTCAGACGTAACTTGAATTGATATTCTGCACAACATATCATAGTGAAACTGGCAAAATAAAATGATAAAGAAGAATTCTGAAGCAGCTAGGGATAAACAGGCCCTAATATGCAAAGGTAGACTCATAAGGGTAATGACAGATCTATCTACTGAAACTTGGCAGGCCAGAAAGGAATGGCAGGAAATCTTCAATGTGATGAACAGAAAAAAATATGCAGCCAAGAATCCTTTACCCAGCAAGTCTGTCATTCAGAATAGAAGGAGAGATAAAGGTCTTTCCAAACAAAAACTGAAGGAATTCATCACCACTAAACCAGCCCTATGAGAGATCCTAAGGGGGATTCTGTGAGTGAAATATTGCAAGGACCACAAAATACCAGAGACACCACTACAAGCATGAAACCTACAGATATCACAATGACTCTAAACCCATATCTTTCAATAATAACGCTGAATGTAAATGGACTAAATATTCCAACCAAAAGACATAGGGTATCAGAATGGATAATAAAACAAGACCTATCGATGTGCTGTCTACAAGAGATTCATTTTAGACCTGGGGACACCTTCAGATTGGAAGTGAGGGGATGGAGAACTATCTATCATGCTACTGGAAGTCAGAAGAAAGCTGGAGTAGCCATACTTATATCAGACAAACTAGACTTTAAATTAAAGGCTGTAACAAGAGATGAAGAAGGGCATTATATAATAATCACAGGGTCTATCCATCAAGAAGAGCTAACAATTACATTGGGGCGCCTGGGTGGCTCAGTCAGTTAAGCATCCGACTTCAGCTCAGGTCACGATCTCGGGGTCCGTGAGTTCGAGCCCCGCGTCCGGGCTCTGTGCTGATAGCTCAGAGCCTGGAGCCTGCTTCCGATTCTGTGTCTCCCTCTCTCTCTGCCACTCCCCCGTTCATGCTGTGTCTCTCTCTGCCTCAAAAATAAATAAACGTTAAAAAAAATTTTTTTAAAAGAAGAGCTAACAATTATAAATATCTATGCGCTGAATACGGGAGCCCCAAATATATAAAACAACTAATCACAAACATGAGCAACCTTATTGATAAGTATGTGGTAATTGCAGGGGACTTTAATACTCCACTTACAACAAAGGATAGAACATCTAGTCAGAGAATAAATAAAGAAACAAGGGCCCTGAATGATATATTGGATCAGATGGGCTTGACAGATATATTTAGAACTCTGCATCCCAAAGCAACAGAATACACCTTCTTCTCGAGTGCACATGGAACATTCTCCAAGATAGATCACATACTGGGTCACAAAATAGCCCTTCATAAGTATACAAGAATTGAGATCATAGCATGCACACTTTCAGACCACAATGTTATGAATCTTGAAATCAACCACAAAAAAGTCTAGAAAACCTCCAAAAGCATGGAAGTTAAAGAACACTCTACTAAATAATGAATGGGTCAACCAGGCAATTAGAGAAGAAATTATAAAATATATGGAAACAAATGAAAATGAACATACAAGAATCCAAATGCCTTGGGACACAGCAAAGGCAGTCTTGTGAGGAAAATATATTGCAATCCAGGCTAATCTCAAGAAACAAGAAAAATCCCAAATACAAAATCTAACAGCAAACCTAAAGGAACTAGGCGCAGAACAGCAAAGACACCCCAAACCTGGCAGAAGAAGAGAAATAACAAAGATCAGAGCAGAAATAAACAATATAGGATCTAAAAAAACAGTCGAGCAGAACAATGAAACCAAGAGTTGGTTTTTTTGAAAAAAATAAACAATATTGATAAACGTTTAGCCAGGCTTCTCAAAAAGAAAAGGGAGATGACCCAAATAGATAAAGTCATGAATGAAAATGGAATTATTACAACTAATCCCTCAGAAATACAAGCAATTATCAGGGAATACTATGAAAAATTATACACCAACAAACTGGACAACTTGGAAGAAATGGTCAAATTCCTAACCACCCACACACTTCCAAAACTCAAGAAGAAATAGAAAATTTTAACATACCCATAACCAGTGAAGAAATTGAATCAGTTATCAAAAATCTCCCAACAAATAAGAGTCCAGGACCAGATGGCTTCCCTGGCGAATTCTACCAGACATTTAAAGCCGAAATAATACCTATCCTTCTCAAGCTGTTCCAAAATAAATAGACAGGGAAGAAAAACTTCCAGACTCATTCTATGAAGCCAGCATTACTTTGATTCTTAAACCAGACAGAGACACAGCAAAAAAAAGAGAGTTACAGGCCAATATCCCTGATGAATATGGATGCAAAAATTTTCAACAGGATACTAGCAAATCGAATTCAACAGCATATAAAAAGAACCATTCACCATGAACAAGTGGGATTCATTCCTGGGATGCAGGGCTGGTTCAACATTCGCAAATCAATCATCGTGATACATCACATTAATAAAAGAAAAGATAAGAACCATATGATCCTGTCAATTGATGAAGAAAAAGCATTTGACAAAATTCAGCATCCTTTCTTAATAAAAACGCTCAAGAAAGTCAGGATAAAGGGAACATACTTAAACATCATAAAAGCCATTTATGAAAAGCCCATAGCTAATATCATCCTCAATGGGGAAAAACTGAGAGCTTTCCCCCCAAGATCAGGAACACGACAGGGATGTCCACTCTCACCGCTGTTGTTTAACATAGTGTTGGAAGTTCTAGCATCAGCAATCAGACAACAAAAGGAAATCAAAGGCATCAAAATTGGCAAAGATGAAGTCAAGCTTTCACTTTTTGCAGATGACATGATATTATACATGGAAAACCTGAAAGACTCCACCAAAAGTCTGCTAGAACTGATACATGAATTCAGCAAAGTTGCAGGATACAAAATCAATGTACAGAAATCAGTTGCATTCTTATACACTAAGAATGATGCAACAGAAAGACAAATAAAGAAATTGATCCCATTCACAATTGCAGCAAGAATCATAAAATACCTAGAAATAAATCTAACCAAAGATGTAAAAGATTTGTATGCTGAAAACTATAGAAAGGTTATGAAGGAAACTGAAGAAGATACAAAGAAATGGAAAACATTCCATGCTCATGGATTAGAAGAAAAAATATTGTTCAAATGTCAATACTACCCAAAGCTATCTACACATTCAATGCAATTCCAATCAAAATTGCACCAGCATTCTTCTCAAAGCTAGAACAAGCAATCCTAAAATTTGTATGGAACCACAAAAGGCCCTGAATAGCCAAAGTAATTTTGAAGAAGACCAAAGTGGGAGGCATCACAATCCCAGACTTCAGCCTCTACTACAAAGCTGTAATCATCAATACAGCGTGGTATTGGCACAAAAACAGACACATAGACCAATGGAATAGAATAGAAACCCCAGAATTAGACCCACAAAAGTATGGCCAACTTATCTTTGACAAAGCAGGAAAGAACATCCAATGGAAAAAAGACAGTCTCTTTAACAAATGGTGCTGGGAGACCTGGACAGCAACATGCAGAAGGATGAAACTAGACCACTTTCTTACACCATTCACAAAAATAAACTCAAAATGGGTAAAGGACCTGAATGTGAGACAGGAAACCATCAAAACCCTAGAGGAGAAAGCAGGAGAAAACCTCTCTGACTTCACCTGCAGCAATTTCTTACTTGACACATCCCCAAAGGCAAGGGAATTAAAAGTAAAAATGAACTATTGGGACCTCATCAAGATAAAAACCTTCACTGCAAAAGAAACAATCAACAAAACTAAAAGGCAACCGACAGAATGGGTAAAGGTATTTGCAAATGACATATTAGATAAAGGGCTAGTATCCAAAATCTGTAAAGAACTCACCAAACTCCACACCCGAAAAACAAATAATCCAGTGAAGAAATGGGCAGAAGACATGAATAGACACTTCTCTAAAGAAGACATCCAATTGGCCAACAGGCATATGAAAAGATGCTCAATGTCACTCCTCATCAGGGAAATACAAATCAAAACCACACTAAGATATCACCTCACACCAGTCAGATTGGCTAAAATTAACAAATCAGGAGACTATGAATGCTGGAGAGGAGTGGAGAAACGGGAATCCTCTTGCACTGTTGGTGAGAATGCAAACTGGTGCAGCCGCTCTGGAAAACAGTGTGGAGGTTCCTCAAAAAATTAAAAATAGATCTACCCTATGACCCAGAAATAGCACTGCTAGAAATTTACCCAAGGGATACAGGAGTGCCGATGCAGAGGGGCACTTGTACCCCAATGTTTATAACAGCACTTTCAACAATAGCCAAATTATGGAAAGAGCCTAAATGTCCATCAAATGACAAATGGATAAAGAAGTTGTGGTTTGTATATACAATGGAATACTACTTGGCAATGAGAAATAATGAAATATGGCCTTTTGCAGCAATGTGGAAGGAACTGGAGAGTATTATGCTAAGTGAAGTAAGTCATACAGAGAAATACAGATACCATATGTTTTACCTCTTCTGTGGATCCTGAGAAACTTAACAGAAGACCAAGGGGGAGGGGAAGGGGGAAAAAAAATTTATAGAGAGGGAAGGAGGCAAACCATATGAGACTCTTAAATACTGAGAATAAACTGTGGGTTGATGGGTGTGGGGAGGAGAGGAAAGTGGGTGATGGGCATTGAGGAGGGCCCCTGTTGGGATGAGCACTGGGTGTTGTATGGAAACCAATTTGCCAATAAATTTCATATTAAAAAAAAATCTTCAGAAACAACCACAAAAGAAATAATAAAATGACAATAACACATATCTATTAATAATTACTCTGAATATATATCAAGTAAATGCTCCAATCAGAAGACAGAGGGTGACAGAATGGATTAAAAAAAATAAGACCCATTTTTTTTTTAAATTTTTTGTTAACGTTTATTTCATTTTTGATACAGAGAGAGACAGAGCATGAATGGGGGAGGGTCAGAGAGAGGGAGACACAGAATCTGAAACAGGCTCCGGGCTCTGAGCTGTCAGCACAGGGGCCCGATGCGGGGCTCAAACTCACGGACTGCGAGATCGTGACCTGAGCCGAAGTCGGCGCTCAACCGACTGAGCCACCCAGGCGCCCCAATAAGACCCATTTATATGCTACCTACAAGAGACTCATTTTAGATCTAAAGACACTGGACGATAAAAAGTAAGGAGTTGAAGAAACATGTATCATACAAATGGATGTCAAAAGAAAACTGGAGTAGGAATACTTATATAGACAAAATAGACATTAAAAATCCTGTAACAAGAGACAAAAAAGGGCACTATGTAATAATAAAGAGGACAATCCAACAAGAAGATATAACAAATGAAAATATTTATGAACCCAACATAGAAACACCCAAATACATAAAACTGTTAATAACAAACATAAAGGAACTAACCAATAGTAATACAATAGTACTAGGGTACTTTAAAACCACACTTACATCAACAGATCATTTAAACAGCAATCAACAAGGAAACAATGGCTTTGAATGACACACTGGAATAGATGGATGTAACAGGTATATTCAAAACATTCCATCCTAAAACAGCAGAATGAACATTTTTTCAAGTGTTTATGGAACATTCTCTAGAGCAGATCACATATTTGCCCACAAAATAAGCTCTAACAAATTTAAGATTGAAGTCATACCATGCATCTCTTCTGAATAAAACAGGTTTGTCCACTCACTACTGTTATTTAGCATAGTACTGGAAATCCTAGCCACAGCAATTAGACAACAACAACAAAAAATTAAATAAAATGACATCCAAATTGACAAGAAGCAAAACTTCCACTGTTTGCAGATGACATAATACTATTATAGAGAAAACCCAAGAGACACCACCAAAAAACTGCTAGAACTGATAAATGAATTCAGTAAACTTGCAGGGTACAAAATCAATGTACAGAAATCCATTGCATTTCGGGGGACCTGAGCGGTTCAGTCTGTTGAGTATCAAACCTCAGCTCAAGTCATAATCTCGCGGTTCATGGGTTCAAGCCCTGCATTGGGTTCTCCGCTTACAGTTCCGAGCTTGGAGCCTGCTTCAGATTCTGTGTCTCCCTCTCTCTCTGCCCCTCCCCTGCTTGTGCTCTCTCCCTTTCAAAAATAAATAAACATTAAAAAATTAAAAAAAAAAAGAAATCCATTGATTTCTATACACCGATAATAAAGCAGCAGAAAGAGAAATTAAGAAACAATCTCATTCACAATTGCACCAAAAGTAATGAGATACCTAGTAATAAACTTAACCTAAGAGGTGAAAAACCTGTACTCTGAAAACTATAAAACACTGATGAAAGCAATTGAAAATGCTGCAAAGAAATGGAAAGACATTCCATGCTTATAGATAGGAAGAACAAATATTGCTAAACTGTCTATACTACCCAAAGCAGTCTACACATTTAATGTAATCCCTATCAAAAAACAATAGCATTTCTCACAGAACTAGAATAAAGAATTCTAAAATTTTCATGAAAGCACAAAAGACCCAAAGCAATCGTGAAAAAGAAAAGCAAAACTGGAGGTATCAGAATTCTAGTCTTCAAGCTATATTACAAAACTGTAGCCATAAAAACAGTATGCCACTGACACAAAAGTAGACACATAGATCAATAGAACATAATAGAAAACCCAGAAATAAACCCATAATAACTATGTGGTCAATTAACCTTTGACGCAGGAAAGACTATCCAAAGGGAAAAAGACAGTCTCTTAAACAAATAGTATTGGGAAAACTGGACAGCACAATGCAAAAGAAAGAAATTGAACTACTTTCTTACACCATACACAAACATAAATTCAAATATATAAAAAACTTTTAAAATTCAACACCCAAAATACAAATAATCCAATTAAAAAATGTGTAGAAGAAATGAACAGTTATTTCTCCAAAGAAGACATATAGATGGTCAACAGATACATGAAAAGATGTTCATCATCACTTATTATCAGAGAAATGGACACTAAAACTACAAAGATATATCTCCTCACACCTGTCAGAATGGCTAAAATCAGTAACACAAACAGGTGTCAGGAAGGATGTGGAGACAAAAGAATATTCGTGCACTGCTGGTGGGAATGCAAACTGGTGCAGCCACTGTGGAAAACAGTATGGAGTTACCTCAAAAAGTTAAAAATATAAGTACCCTACTGTCTAGTAATCACACGACTGGGTATTTCTCCAAAGAATACAAAAACATTAATTCAAAGAGATACATGCACCCAACGTTTATAGCAGCATTATCCACAATAGCCAAGATATGAAGGTAGCCCAAGTGCCCATTGATTAATGAATGGATAAAGAAGTGGTGTGTATATATACAATGGAAAATTATTCAGCCATAAAAAAGAATGAAATCTTGTGCAACAACATGGATGGATTTAGAGAGTATAATGCTAAGTGAAATAAGTCAGTTAGGAAAAGACAAATACCATATAATTTCGCTCATATGTGGAATCGAAGAAACAAAACAAGTGAGCAAAGGAAGAAAGAAAATAGAGAGAGAGACATAAATCAAGACATAGACCCAAGTATAGAGAACAAATTGACAGTTACCAGGGGGGAGGTTGGTGGGGGATAGGTGAAATAGGCAATGGGGTTTAAGGGGTATATTTCCTATGATGAGTACCAGGTGTTGTATGGAATTGTCGAATCACTATATTATACACCAGAAAGTAATATAACACTGTATGCTAACAAATTGGAATTAAAATAAAAGCTTAATAAAAAAAGAAAAAGAAAAAAGACATTAACCCCATTCCCAGGATAAATGAGAAAAACCATGCCTTGATCTCACTAAAAGGAGGAAATATACATAAACAAAAACTCAATACTTTTTGGATATAAAACCAAACAAAAAGCTAAGAGCAGGAGAAAAGCCATCCAGTGAAAATATTTTTTTTATTTTTTTAAAAATGTTTTTTATTTAATTTTGAGAGAAAGAGAGAGCATGAATGGGAGAGGGGCAGAAAGAGGGAGACACGGAATCTGAAGAAGGCTCCAGGCTTCGAGCTGCTAGGACAGAGCCCAACATGGGGCTTGAACCCGTGAACTGCATGATCATGACCTGAGGGGAAGTCGGATACTCAACCAAAACTGAGTCACCAGGGCGCCCCAGAGTGAAAATCTTGATAAAATTCTAAATCATCATCATCATACTTAATAATGAAATGTTAAAAAACTTTTTAACATCAGAAAAAGAGATTATATCCACCACCACAAATTCTATCCCATAATTTTCTGAAGGTTATGTGGGGGAAGATACAAATGTCTCTATGTAAAATCTAAAAGTAACTACAGATAAATTATTAGAAACACTGAAGAATTTAGAAAGATTTCTAAATAATATCCCCATAATTACTTATCTTCTTTATCCTAAAATGCATATGTACTATTTTCAAATTTAGAATAAGGAGTTTTAACATATTATTCTCAAATTTAATTGTTGCAATGTTAATTCTGTGATTAGCATTAAACAAAGTAGTTTCTCCTATTATCAGAAACTAAGATTCTGCACTGCATTTTAAAGTTAATGTTTTAATTACTTTAAATACCTTTTAAGTCATTTATTTTATTTGGCAATTTAAAAGAAGAAAATGTGTCCCTTAGTAATGTTCCTGAATTTAAGAAAATCTACTTAGTCCTTTTATACATGTTGGATTGCTTAGAACTCTTAGTAATATATATGTAACCACCACCAGACTCATAATCAAATTCAATCTCTCATTATAAATTCATTTTACAAGTTATGAGAACACAGTTTACTACAACAAATATTTTAACAAATGTAGTTGTCTATAGCAAAAACCAAAAACCGAAACACAAAAAAGCATTTGATTTCAAATTTGCAAAGCAACCTTTCTTGAAACCACTATATGAAATGTTCAATTAAAGAGGAAAACTCTTGGGGTGCCTGGTATTTCAGTTGGTTGAACATCCGACTTTCGGCTCAGGTCATGATCTCATGGTTCATGAGGTGGAGTCCCATGTTTGGCTTTGTGCTGACAGTTCAGAGCCTGGAGCCTGCTTTAGATTCTGTGTCTCCCTCTCTCTCTGACTCTCTGCTGCTATCTCTCTCTCTCTCTCTCAAAAATAAATAAACAGTTAAAAAAAGAGGAAAATTCTTTGTCCTTTTTAGCATACAGTTTGAGACTCAAATTTATGCTAAGAAGTAGAATGATGATTTAACTTACATCTTATAATCACAAATATGTAAAAATATTTATCTACTTGACAAGATGAAATCGTCCTCAAGGTTACACTTCCGAAAACACCTGTGTTAACAGAGTCCTCTTCTAGGAAGGTTCATCTCCAATTGTGACTGAGGACTCTTTTTGTTTCTGCTACATTTTCTGTTTAAGGCCGAAATGAAATATCCAGTAGTTTCCCCCCTCCCTACACCCCCACACACACATTGATGGCTTTGCCATGGTAACTATTTTCAAAAATAAAATACAAAAATAAAAGGTAATGGCAAAGTGTATCTTTGTGTAACTAAACAAATTAAAATACTGTATGGAATTAAGGGATATGCTATAATCAAATTCCATGTGATATTTACCTCAAATAATTATTTTAAGTTTTTTATGGGCAATCATAATTTATGATAACACCTAGGCAGAAAAATAAATTGTTCGGTGAAGTCATGCTTGGTTCACAATTTTAAAATTCTGCTTTCTTTATTGTGGGGAATAAGTTTAGGAATTCCCAGGACTTGCACTGATGGTTCAACAAGGCATAAAGAATTAGAAAGCCATAGGATGCTCACACCCAAGTTTGGGTAAACAAGATTAGATAAATAGGTATAGAGAGGGTGGGGCAAAGGCCACAATATAGAGAGGGCAAGGCAAATTCCCCAATATAGAACAAAGGTATATGAGGTAAACAAGATTAGGTATTCAGGGTGGAAATGCCCCCAATTTAGTACTATAGCATAAAGCTGCTTTCACAGGAAGGAAGGACCAAATTAGGTAAACAGGTAAATAGGGCTATAGACTGCTGAGGGCCAAAGTTGCCTGGGGCAGAGCTAATTACCAAAAGAAAGGTGCCTTGTTGACCCTGAAGTAACATGCTCTGTCTTTCCTGTCCCCTAGACCAGTTTAGGTAAACAGAGGTGGTGCCTCAAGTCCGCTGTAAACCATCTTCTCCCCCACCCATGGCCAGGGTTTTGTTTTGTATTAACCCAAATCCCTAACCCCATATATCTTCAAAACCCTCTTTCCCTCACATCCATGAGTTAATGTTCACAGTTTCATTGTCTCTTTGTGCAGCACATCCAACACCATGTTTGTAAGCCTTCTGATCCTAATAAAAATGGAGAAAGGACCCTTAATCAGGGCTCTTGTCTTCTCCCAGACATTAGCCATCCCTGGCATTTTAATCCTCCATCCTGCTTTCTTGCTGGACAAGAGAGAACTCTAGACCCAGAGTCTATGACACTTTATCATGCCCCATGTAGGCAGATTGTAAGTTGAGCCAAAATGACTTCAAAATATTTATATAAAAGGGGAAGGAGGAGATGTCAAAAAAGAGTTGTTTTATGCTCTTTGAAATTATCTGCTTTATCATGGAAACATTCTACCTTGCACCCTTATTGTCACAGTGCTATTAAGACACAATTCTACTTAGACATCAGTCACTGAGTACATAGGCCAAGGTACTGAATGCAGAATGTGTGAAGAATTGAAATAGAATAGAAACAGAAAAAGAATTTTACTCCTGTAAAGGACTTTAGACAGTTTAGGGCTGAGGTCAAAAACAGGTCAAAGGGAGATAAAGGAGTTAGAACCTAGGTTAGAGATGCTGAAGTACGGACCAACAGATGCAAAGGAAAAATACTTTGAGGTGTGTGTGTGGGTGTGTGTGTGTGGGTGTGTGTGTGTGAAAATGGCTTTCTTATATATATATATATTTAAGTTTATTTACTTTGAGAGAGACAGCAAGCAAGCAGGGGAGAGGCAGAGATGGAGAGAGAGAATCTCAAACAGGCTCTGCACTGACAGTGCAGAGTGCAACATGGGGCTCAAACTCATGAAGAGTGAGATCATGAACTGAGCAGAAATTGAGTCAGACATTTGACTGACTTAGCCACCCAGGTGTCCCCAAGATGGCTTTCCTTAAACCAAAAAGAGAAAGCTTCATGGTGTCACCTGTGGAAATCACACAATTATCCAATAGTATCTATTACTATTAGATTGTATTTGTATATTATGCTGCTCTTTTTCCTCTTGTATATCAGGAACAGCATAAATGTTACGTTTTGATTTCCTCTATCATTCATTAAACTTTCCTCACTGTTATTTTTAACACTGCCTTATCAATGTGTTTCTCAATATCACAATACTATCTTGGAATTTTATATGGCTATGCAAATAAAGGTCTTGTGTTTTATGATAGTAACCTTTAAAAGCTGTCTTAAGTAAGCATTCAGTATTTTTATAATTATTATAGGGGCGCCTGGGTGGCTCAGTCGGTTAAGCGTCCGACTTCAGCTCAGGTCACGATCTCACGGTCCGTGAGTTTGAGCCCCGCGTCAGGCTCTGGGCTGATGGCTCAGAGCCTGGAGCATGCTTCTGATTCTGTGTCTCCCTCTCTCTCTGCCCCTCCCCCGTTCATGCTCTGTCTCTATCTGTCTCAAAAATAAATAAACGTTAAAAAAATTTAAAAAAAAATAATTATTATAAAACAATTTATATTTATATTATTGAAAACAAATTTCTAAAGGACCTACTTAGCAGATTATATGTCCTAGAAAAAGAACTGAATAAAAATTATCTGGGGCTAAAAACTATTTAGAAATATATTTTCCTTTGTAATTAAAAAGTAAAATCTGTCCAATATATTTCTCCCAATTAGAATTTAAAACCTAATGGCATTTTTCATATATATGAAAATGGATATATTTAGTTTTTAAAAAAAACCCTAATTACTGTATACTTTGTGAATGGCAAAAATATCTTTCTAAATGCAGTGTGGTATTAAAGAGGATTTATTTATTTAAGAAAAACAATTCATCTATTACTGGCTCTAAACTCTATTCTATTAAATAATTTATGGAGGATGTTAAGATTTTCTTTGATTCCTACTTTGAGGCAATATTTTGAATAGTAAATACTAAATACAGGCTTCTTGTTACCTGTGTAAAAATAAACAAATAAACAAACAAAAAAAGATTCAAAGCAACTTCACTGCAAATTCTCCACATTAGCTGACTTAAACTGAAGCTTACAAAAGTTGGAATTGGATATCATGGTTTTTTTTTTTCCCTAACTGCTCTTCCTACCGCTGAGAGTACTATGTTATTAGGTGAAACAGAATCCCAATGAAATTCTTCTTTATCTCTGCCTATGATTCAATCCCTAAAAAAGAGTCTAAGGCACACCAATTTATATAACTTTTGGGATTTTAATTGTTTGCTTTAAATGTTTAATTGAGCTCCAGTGAATTTCACATTAAAAAGACAAAACAAAACAAAACTCACAAATCCCCATGCAAGCATACTAGGTCAGGAAATAAGAAACAGAAAAATGTATTACATGCAATGCACCACTTATATTCAAGGTGAAGGACAGCAGGGCAGAGAAAAGATTTTAGGAATGATAAGCAGGGTCAATAGTTTCTCATTAGCTTGTGATATATAAAGCAAAGTTTTTCCCTTTGGAGCAGGTTTGGTTATGTTCACACAAAGGGTACATAATTTTTTTTTAAAGATTAAAAAAAATTTTTTTAATGTTTGTTTATTTTTGAGAGAGTTACAGAGCATGAATTGGGAAGGGGCAGAGAGAGAGAGAGAGAGAGGGAGACAGAGAATCTGAAGCAGGCTCTAGGCTCTGAGCTGTCAGCACAGAGCCTGATGCGGGGCTTGAACCCATGGACTGCAAGATTATGACCTAAACTGAAGTTAGTTGCCCAACTGACTGAGCCACCCAGGTGCTCCTAAAAAAGATTTTATTTCTTTACGTGATCTCTACACCCAAGATGGGGCTCAAACTTACAACCCTGAGATCAAGAGTTGCTTATTCAACCAACTGAGCCAGCAGGTCTCCCCAAAAAGAGTACACATTTAGAACAGGTAAGTAATCAACAGTTTTAAAATCAAAATGTCTTGGTCCAAAAAGTAAACTCTACTCTGTAGTCTTACAAGGTGCACCAGGCAGGAACCAAAGGGGTCTCTTCTGCAACTGGGTTACACCCTTTCTCTGGGCAAGGAAAGCATGATGCACCTTAGGAAGATTCAGATTTTCTCATGTTTGTTTCCCAAGAAAGTATGTAAACCATCATATGAATTCATCTTTCATTTAAGTAGCAAAGTAATAATAATAATGAACATTTGTGCATCTGGTACACTTTCAGGCATTAACATGTATCATTTAATCCTTACTGTAGTAACCTCATCACGTAGGTACTATTTTCATCCTTGTTTTACAGTTGAGGAAACACACATAAAGGTCATAGAAATTGGTCAAGTTTAAAATATTAGCAATTAGAGGAACCAAGCTTTGACCCATAGATACAAAATTTCTTAAAAAGAGAAATCAGATGGGGTACCTGGGTGGCTCAGTCGGTTAAGCGTCCAACTTCAACTCAGGTCATGATCTCATGGTCCGTAGGTTCAAGCCCCACATCCAGCTCTGTACTGACAGCATGGAGCCTGGCGCCTGCTTAGAGTTCTGTGTCTCCCTCTTTCTCTGCCCCTTCCCCACCCCTGCTCACACTCTGTCTCTGTCTCTGTCTCTCAAAAATAAACATTATTATTTTTTTAAAAAGAAATCAGAAATGGAAATAGGTAATTTGCTGAAGTTCAGAGAAAACAAAATATTTAAGATTTAAGCCATTCTCAGTTTTGTCCTTTAAAAAATAAAGGAAATTATTTTCTATATCAATTCATGAATCACCCAAACTTGACTCTTAATTATTATAATCCCTTTAGGAAGCAGCATTTAAACAACAAAGTATTTCTAAGAGACTAGATTGTACTTTTTATTATCTGAAACACTTACACTTAAAACTCAGCCCTACTTATATTTGAGAATATGTGCAATAAATTTTAATTTATACTAAATTCTTCTGGGATTCTCTGTGAAAATGATCACTTTAATAATAACTAAGATAAAAGTTTACCATATCCATCTCCATCATATAGTATGCACAGTTAGCATTCAATTAATCAAGTACAGACTACTGCATACACACACAGGAACACACATAAACCCTATTTTTTTTCATTTTATATTACCAATGAATTCTAAACTGTTAATAGTTAACATAATCCATTTTTAGAGGCGCCTGAGTGGCTCAGTCGGTTAAGCGTCTGACTTTGGCTCAGGTCATGATCTCGCAGTTCCTGGGTTTGAGTCCTGCATTGGGCTCTGTGCTGACAGCTCAGAGCCTGGAGCCTGCTTTGGATTCTGTGTCTCCCTCTCTCTCTCTGCCCCTCCCCCCTTGGCGCACGCTCTCTCGCGCTCTCTCTCTCTCTCTCTCTCAAAAAATAAACATTAAAAACAATTTAACAGAATTCATTTTTTATTTTGCCTACTGTAGCAACGGGTCAAGTGCATATGTGAAAAACATTTAAAGTGAACGACAGCTTCTCTTTGGCTCCAGAACTCTAGGAAGCCTATTTAAGAGGGGTTTCAAAGGAAAAGAAACAACAACAACAACAACAACAACACAAAATCACTTCAAAGCTACCAACAGACTTCAGAGAGCAACGTTAACTTTTCTCTTCATACAACTCAAAGTATATTTCTACCCAGAAGTCACTGAATTTTAGAGAGTTTGCAAAGACTTTTTATCAAGTTTTATCATGTGACATCCTGTGCTTTCCTAAAGAAAGCATTGCTAGTATTCTTTACTGATAAATATGAGCACCCTGAAGACATTCCAGAAAAAGAAAATATTTGGAGGCTTTCTTTCCATTCTCCTCTCTAAGCTTCTGCCTATGCCATTATCAAAAGAGCCTCTCTAAATTAATGTCAGGGTGTCCTTGTTATAACAATCAGAACACATTTGCAGGCATCCTGCTGGGATTAAATCTGCAAATTATGGTCCTGGCCCTATGTTAAAAAAAAGCCCAATGAGCTATCTCCAATTACCATTTCTTACCAACTTCTTGGTATACATATATAAAATGACTTTGTGATAGGATATTTTATTATTTTGTTCAAGACTTATTCCCAATTCCATTCCATGTGCTCTTTTGTTCTTAGCCACTAACTATATTCTTTTGGTTCTTGCCCCTCATTTCTTTGTTCTGTGCTTCTTTTATTGTTTGTTTGTTCTCTGCCTCTTCTTTATCATTTCTAACTTATGTTACCTTGCAAAATAATATTTTAGGGATAAGAAGAGAAATAATAAGTGAATAAACAAGAAAAAAATTGTCAACTGGGATAAACAATCATGAAGTGAAGTGGAGAAGCTCCATGACTTTCCCTTCTGATACACTGACCATTTAATAAACACTTGGAAGTCCGAATCTGCAATACTTTCATATGTATTAGCATACTTCAATCTTTGGCTTGAAAATCAGTGGTTAAGAGACAGTCCTCAGAACATCTGAGAAAATGACTAGCAGCATATGTTTTAGGCTATTTTGGAATATTCACTGGACGTATTCTTACATTGGCAGGCAATTCTTTGACCCAGCAAATTAGAAAATAATCTGGTAGTGTTTAACCACATTCTCAATCAAACCTAAAAGACTAATGTATATAATGTAGAATCATTAAGAAAAATTTTAGCATGGGCGCCTGGGTGGCTCAGTCGGTTAAGCGTCCCACTTCGGCTCAGGTCATGATCTTGCGGTTCTTGAGCTCAAGCCCCACATTGGGCTCTGTGCTGACAGCTCAGAGCCTGAAGCCTGCTTCGAATTCTGTGTCTCCCTCTCTCTCTGCCCCTCCACCGGTGACTCATGTTCTTTCTCACTCTCTCAAAAATAAATAAACATTAACAACTTAAAAAAAAAAGAAAAAAATTAGGAAAACAATTTCTCATCCTCCCTTTTCCAGAAGTCCTGCCTGCACAAAAATCAAATGCCCACATTGGTAATGGGTATTTATTTTTTACTAGAAAAAAAATATAGAAAATCCAAACTAAGCTTCAAATGTATCATGATCTTTGAAATCTAAACCCAAAGCTGACTAAATATAGCCATAGCCATCTTTGAGGGTGTATGCTTTATTTCCAGAAGATGAAAAGTAATTTTATATATTTCTTCTAACTTAAAATGACTGAAGGGAATGAGAAAGAAAAGACTATCCAACATTTAAGTCTGTTCAAGGACAAGACAAAGGTGCTGACAATTGGTTTTCCTAGATACATTAATGAGTCTCTGGATGTAAAATATAGTCCCGGAGAAAAGTCAGGGGTGAGGAAAACTAAATTGAAAGGGCAAAACCTGGTTTTCAGCAATCTTGTAAAAGATAAACACCAGAAACTGGAAGACACGACAAAAAGGGATAATAATGAGGCAAGCAGCATGGGCAAGTGGTGCTGTACTGAGGTTTAACAGTAAATCGCGGCCAGCAGAAAATTCCAAGCAGCAAAGTAGACAAGGACTTTTTAGGATAAGACAATCTGCAGAAATGAAACACAGAAGTCCTTCCATTGTCCTAAAATCTCAGTAGAGCCTATTACACCTATACATGATTTGTCTGGGTAGATTGTAGGAAATTAAGGAAAAAAGATGATCAGTCTAGGTCAGTATGATATGGACAGAAGGGACTAGAGATGAGAAGAGTTCAGTATATGTAGGAAGTCAGAGCCAGAAGGGAGGACAAGGCTGTAATCCCCTAGAAATCTGCAGAAATTTATAGTCTGTATAGTACATAGGATGGGCATTCCTGATTCGTATTTCAAGCTCAACCGAGTGAATTCAGCTGACATTCAGTTTCCAAATAAAAGAAAAAACAAACAACAGCAACAAAAACCCTCTGAACAATTACCTCTTAAACAGAAGGGATGTAAAGTTGAAAGAAACATGGAGAGATACTTTGAAACTTCTACACTTTTTTTAAGGTCAGTCTTCCCTGAAGGGAAAGAGTGAACTAAAAAACAAAACAAACAAACAAAAAACTTGCTACCATTTCTCACTCCAAGTTTCTAAGAAAAAATTCAACGGTTTCCAACTTGAATCCGAAAGGCTTTATTAAGAATATCATTTCAGATGTTTTCACAGATCCCACATGAATGTGGACTTTTTGTCAAAGTGGCTCACTTGAGTTCTGAATACCAGAGTCTGAGTGCCTCATTTCCATGGCTATGGAATGCTTCAGGGTTGGGAGCCTGTTAGCTGTCAGTTGTCAGGAACCTGGTGCTAACACATCACAGGTAATAAAGCAGATATTATATGTAGCCATAGAAAACTGATATGGGTCCCCATAAAACATGAAGGTGTACAAAGCATGCCTTTTGCTGTAGTTGTCATTTGTACTTTAGTAGGATTCCTAAGAACCAGTTCAATATTAGAAAATTGGACATCAGCCCAATCATTGCATTTTGTTGACAGCTTAACTGTGCCAGAACCCAAATCTCAGTTCCTCACATTTAACAGACAGAATAGACTTCTGTTTCCAATAAGCCCTTAACAAAAAGAATCTATGAAGACTGCATGTTTACAAAAGTCTGTGCACTGGGAGGAGAAGAATGTGAGAATATCTGAAAAACTTTAGACCCTCTGAATGTATTCTCACACAGGACTTCATTAAGCTCCCTGGATAAAGCAAGAACATGACAAGATACACAAATTTAGGGATCCTAAAAAGGAATTATTCTGGGTGAAAATGTTAATTTTCAGGTATTATTTATGTTTCCAACTTACTGGTTTTCCTTAAGAAATGTATAAGCTGTCAACGAAAGTATGTATTAATGTTTCCTTATCTTAGTGAAGAAAGGCACACTTAAATCTCCATGTTATAACTATACGCTGATCACATCTCAATGGCATTGTGAGACCAAATTAGAGGTATCATACAGCTATATACTTTTACAACTGACGATAAATCAATTATGTGCTAACAAAGCTCTGATGGAATGTTGATTTATTGTTGCACCACAAAAATAATATTTTATTTACTATTCTTCTTTGCTTGTTTTGTTTCAACTCTAACTCCCAGATGTCTACATCTACAGAGACACCTGATACCTCTAAGCATTATCCTTTAGATATAAGAGGTAACAGGAATGTATTCTGAATTGTGCTATGTCTATTTGATGATCATCAGATTCATTTGTCCAAGCAAGTTCCACTAGGATATAGGAGAAAATGTGAGTTCCATTTTTAATGACAGTAATCAAATCATATGTTCATTCATTTTCTTCCTTTTTGGAGTAGTGAAATAGGACCACATTCATACTTTAAGATGCCATTTAAAAAATTTCCCATCCATTGACATTCTATCAAAATTTAATGCTTCCTAAATAGAGAGCAACATTCAAGGTAATGTTGCTTTCCAATGGTTTGGCCTTCTTAGAATGTATGTTCATAAATCTGAAATGTTATAAGATGGCATTAGAACAAGCTCAGAAATTTTTAGAAATAGGGTATAAACATAATAAATTCTAAATAATATGAAACATAGTAACAATTTTATAATAGGAATCTTTCTCTCTAAAGTTTCTGCTAAAGCACCCAATGGTCAAAAACAAAATAATAGAAGGCATTTCAAACTAAAGTTGCTTGACCATCTAAGCAAGACTTGAAAAGGAGATTTATTAGTTTTCTTGGGCTACCATGACAAAAATACCACAGACCGGGTGGGTGGCTTAAGCAATAGGAACTACCTCCAAATACAGCCACATACTGATGTCCAATGGGTTAGGATTTCAACATATGAATTTAGGAGGAGCACAAGTCAATCCACAACAACAGATAATCAGACCCTGCATTCTGAAAGTCAACAGAACCTCAAAGGTGTAAAAGAATTGAGTGTGAGAAACCAAAAGAGAAGCTTTATTTCAGAGAAAATTTTTCGGGTTTTATACTTATTTTCCCTATCCAACTCATGAGGGAGGAGAGGTAAATACTTCATCTTCACTCCATGTCAATGAGAAAAGCTTTACAAGAACTATTTTTCACAGCTTGATATATCATGAAGTTCAGAAGAACATAAAGCATTAGTTTTTGACCTATGCCTGAGAAAGTCAGTAAAAAGATAGAGATAATGTGAAATTTAATTTTATAAAAATGTGTCAGTTTGAGAGACAGGAGGCACCCAGTTATTTAGCCATTTTTCTAGGTGTACTGTGAAGGTGTGTTTGGATGAGATTACCATTTGAATAGGTAGAATGAGTAAAGCCTAGTGCCCCGCCCTCATACAGATGGCCTTCTTCCAATCAGTTGAAGACCTGAATAGAATAAAATGACTGGCATTCCCATAGCAAGAGAGAACTCCTCCTGCCTGACCACTTCAGCTTAAACATCAGTCTTTTTATGCGTTTAGACTCAAAATGAAACTTGGCTCTTCTTAGGTCTCAAGCTTTTGGACTGGAATTTATACTACCAGCTCTCCTGGTTCTCAGCCATTTGAACCTGGGCTGGAATGAAATCTTCAGCATTGCTGGGTCTGCAGCTTATATGGAGGTATATAAGGTATATATAATAATATATTATATAGATCTAGATCTAGATAATATAGATATACATAAATAATACGGAATATATATATATATATATATATATATGGAATATATATACATACTGTTGGTAAAATATACGGAATATATATATATATATATATATATATATATATATATATATGGAATATATATACATACTGTTGGTTTTCACTGGAGAACCCTGACTAATACAGAGATGGCCATACTGGACACAAACTATACTGCCATTCCTGAGAGAATAGAGGAGTGTTTTCCATAGTCCAGATGAGATCATGCCAGTGGTGGCTGCCATTAGGGTCACTTTTCAAAGACACTCTATCAAAGAGACCCTCCTCAGCAAAAAGACACTGGAGATGTATTGTTGGATGGGGAGGCTGAGGATATTATCATAAAGCTCCCAACAATGAAAAGGAATTGCCTGATATAAGGCAGGCTACAGTCTTTGAAATCTCAAAGAAAATCATCAAAGTGTCTCAAGAGAGAAAGATTTAGTGTTGACCTTGACCACACAAATGCCAGGTCAAGATTATATTTGTTAAAGTAGACTGTTATGTTCCTTTTACCTCTTCTCCCTTCTCCTGTTCCAATCCAAGAATGGTCACAGGCAAGTAAGAGAGAGAAAAAGAGAAAGATTACCAAATGACCATGTTCACTTCCTTAACTCACTGCAGGCTTCTCAGACTAAAGCAAGTATATTCAAATTATGTCCCAAGTGTTTAAATTCATGGAGCGGATTTGATATATTCATTACTGAAGTAACATTGTTATGCTGGCAGTTATCAGGAACTTCTTACTGTTTAGGAGTAACCGGAAAAATCTATAAGCATTGATTAAGATCTGTTCCAGGACCTAGAGAGAAAAGTTTAGTTGGTATGCAAGAACAATTACAGAGAAAGGGAATCTTACTTTATGATTTCACTCAATTAAGTTCCCACTTATTCAATATAACTGTTAATAGTCATTTATGAAAGTGGTATTTGGGCACAAACATATGTGAATAAATCCCATAGTATGGGGAGTGTTATTGTATTTTCTCAAATGTTTGCTTCAGTTTATCAAATACTTAAAGTATATCTGCAATATGCCAAATGTTGTGTTATGTTTTGAGTGTACAGAAATGAATAACCAAAGCTCCCTTAAGGAGTTTATAGTTTAGTGTGGAAAAGAAATATGTGAAACATAATATCCATATAACGCACTTAGTTGCTCTGGTAGAGATGGCCAGAGTTGCCTATAAGATTCCTTGGTGGGGGGGGGGGGGGGGGGGCCCACACCACTACCAAACATCATCATGGGGTGACTGTATAGAGCATCTGATGCATTTTAGGTACTGTTCTTACTGTTCTAGGCCTTGGAAGTCAATCAGGCTCATTAGAACATATGTGTCCCTAACACACTGTCAAAATGGCTATTTCTCCATTTAAGGAAAAGCTTCACACAACAAGTATACATTCATTTAATTCTTCTGTCCATATTGCCACTCCTAAGGTACCAGAATATGTGGGGTTTGACTTCCAAATACGCTGAAAATAATTATTTTAAATAAAATTATTCATCTAAAATCTACCACTAAATAGCAAATCACAAAAACATCTAAATCTGAAGTGAAAAAATACTCAAATTATCTGAGCTATAGCTAAAAATTTTGCCCGTTCAATATAAGGGATGATAGACTTACTTAAAATAAATCCAAAGTAAAACAATAACTGCTTTTTTTTTTTTTTTTTTTTTTTTACCGTTTTACACTTTTGGGTTAGGGTAAAGTCTACAAAAGCTATAAAAATCATCCCCAATTCTTCTCAGATAAATTTAGGCCAAGCAAAGCAGCCTCTGAGGTTGGAGGAGTGGGGGAAACAGGGAGTTAGAAAACAGAGCCCACTACATATGTGCACGAATCCTCACAAGCCTCAGATTCACCCCTGAACTAAGTCTGTGGGAGAACAAACCAAACCAGGGTAGCAAAGGCATGGAGAAATGAACTGAGATTTGAACTGCCACACGGGTCTCAGACTAATCCCTGAGGTATATGTAGTACAGGAAAGACACAAATAGCACAGCAATGGCTGAGAGATTTGAACCACTACCCATGGAAGGCAAAGGAACCTAAGGTCTGAACTTAACTGGATTGATTACCTGCTAAAACGAACACATTGATATTATCTAGAGGATGATAACAAGACTCAGAGTCCACAGAACTTAACATTCGCAATGTTCAGGACACAACTCAAAACTACTCAGCATATAAAGAAATCAGGAAAATATGAAAACTTATCAAGGGAGAAGATTATCAGCAAATACTAACCTTGAGATCACACAGATCACACAAAACAATTATCTGACACAGATTTTAAAGCAGTTATTGTTACTATGTCCCTGAGGTAAATAAAAGGCAGTGAATTGAATGAAAGGCTAAGAATTCTCAGCAGATAAATATTTTACAACAAAAACCCAAATAGTAATGTAAGAAGTGGAAGACGCAATATCTAAAGTAAATAAACAAATAAAAACACCTTTCTGGATGGGATAAATAGAATGGAGAAGAAATTAAGATAGTCAATAGAAATTATCCAATCTGAAGAACAGAGAAAAAATACTGGAAATAAAAATTAATAGAGGCTCAAAGACCTGTGAAAAAATATCAAAAGTCCTAACCTAAGAAAATTAAGGTATTAGGAGAGGAGAAAGAGATTAGGCACAAAAAATATTTGAAGAAATAATCACCAAAATTTTCTCCAATATGATGAAAGACATAAAGCTAAGTGAATACTAAATAGAATTAAACTAAAAGAAAATAAAAGAAAGCAACAACAATAACAAAAACACAGCCATATTATCATCAAACTGCTGTATTAAAAAGATAAATGAAAAAATTTAAGCAGCCAGAAAAATGATACATTTTGTTATAAGTTGATTGTGTCCCCCTAAAATTCATATATTGAATTCTTTACCCCCAGGACCTCAGAATGTAACTATTTATAATAAGGTTTTTAAATAGGTAATTAAAATAAGATCATTTAGGTGGGGTCTAACCCAACATGACTGGTGTCCTTATAAGAAGAGTGAATTTCGACACAGATATACACAGAGGGAAGACCACGTAAAGATACAGAGAGAAGATGGCCATCTAGAGGCATAGGTATATGTAAAGATTTCTTTGAGAATACTTAAGAACTCAGAACATGAGGGTGCCTGGGTGGCTCAGTCGGTTGAGCACCGGACTTTGGCTCAGGTCATGACCTCATGGTTTGTGAGTTCAAGCCTGGCGTCAGGCTCTCTGCTGATAGCTCAGAGCCCGGACCTTGCTTCGGATTCTGTGTGTGTGTGTGTGTGTGTGTGTGTGTGTGTGTGTGTGTGTGTGTGTCTGCCCCTCCCCTGCTCGTGTTCTCTCTGCGTCAAAATAAATAAATATTAAGGGGCGCCTGGGTGGCGCAGTCGGTTAAGCGTCCGACTTCAGCCAGGTCACGATCTCGCGGTCTGTGAGTTTGAGCCCCGCGTCAGGCTCTGGGCTGATGGCTCGGAGCCTGGAGCCTGTTTCCGATTCTGTGTCTCCCTCTCTCTCTGCCCCTCCCCCGTTCATGCTTTGTCTCTCTCTGTCCCAAAAATAAATAAAAAACGTTGAAAAAAAAAAAAATAAAAAAAAAAATAAATATTAAAATAATTTTCTTAAGAACTCAGAACATAAAAGAAAATAGACAAACTGTACACCATCAAAATTTAGAACTTTTGCTCACTGAAAGACACCATTTGGAAAAAAAAAATGGTAAGCCACATACTGAGAGAAAATATTCATCACACATGTATCAGACAAAGGATATATAACCAGAATATATAAAGAACTCTTGGGGCACCTGGGTGGTTCAGTTAGTTAAGCATCCAACTTCAGCTCAGGTCATGATCTCGTGGTTCGTGAATTTGAGCCCCATGTCAGGCTCTGTGCTGACAGCTTGGAGTCTGGAACCTGTTTTGGATTTTGTGTCTCCCTCTCTCTCTCTCTCTGCCCCTCCCCTGCTAGTGATCTGTCTCTCTCTCAAAAATAAACATTAAAAAATTTTTTTAAAAAGAACTCTTAACCCTTAATAATAAAAAGACAATACAATTTTAAAAATAAATATTTGAACAGTCATTTTAGAAAAGAGCACATATGACCAAAGAGTACATGAAAAGGCGTTCAATATTATTAGTTATCAGGGAAATGCAAATTAAAATCATAATGAGATATCAATGGCTAAAATTAGTTCTTAAAAATCAAACCTACACCTACCATCTGACCCAGCCATAACATTTCTAGCTATTTAACCAAAGGATGCAAACATTTATGTCCATAAAACATTTATACAAAAATGTTCGCAGCAGCTTTAGTTGTAATAGCCAAAAACTGAAATAAATATAAATGTCCATGTACACAAAGAATCAAAGGAATTTGTATGCCCATTCTATAGAACACCGAAAAGCAATAAAAAGAAATGAACTACTGATGCACACAATAGCATAGAAAAAAATCTCAAAACTGTAATACTGAGTAAAAGAAGCCATATTTTTTTGAAGTATATTACTTTTATATGAAATTCTAGAACTAATTTATAGATTCAGAAATCAATTAAGTGATTAGAGATGAGAGGATGGTGAAGGGAAAGATGAATTACAGAAGGGCCTAAGTAAACTTTTGGTTGTAATGTAAATGCCTCATTATCTTATGATTATTTCATACATATATGCATACATAGATACACCTGTAAGTGTATACACACATACACACATATGTATATACACACATATGCATGTGTATATATGTATGAATTGACTAATTTCTATATTTTAAATACAGTCAAATCTTGTTATTCTTGGTGGATATGTTCTATACAGTCATAACAAACATTGAATGAATGAGAGAGTATGCAACTTCCGCTCTTGGGGAAATAAAGATTAAGTTCCTGTGAGCCTCTGGTCAAACATATTTGTCAAACAAGATGCCATTTGCATTACAGAGGTTTATTTGTCAACATTCTTGTAAAATAAGCCTGTCCCCTCAGAATTGAAATCTGCTCTTCCACATTATCCTTTTCCCGTATAACACTTACAGGTACTTTTACAAGTCTTCCACAGCCTCCTCATCTGCAGAACTTACCTCATACAGGAGTTTAACATTTTTCACGTGTTGAAATGAATTTCTAGCCCCAAGATGGAGCCACTCCTTCCCAGATGAAACACGTTAGCAGTTAGCAAACTGAAACTTAGGTAAACACTCCTCCATTAAACCAGAAACACAGTATAACCAGTCAGCCAGTCCCCAAATGCCAGCCAACTCTGGGCTCTATACTTAACTTCCTTGTTTCTTGATATCCATGACAAGATCAGATAGGCAAGCCCAGTCAATCAATTTAAGCTGAGTACTTCCTTGTTTCCCGCTTGCCTGTTTTACAAAAGCTCGAAACCCTTTTCCCTTACTTTGAAGTTCTCTGAACTCCTAAGAGTGTAAAGTGCCACTCCATGAAGCGTTAAATAATGTTTGTTTATGCCACTTAAATTGTCTTCTTTAGGGACGCCTGGGTGGCGCAGTCCGTTGGGCGTCCGACTTCAGCCAGGTCACAATCTCGCGGTACGTGAGTTCGAGCCCCGCGTCAGGCTCTGGGCTGATGGCTCGGAGCCTGGAGCCTGTTTCCGATTCTGTGTCTCCCTCTCTCTCTGCCCCTCCCCCGTTCATGCTCTGTCTCTCTCTGTCCCAAAAATAAATAAAAAACGTTGAAAAAAAAAATTTAAAAAAAAATTGTCTTCTTTAATCATTTCAACACATGATATCGCCTTTTGAAACATGGAAGCAAGCCAGCACTAGTCAAGGAGGGTTTAACATTTTCCTGACATAAATTTCTTTGGCTTTCAGCCTCGCCATAGTTTTTTTCACTCAGCCATACTCTCATGAGTCCACAAGTTTAGCTACTTTTCCATATTTTCCATAGCTTCATCTATAGATATTACTTTAGTACTTTCTGGAGCAGCCTCACATACAGATTGACAAATTTCCTTTTTGGGATGTATCATACTGTTGATTCATTAACAGTGAACTCAGAGCCAGAAACACTAGAGCTCATGCCTCAACAAACCTTAATCTCAACTACATATTTTCTCAGTCAGGCACATCATAACATCCTTACGCTTAGGACCACTAGATAGCACTTCAGCATTTGGCTTGAGAGACCATTTTAAACAGCAAAATCACTAACAAAAAGCACAAAAATATGAGCAATATGTTATGGATAGACCCACCAAAAGGGCATTTATGATAGGAAAGGCGAAACATGACGACAGAGCAAATTTTTCAAGTGTTTTTCTGTTCTCTACCTGTCAGAATGACTGCGAAAGTGCCATGAACATTGATTTGGGGGTAACAACAAGTTTTAGCAAGCAGGTGAATTCACAAATATGGGATTGCAAATAAGCATCAACTGTATGTAGTTTGCTGCACTTCAGTTATACTCCAATAAAATTGTGAAGAAAATTATTGATCCATGTTCAAATGAATGAATGAAGGAGCTTAAGTGAGTTGCAGAACAAAGCCTTCAATTACAAAGGCGTCCAATAGCTGGTCTGAGACGCTGGGGAAATACACGGTGACCTCTGTGCCATTCCTTCTGTGTCACCTGCAGGACTAAAACCACACCTGACAACTGACAGTAGCATCGGCTGCCAGCTTGGTGATCCTAATACCTTACTGTAGTCATATCTACACTTCAGGAACAAAACATGTGGAAAAAAATGGAAAGAGGGGCCCCTGAGTTGCTCAGTCAGTTAAGTGTCTGATTCTTGGTTTCAGCTCAGGTCATAATCTTATGGTTTGTGAGTTTGGGCCCTGCATCTGGCTCCATACTGATAGCCCAGGAAATGCTTGGGATTCTCTCTCTCTCTCTCTCTCTCTCTCTCTCTCTCTCTCTCTCTCTCCCTCTCTGCCCATCCCCCACTCATGCTCCTGCGAGCACACTCTCTCTCTCTCCCTCTCTCTCAAAATAAATAAATATACCTAGAAAATTTGTTTTTAAACAATAGAAATAATATCAGACCTTCCTTCAACACAGTTTATACATGTGTCTCCCCTGCTCTGAAGAGGGAACCAGAACATTTTCTCTCTGGAGGCTTTTTACAGGTCTACTCATTTCCAAGTTTCTAACAACCACTGTGACCTAAAAGGAGTCTGCACATTTTTCTGGTATAAAATTAGTACATTGAGGGTGTCACTGGAATGACTCTTGTGCAGGCAATTTAGAGACTACAGCTCACTCAGTTCTAAATCATGTCTCTTTCCAAGTTTAGTTAGCATACATGCCACCAAGTAACTTAAAAAAGAAAAATTTCAGAATCTCCCTACAAACAACGAATATTGCCACTATTTCTTAAATGTGTCACTGGCCTACTGTTGCTAAGCTACTCATTTTAAGATTCTTTCTCCACATTTTGTTTTAAATTATTCCTCATCGTTTTTATCCATAGATCACATTTATCTAAATGTGAACAGCTTTATCTATGTTTAGTTGTTTTAATATGTCTAACAGTTGTTTTAGCTGTTTACTTTTTTTCAAGCTGGAATGTCAACCTCTATGCTGCTGTCTTTGTGACAATTTTTTTTTCTCTGTTTCTGCCTCTCTGAGTATATGTATTTCTATCACTCTCCATGTTGTCCTTCTCTTTTTTTTCTCTGACTACCATCATTCTGTGTCATTATTCATACTTGCAGGTATTTTTCTTTTAAAAAAAAAATTTAAAGTTTGTTTGTTTGTTTGTTTAGAGAATGAACAGAGGAGGAGCAGAAAGAGAGAGGGGGAAAGACAGAATCCCAAGCAGGCTCCACGCTGTCAGCACAGAGCCTGACATGGGGCTCAAGCTCATGAACCATCAGATCATGACCTGGGCAGGACCAAGAGTCGGACACTTAACCAACTGAGCCACCCAGGTGTCCCAGGTCTTTTTCTGTCTCTTTCTTTCTTTCTCTCTTTCTTTCTTTCTTTCTTTCTTTCTTTCTTTCTTTCTTTCTTTCTTTCTTTCTTTCTATTTATTTATTTTTGAAAGCGAGAAAGAGACATAGTGTGAACAGGGGAGTGGCAGAGAGAAAGGGAGACAGAATCTGAAGCAGGCTCCAGGCTCTGAGCTGTCAGCACAGAGCCCGATGCAGGGCTTGAACCTATGAACTGTGAGATCATGACCTGAGCCGAAGTTGGACACTTAACCAACTGAGCTACCCAGGCGCCCCCCCACCCCAGGTCTTTTTCTTAATCTGTCTTTTACTTTTTGTCATTTCCTATAGCTGACTTTTTTTCCTTTCATTGTTTCTTTTTCATTCTATTATCACGAGGACAACATAGTATAGAGGTTGAGAGTCTGGCCTCTGGAATCAGTCTTCTCAGGTTTAAGTACTGAGTTTGACACTTATTAGCTATAATGAGTATGTTACCTAAACTTTCTAGGTTTTAGTTTTCTCATCTGTAAAGCAAGGATAACAATAACATCCTCCTCATACAGTTTTTGTGAGCTTTACATAATTCAGCCTTGAAAATCAATTTAAAAAGTGTCTACAGCATAGGGATCACTAATGCCATTTATTAAATAAATAGTAACTATAATTTATTATCAGAAATATTATTGAAATAGTATACTGACATGGAGACAATGATACTGAATTAAATGGAACTGACTGGAATAGGCTAAATGGGGTTTGAAAAGAAAAGATTTGGGGCAGAACAACATTAGAGACTTGGGATAATAACACCATTTATGTTACAGTCAGAGCTTTTACAGTCTTTCTGGTTACTGTCAACGCATTTAAGAGTGAGAGAGAACCGATTCTCTTACATGAAGTGGTAAGAAACCAGAAAGCTCTAAGAAGACACAGGTCTGCATGGTTGAGAACAGCAGGTAGGACACTGATAGGGATGGAAATAGGTAACAACTCAAGAGATAAATACGATAAGCTTTTCAGGATAAGGTGAAGGGGAGAATGAAGTTTGTCTGGGTTCCATCAGGTCCAGGATGGGAGCTTACTGGAGGGCATTTCGAATATGGCAGAGACAGTGTCAGGCTCAGGATGAGAAGGCAGACTGATTTTAATATGGTAGATACACACATATTATAGACATGTATACATACATACTACAGAGGTACTGCATTATCATGGTGCCCCTGAAAAGAGGTGTTTATGTGTATGAACCATTTTTCTTTGTGTATAGTACTTTTTAACAAAATGAAATAAAAAGCACCAAAAGAATAAATGTTGAAAATAATTCCATCCTGAAAAGAAACCTTCTACCTCAGTGATCCAGCTTAAAAGAGTTCTGATAATCTGTAACCATTAGTTACAAAACAATTGTGCTAGTTGACTGTGGCTCTGGGGACTTCTCACTGAAACACCAGTACAAGCTTGTCTTTGATCAGAATGCTGGGTCACACCAAGGGGCGCCTGGGTGGCTCCGTCAGTTGAGGGTCAGGCTTCACCTTAGGTCATGATCTCAGCGTTTGTGAATTCCAGCCCCGCATCGGGCTCTGTGCTGACAGCTCGGAGCCTGGAGCCAGTTTCAGATTCTGTGTCTCCCTCTCTCTCTGCTCCTCCCCTGCTTGTACTCTGTCTCTGTCTCTGACTCTCTCTCTCAAAAATAAATAAACATTAAAAAAAATTTTTTTAAAGAATGCTGGGTTACTCCAAAAGTAAGGTAATATCCAGGTGTGCCTGGATGGCTCAGTCGGTTAAACATCCAACTTCAACTCAGGTCATGATCTCTTTGAGCCCTGCATTAGGCTCTGTGCTGACAGCTGAGAGTCTGGAGATTGCTTCAGAATCTCTCTCCCTCTCTCTCTGTTCCTCCCCTGCTCATGCTCTTTCTTTCTCTCTGTCTCTCAAAAATAAATAAGCATTTAAAAAAATTTTAAGGTAATATTCATTTTTATGTAACTGGTTTATTTCCTTTGCCATAATATTTTTGTTAAACCCTGAACTCAATGTTCACCTTTCAGAAATCACTACCTCATCCAACCATTCTTTCAGCAAGCCTATAATGAGCTCTTTCTATGCGTAAGGCATAGTCTTGTGTGCTAGTGAAAAACAATGCAAAATTTTCTGACCTCAGGAGTCCTAGTTTGGAAGATTCACACACAAGAAGGAAATTACAATAGAAAGTGATGACTATTGGGGCGCCTGGGTGGCGCAGTCGGTTAAGCGTCCGACTTCAGCCAGGTCACGATCTCGCGGTCCGTGAGTTCGAGCCCCGCGTCAGGCTCTGGGCTGATGGCTCCGAGCCTGGAGCCTGTTTCCGATTCTGTGTCTTCCTCTCTCTCTGCCCCTCCCACGTTCATGCTCTGTCTCTCTCTGTCCCAAAAATAAATAAAAAACGTTGAAAAAAAAATTTTAAAAATAAAAATTAAAAAAAAAATAAAGTGATGACTATTAAAAAGATCAGGTGTAAGTACCATAGGCACATCAAGGACATTGCACTTAACTAGGCTAAGGATGCTTCTGAAATAAATGGCAATTTCCATTCACATATCACCCTATCTACTATGATTTTCTAAACCATATATAATCGGAATTTCTTTACTAGGATATATTTATTCTCTCAAGTTGTTCAGAATCACACTGGTTTGTTTTGCTTTGTTTTTTGAGGGTTTTTTTTCAACTTTATTCACTAGGTTCATTTTATATTGTATCGACTTATCAAAGCTGAAACCATCTTTCCCAGAATTTCTTTCACTGTATGGTTGGCTACAGGAGAAATTTGTATGAGACTCAAGTGGAGAGGAAACAACAGGCATTGTCCTCTGAAAGGTCAGTGTAGGTTACCAGGGGTTGCTGTAGTTCCCACACCTTGTTGCTGATCTGTTGGCCCATCTTGCAGGTGTGAGGCAATAGCCAAGCCTGCAACCAAATCCAGATAATATTGAATTTTACCTGCACCCTCCACTCCCCAAAACAGAGATGGTTATTAAATCTCCTCCCCCTAAAAATCGCTTGTGTTCCAGAGAAATAAGCTTACTCCAAAGAACTGTCCTTACCCTATGACCTAGGTGAGACTTCTAGATGTTTCCCTTGTCTACCTATCACAAGGCCAGACACAGAACCTTGTGTCATAAATGATTAGCTAAACTGCTTGTTTCCACTGATCATTGGGAACAAAATGCTTGCTAACCAAACTTTGATTAAACCTCTCTCCTTCCTCAGGTCCCTCAACTGTGTTCAACATACAAATGTGCATTAACAGCCACTTCTGAGAATAAGCTGGCCTCAGGGTGAAACAGTGTATGATCTACTATCTGCCACACTTTCATCCCACCTCCCCACATCCTTTTCTTTCTAGCCCTGTTTACTCTTCTGTATAAAAGAAAAACCTTTCTGCCTAACCTTTGAGATGCCTGAGGTCTTACAGTCACAGCTTTCTCCCTAGTGCAGTTGTCCCTTCCCTCCTCCTTCCCTTCCCCCTTGCAATAGTTCTTTTGTCAAATAAAAACTACACCAGACAAAGTTAAATAGGCAAGGAAGAATTTATCCAAGATATTGCAATAGGGGAAAGAGACTGAATCCAACTCTGCTAAAACAAAAGGCAGAAGAGTTTTCAGGTGCTGGAGTGAGCTAGTAGAAAAGTACTGTAGGCCATTGACTCAATGTGTGTCCAGCACATTGAGTGATTCTTGAGTTTGTTTTTTTTTTTTTCTTTTTCTTTCTGTGTCTATGCCATCAGTGTGCACTAATTGGTGCCCACTGAAGTCAGGATCCTACCCTCCCATAAAGACTGGGACAGAGAAGTGCTATCTCCTTCGATGTTTACATGTCAGAGAGATGGTCCTCCATCTTTGAGAAGGTCATTTCCAGGGTGACAAAACTAGCAAGAGATTGGGAGAAGAATTACATATATTTCTGAGAAGTAGAAAAAAGAGTTTATAATTCCAAGTTTTTGAAAGTGAGGGTTCTAAGAAAAAGAGGTCGGGGACCTATCATCAGGAAGAAAACTTAGTCCAGCTGAGGGAAATGTTAAGGTCTTTTTGGTTACTTTCTTTTTTTTTTTTTTTAATTTTTTTTAACGTTTATTTATTTTTGAGACACAGAGAGACAGAGCATGAATGGGGGAGGGTCAGAGAGAGAGGGAGACACAGAATCTGAAACAGGCTCCAGGCTCTGAGCTGTCAGCACAGAGCCTGATGCGGGGCTCGAACTCACGGACCGCGAGATCATGACCTGAGCCGAAATTGGACACTTAACCGACTGAGCCACCCAGGCGCCCCCTTTTTGGTTACTTTCAAATAAAGTCTCTCCTTACTAAATCTGGACTAAATCTGTTTTTTTATTCGACCCTCCTTCCACTTCTGAGGGACCTCCTCCTTCAGCTTCTGTGAATCCTGATTCAGCCAGGTGAGTAGTGCTGTGGTGAAAAGCTCCAGCGTCTCCTGAAGGTCACTCAAGCCTGGAAGCAATGAGGGTCAAATGTGGGTTCTAGCTTGTTTTCATGGATTCTAGTCTGCCCTCTTTCTCCCCATTCACAGTCAGCCTGTTGACCAACATGTAATTTCAGGCCCTCCTCCAAGAACAGAGACAACAGCCTTCCAGAGATTTTTCACCAGCTCCCACAACGGTAGAAGTCTTAATAATACAATTTATCCTTCTTATTTATTTTATTCATAGTGGTTCTGACTCTGTGACCGAATCCTCCCTGATATACTACCTCAGCAAATAAGAATGCAATGAGGTACAACTTCTAATTTCCACCTAAAATTATGTTTTTAAAACCATTAATATCCCTGATATGACAGCAATAGCTTTTTTTGCACTATAAATATATGCAAAATAAAGGAAAAATATATTAGCTTCTTATAATTAGATAATCCTTTTCTATTTCCAACTGTTTTTGCAATTCTTTTCTATAAATTTCAGCCAAATTAACAAGTGTTCTATTTAGAAGAAAATAAAACTCAACCTTTCATAAATATTCTTCCCCTTTAGTAAATATTCCACCCCACTGCCACCCACCCCCTATTCCTCTTGAAAAGAAATCCTCTACTTCAGTCATCTGCCTTAAAAAATTCTGATAATCTGTAACTCTTGGTTACAAAATAATTGTACTTGTTGACTGTGCTTCTGGTGCCTTCTCACTGATGTACTTAAAGTGTCAGTGTTACCTAGTCTTTTGATCTGAATATTGATTTCCATCCACCACACACCCCCTAACTTGGGGTTAAGACTTCAACATATCTTTTTGGGAGGACATTATTCAACACGTAACATCAGACAAGCAGAGATGAAGAAGAGTATTCCATATAGAGCAAAAAGCGGGTATAAAGCACCTGATTTTGAGAATCTTATTTAAGATTATTTGAGAATCTTATTTAAAACCAGAAAACATTTTCTCATGTGACTTCAGGAGAAGAGAGATGGAGAAGGGCCTGCGAGATTGATCAGAGCAGAGCATGTAGGTCAATGAAAGCCAAAGTAAGGTGTAAGAAGGAAAGTGACATGATCTAACTTCTATTTTTAAAATATCAGAATGGATTAGAATGGATTATAAGGAGCAGGATATATAAAAATTTTTTAAAAAAACTGTAAAATAAAATGTACTAGAAAGAACCAAAGGAAGATGAAGCAAATAAGTTAAAACTCAAACAGAAGAGTGGAGGAAAATATTTATAGCGTATACAGTAGACACAGTTACTAGGCTGATATACATAAAAGTCATAAAAAAGATGAATAATCTAATGGAAATAAGTAAAAAATATGAACTGACAATTCACAGATGAAATATGAATATGGTCCATTATGTGTGAAAATGAGTTTGACTCTACTAGTATTTGGAAAAAATACAAGCAAGGAGTTTGAAATTCTCATCCATCAAATTAAAATAAAAAGGTTGATAAAATTAAATATTACTGAGGGTGAAATGAAATAGTTACTATCATATACTACTATTGGGAATGTGGCCATATATAAATGCTTTAAAATTAAAAATTCACTTGCTTTGCATCTACTCTACAGAATATATTCTCAAAGAGGCATGTACACTGATATTTAGTATAGTGTTATTATTTATACATATTGCATTTGTATTTATATATAAAACTTATATATGAAAACAAACCTATATTAAAGAATAGTCAAACAATAGTATGTTGTCTCTATGGGTACACATTCATAGTAGAAACACATAGAAAAAGGTCTAAAGGTCTAAAAAAACCAAACCAAACTGGTTATAATAGCTATCTCTGCATGAACTGCAAAATTGGTGAATCAAAGAAAAATAATCTTATCTTATTGCTTCAATTTTTAAATCAGGAAATTCATTCTTCACAGACACAATGTAACAGAATAGTTACAAGTACAGGCTCTGGAGCCAGAATGCCTGGTTTTATTTATTTATTTATTTTGAAGTTTATTTATTTATTTTGAGAGAGAGAAAGAGCCAGTAGAGGAGCGGCAGAGAGAGAGGGAGAGAGAAAATCCCAATCAGGCTCCACACTATCGGCTCAGAGCCCGATGTGGGGCTTGATCTCACAAACACAAGATCATGACTTGAGCAGAGATCAAGAGTAGGACATTCAACCAACTGAGCCACCCAGGTGCCCACAGAATGCCTGGTTTTAAATTCCAACTTTGCCATTTACATATGTATGACCTTGGGCAAGTTTCTTAACCTCTTTGTTCCTTTGCTTTTTTATTTGTAAAATAAAGGTAAAATCTGCATCTACTTATACATTTTGGATATTTGATGATTAACTGAGTTAAAATGTTATACAACCCTAGTACATAATACTTGTTGATTCTTATAACTTGCATAATCTAAAATATTTTAAAAGTTCAATGTGATCCCAAGGAAAGAGATTACTAAAAATTTTGGAAAAGTTTGGAGAAATAAATACAAGCCTACATTATCTTATTGTATTATTTCAGAGGAAGTTATTTTACTTCATTTGAATGGTAAGAGAAACTTTAAAAATGGGGAACTTTAAATCCAGATTTAGATAAGTTCATGTGAGAAAACATGCATCAGTGAAGAAAATATCCCTGGTTGGATTAAGGAGTTCAGTTAAGGATGTTGTGGGAAAAGAGCATGAAGCATGAAAGGCTTTGATTCAATGCTTAAGAGTTTGAACTTTATCTCTGTAGCAAAGAAGAGTCCTTGATGCTTTTTGAGCAGAGGAATGATATGGTATGTTAGCTATTTTAGGTTGACTTTTCTATTCTTGGTATATAGGATTGTGCAGGAAAAAACAAAGCCAAGCTGGTTTGTTATGGCTATAGCAATAGTTTGTATGATAGTGAGGATGTGAACTAAAATGGTTGGGGGTGGGGGGAAGACCTGAGAATCCCTTGGTTTCCAGAAATACTATACCTTAAACCCAGTGGAAGTTGCCAGCTTTAGAAAATAAAAACATGGGAAAACCAGTTAAATTTGCATTTTGGATAAATAACAAATCATTATTTAATGTAAATATGTCCCAAATATTGCATTTATCATTTCCCTGAAATCCAAATTTAACTGGACAACTTGTATTTTATCCAGCAATCCTATCCTCACTAGCCAATTTTATCTTTAAAATCAGGATTAATCACTCTACAAAGTACTTAAACTCTTGTTTGTTCAATGATGTGAGAAGACAGAAGGGGCTACACAGCAGTGAGAACTTCTTGTTCAATTAAGACAGGGAAAGTAAAGGGACACCATGAAAAACTGCTTTTATTTTTCTCCTTTTCCTGCTTCTATTATCACTAGGACCTACACCCTTACCTTATAGAACATAGAATGTATGTCCTCCTTGTAAAGGTCAAGGAGTTAATGATTTCTTTGGAGACTTCCAACACAATAGACAACATCTATGGATTGACTGGGCAGGGTCATCATGAATGTTTTTCATGGACACTGAGTCATCAAGACCCCTGGCTTTAGGGTATCAGTGACTTATGGAGAACACCTGAAACTCCTTTTTGTTCCTGAATACCTGAGAAGACATGTGCACCAGATCACCATTCTCAATAAAAACCTCACTCTCACCTCTCAATAAAAATGCTCATTCTTCTTTCCCTTATGAGTCTCCTAAACACTCTGTCTATATCTATACTCTCCCTATATCTTTTATATACTCTTTTCTCATTTTCTCTTGGCTCACGTTTGATTTCTATCCTGTGTGAAGCCGAGGGCATTCTTGACTGTGAGTCAAGGTCCTGTGAGAACCCCTCTAGCTCCTCAGACCCAGCTAGCCTGCATCACAATGGGAATGTCATTATGTCTTCTAGTGAAAACATTCCTCTTCATATTTAACGCATCAGAGCCCAAAGCCATGAGAACAGAACACAAAATGCTTATGAACAGGTTATTAGTGAAAGGAGATGCCTCTACTCCCATAGCACACCAGTCACTGGTTCTGAGTATATAGGGCATCTTTTGGATTGTACAACAATATTGCAATTTCTTATCGTCCAACTAAGACTGTTACTGTGTCTTTAATAGGCTATTCCATTCTTCCATTAAAGCATTCTTCCATTCATTAAACCATTCTTCTATTATAATGGATGATTTGGTTCATGGTAAACCCTGTATATCCTCTGGGCTGAAGCTCATTTATCACCACTTTTACTATAAAAATGTTACTTTGTCAGACATGGCAGTAAACACAGCATTTAGAAAGTCAACACATGGTGGTGCTGGCAGAAGCACTGTGGATAGGAAAGGCAAATCTATATTCAGACTTAGTTCAATTCCAAAGAGAACATATGATTGCTTCCCTCAAAATGGAAGAGGTCAAATGTAATCAACTGCCATCTGGAGACTGGCTGACCTCCCAGGAAATAGTGTCATATCAAGAGCTCAGCACTGGCCTCTACCATTGGCAAGCTGGGCATTCATCAGTGGCAATAACCTTAGCTGACTTGGTGAACGGACATGCACTTTGTTTATCTATAGCTGACCCCTCTTCCTGTCATCATGAACATTATGGTAATGAGCTCATTGTGCAAGCACAAAGATAGCTGAGGGAAGGGGATGCTTGACATTCACAGAATGGGGTCACCTTGTTTACTTGAATATTGCAAGCCTCTATTGAGTCAATATCATCTGGTGGGTATTTGTACCCTTTGGAACATCTTTACACTCTGAGAATTCCATCCTTATATCTCTTCTCCATACTTGTTTTGGCAACAATTTTCTAATTGCGTTTTTCCAGGACACTGATCACTTAGCCAAATTAGCACTTGCCCATAAACAGACCTCTGGCCACTGTTCCTTCAACATGAACTGAACATATAGGTGTTCAGCTCATTAGAAGTATTTCCATTCCATTCCATTCCATTCCATTCCATTCCATTCCATTCCATTCCATTCCATTCTTCCTATCCCCCAGTCCTTCCTGGCTATCCTTGAGTAGGACTGTAATGCCTATATTTCAGATTGTTGCCAATATAACATGTGAAACCTTCTGTAAATAAGGTCCTGATGTGCTATTTTTAGTCAGCTAATCATAGATAAACCCTCCATGAGGCCAGATGTGGAACTGGAAGAGATAGGTTGCACTGTAGCTGTAGCAAGTGCCTTGGAAATTACAGTGACTTACTCACACTTATGCCAGCAGGACACATTTCCATTTGCTGATGAAGTACTACTGTATAAGTCTGACATTAGAGCTTGGTGGATCACATGATGAATTAGTTTTCTCCTGCTATATACAAATTACCACAAATTTAGTGACTTAAACTGATGTACATTGATTAGCCCATAGTTCCAGAGGTCAGAAGTCTGGCACTGCATAAATGGATTCTCTGCTCAGGGTCTCATAATGCTTAAATCAAGGCAGGGCTGTGTTTCTTTCTGGATGATCTAGGTAAGAATTTGCTTCCATGAACATTCAGATGTTGGCAGAATTCAGTTTCTTAAGGTTATAAAACTGCAGTCACCATTTCTTTGACATGTGACCCTTTATCTTCAACAATAATGTATCATAATCCCTTTCATGCTTCAGAATCTTGCTACCCATTTGGTAATCACACCCATTTTTTACATGGTTGAGTACTGCCACTCCCATCAAGACTAAATTCAGTCTGCCTTGCAGTTAGATATGACCATGTGACTAAATTATGGCTCACAGAATGGGACCCAAATGACCTAAGCTATTTCCTGACTTGAACCCTGTTAAGTCCCATCAAGCTCCTGTTAGCCCATTTCAGTGGTGGAATACAATACTAATGGCAATCCCCAGCTTACTGAATAAACTACTACAGAGAATTTAAAGGATGCTGAGATTCCCTCACAAATATATTTCTCAGTGCTGTTATAAAGGGAGTATCTTCAGGTCTCTTGTGGGATATAATGAGGTAGTAAGTGATTGCGTTGCATATGATAAATCCAGTCCAATTTTCCTTTACCACTGAGTCTTTGGATTCCTTTCTTTGTACTTTACCAAAGAAATTTGAAATCTTGACTTAATTTAATGTAGGTCATAATTTATTCCAGACTTCGGTCAACCAACCAAGAAAGCAATATGATTCACTACTCATTCCTTCATTTAAAACATGGAATCTATTAAGTCTATGAAAAATGAACCCATATAAGTAAATTCAGCCCAGTCCAATGTTATGCTCCTTTCTCTTTGGTCAAATACTTTTATAATTGATCCTCCACATATACTTTCTGGGATTTTATTGATAGGAATGAATAAAATTTTGCAATTATTTAGATTTGAGAATCATCTTCCCCCAGATCACCCATTACACTAATTCCCCTTAGGTGTTCTGGGACCCTTTGTTATACATTTGAAGGCCAGTAGGATTGGTGGAATGTCTTCTGGGGTATTAACATCCTTTTGAAAGTTGCTTCCCTTAGGTGAGTTTGTAACAGGGTACTTCTGGTGTGGAGAGAGGCTCAGTGAAATTTGAGTGGTCAAGGTTATCTGAATATATACATACATTCCTGTTCTAATTCCTAAGAGGCCCACCCTTTCTCAGCCACTTCTTTAACATGAGATCCAGGTAGCCAAGTAAATTAACTATGCTGTAATTCTGCTTCCCACCGGATAAATTTGAGACAGATTATAGGCCCCATTGGCCCTATTAAGATTATAAAAGATAAGAAATTCTTTTAGGACATTCATAAAGACTTTCTGGTTCTCCTGTTAATTGTGGCTTGAGTTGAGAATCTAAGATCTTAATTTTTTTTTCTTTTGCTTCTATAGGTTCTGTGGTACATTTAAAAGCTTCCATCCCTCCCTACTTTTTATAATGATTACATATTTTTTAATGTAACTCTAGTTGCTATACTAGAAATAACCCAAATTCTCAGGGGCTTAATGTGATAAAGTCTTTTCTTTTCACATTCCAGTCCTATAAAAGTTTATAGTTACATAGCCTTCCATGCAGTCATTCAATTGACTCAGATCTTTCACTTATTTATTCCTTGAAAGGCTCTAATAATAATAATAATAATTCAAATTGGAAAAGAAAACATAAGATTTATGCAGAGTTCCATAGGTCAAGTCAGGAAATAGCTTAGGTCATTTGGGTCCCATTCTATGAGCCATAATTTAGTCACATGGTCACATCTAAACGCAAGGCAGACTGAATTTAATCTAGTTGTGTGTTCAAGAGGAACTTGTTTTGATAAACACACAACTTACTGCTACTCTCTACCTTCTATTCTCATAAAAATATCAAGTAAATGTTCTTTTATAAATATCACTCTTATTTTCACACATTGTACTCATTCATCTTCTCCCTGAACGTTCATCCATTTGTGCACTTAAGTTCAATGTCCAAAAACTACAAGTGATGTACGTTTCTTGCCATCCGGTTCAGATGCATCTTTCCATGACCCAGCAACCTAGGTTGACATGTTATCCTCTTAACACCCTCAAAATACTCAGTAGTGGAGTAGGAAAAGAAGACCCCAGTAAAATCTCCCATATGGGAAAGAGGGACTGGATTACACAAAGCAGTCACTAGTCTATAGAAAGGATAAAATCCTGTTGGGCAGGCACTGCAAAGTCCCCACACCTGGGAACAGGGGAATATTCCATTCATATTGTAAATCTTTCTTCTGGAAAGAATAGTTCTTTGAGAACTCTGTTTTGGCCTTCTTTGAAGTATTTCCTTGTTGAATATCCATTATCTAACTAAGTATGAAAAATGTCTGCCTTCCTTGGGAGCTGAACAAATTTTGCAGTCACTCTGGGTCCCAGGGCTTTTTCAGTTATGTTTTTTTAAAGATCACCAAATATTAACAAATTCTGTCCTTTTAAGCTGGTGGTTCTTTTCTATTTGTTGCTCATCAAATCCTTACCCCTCTGCCGCACCCCCAAAAACTACATGCAAAATTGTTTTCTAGATTACCTCTTAAAGCTTGACTATTTCATTGCTTCCTCATCCCACCTCTCTCTTTCTCACAGTATAAATGATGTTATTGAGGCTACCTGAAACAATAGGATTAAGTAAGGGAAAAAATTCTTTTTTTTTTATTATTTTTTTAATCTTTATTTTTAAGAGAGAGACAGAGTGTGAATGGGAGAGGGGCACAGAGAGAAGGAGGCACAGAGTCTGAAGCAGGCTCCAGGCTCTGAACTGTCAGCAAAGAGCCTGATGCAGGGCTTGAACCCACAAACTGTGAGATCATGACCTGAGCTGAAGTCAGAGGCTTAACTGACTGAGCCAACCAGGTGCCCCTCTTCTCCCTTTGAACTTGGATTATATGTTCTTTAACAGTACAATATATTACAAGTGACCCCCATATAATATCCAAATCTAGATCATAAGAATCCATAACACTTATGCCCAATTCATGTGGGATAGTTACTATGAGGGAAGCCAGATGCCATGTAAAAAAGACTATACCAAGAGTACTATGCTGGAGAGGCCCGTTGGCAGCTAGCATCAACTGCAGGCCATGTAAATGAGTCTTATTGGAATTCAATCTATTTGAACTTTCATGATACCTAATTGCAACCGTAAAAGAGACCCTCAAGCAAACCTTTGTAGTCAGACCTCCTTAATTTCTGACATATAAAACTGTAGACAAAATAAAATGGTTGTTTTAAGTGCTATATTCAGGGATACTTTTTACTGAGCAATAGTAACCAGAACAGTAAGAATTATGTATTTATGAAATTTCTGGAAAAAATTTCTTCTTCCACACATGCAAAATTAACTGCCATTGACATTTCTCTTCCACCATAAAAAAAAAAAAAAGAAAAAAGAAAAAAAGAAACTTAGAAGATCAGACAAAATACATGAAGCTTTTGTTTGTAGGCATTGGAAAACAGGCAGCAAAGTACTGTGATCACTGAAAGAAGGATAACCAATGAGGTAGACTCTACGATTGACCAAGCTTACTATATGGAGGCAGTTTCCAGCCTGCAGATCACAAAGGGCAACACAAATGTAGCCCAGTGTCCTCACAGAATTGAAGAGAGAAGAGCCAGTGAACGGAGTTCAGCATGGTTAAGGCAGCTAGCATTTGTAGAACAGAATAATGTAATGAAGGGAGCTACTTAGAGAAAGAGTCCTAGAAATCTATAGTCTTTGTTGAGTACTAATCTGGATAAGCATAGGCTGAAATTCCATGTGACCAAGGAATAAAATACTGGAAAGCATTTAGTAGGTAAATAATAGCTGGGGTTCACAAAAGGACTGAAGTGGTTCATAAACCAACCATCTGAAGTGGTAAAATTTATAATATTCATCAGCCAATAAAATCTTGTCAGGAATTATAAGAAGCAGAAAAATATGGCCTATAACCAGTGAAACAATTAATAAAAGCAGAACAAGAAATGACAGTGATTAAAGGCTTAAAAAAAACATAAAATCACAAACATGCACAGGGATGGAAAAGAAACATGAATGTGACGGAAAAATAAAAAGAAGCTATAAAAAAAGAGTGGAATGGAACTTATACAAATAAAAAATACAATATTTTAACTAAATAAATATCAGATTAACATCATATTAGACACTTCAGAAAAGATCAATAAATTTGAAGATGTAGCAATAAAATTACTCAAAATAAAGCCCATAGAGAAAAAGAAGTCTGAATAGCACACCAGTGATCTCTGTCCAACAGAAAAATATTAAGCTGCTAAACATGTGTGTAACTGGAGTTTCAGAAAAAAATAAGGATGTGAATAAAAAAAAAATTTTTTTAAGGAAGTAATTACCATAATATCAAAGTCAATGAAAATTCTAACCATAGAGATTGAAGAAGCTCAGCAACCCTGAGCAGAATAAATACAATCAAACATCATAATGAAACTGCCAAAACATCAGTGACATAGAGAAAACCTTTAAAGTGGCTGCAGGACAGGAAAGACACATTACATTAAAAAAGAAAAGCTAAGAACAAGAGCTGGCTTCTTGTAATGGTCTAGGGAAGATACAAGGAAATTAATTTACATCTATAAACTGTTAAAAGAGGGGCGCCTGGGTGGCGCAGTCGGTTAAGCATCCGACTTCAGCCAGGTCACGATCTCGCGGTCCGGTCCGTGAGTTCGAGCCCCGCGTCAGGCTCTGGGCTGATGGCTCGGAGCCTGGAGCCTGTTTCCGATTCTGTGTCTCCCTCTCTCTCTGCCCCTCCCCCCGTTCATTCTCTGGCTCTCTCTGTCCCAAAAATAAAAATAAAAAACGTTGAAAAAAAAAAAAAATTTAAACTGTTAAAAGAAAAAAAAAAAACTATCAATGATAAGTTTATACCCAGAGAAAATGTGTTTTAAAGTTGAAGGCAAAAACAATTCTACACACAAAATTATCTGATAGAACTCATCACTAGCAGAAACTGTACTGAAAGAAATCATAAAAAAAAATTATTCTAACAAAAGAAAAATGATTCCAAAGATAAATCTGAATCTACACAAAAAAATGATGAATGCAAGAAATTTTAACTACGTGGGTAAATACTAAAGCCATTTTTCTCAATTTTTAATATTTTAAGATGATAATGATGTATAGCAAACATAAGAATGTTTGTCAGGATTATAACATGAGTAGAAGTAAAGCACATGACAACATTATCAAAAAAGTCAAGAGGGATCACACGATATGTGACCTGGTTTGGTATTATTTGACTATAGACTGTGATAAGTTAAAGATATATTACAAACCTGAGAGAAACCACTAAATAAATATATCACTAATATGCCCATAGTAGAGACAAATGAAACCAAAACAAATAATTAATCTGAAAAAAGACAGAGAAGAAGAAAAAGGAGAAGTAACAGAAGATGGAAAAATAGAAAACAAATACCTAGATTTTAGACTTATACCAAAACTACATGAACTTTAAGTGATATAAATACGTTAATTACAAGAGAAGAGAGTGTCAGAATAAATAAAATAGCAAGATGCAACTATATCCTATTAAAAGAATTCCACATTGAGGGGTGCCTGGGTGGCTCCATCGGTTAAGCGTCCGACTTTGGCTCAGGTCATGATCTCACAATTCGTGAGTTCAAGCTCTGCATCAGGCTCTGTGCTGACAACTTGGAGCCTGAGGCCTGCTTCGGATTCTGTGACTCCCTCTCTCTCTGCCCCTCCCCCACTCACATTCTGTCTCTGTCTCTCTCAAAAATAAATTAAAAAACGTTAAAAAATAAATAAATAAATAAATAAATAAATAAATAAATAAAAGAATTCCACATTGAATACAGAGACTCAAATTTGTTACAAGTGAAAAGATGAAAAAATATATACCACACAAAAACTAATCAATAGAAAGCTAGAGCAGCTGTATTAATACCAGATAAGTAGACTTCAGAACAAAAAGATACAAAGGTACATCCTATAGTGAAAAAGATATAGTTCATTAAGAAGTCATAATAATCCTAAATGTCTATGCATCTAGTAACAAAATATCAAAATACATGAAACAAAAATGATGGAAGTTGAAGAATTAAAAGAAGACACAATTAGATCTGTGGGCTTCAATATTCCTCTTCAGTCAATAAAACAAGTACTGCCCCTGCCACAAATAAATTGGTAAGAACATGGATTTTAATAACATGAAAGAAATTTACATAATTGGCATTCTACTCAACAATAGCTAAATACAATTTTTTCAAGTGTTTATAAAACATTCCCTAAGATTGATCATCTACTTTCATTTTTAAAAGTCTCTATACATTTAGAAGAATGAAAACAAGCAGAGTTTGTTTTCTAACAAAAAAAGATATCTGGAAAATCTCCAAATATTTGAAAATGAGAAACACGCATGTAAGTAACATACAAGTAAAAGAAAAAACTTAAAAGAGAAAACAGATATATTTTGAAATGATGGAAAATGAAATACAATATTTAAAAACTTAGAGATGCAGCTAAAGCACTGCTTAGAGGAAAATTTATAGCATTAAACATCAATATTAAAAAGGAAGAAATTTCGCAAACCAAACATCTCATCTTCCACTTTAAAAAACTACAAATGAATATTAAGCCTAAAGTAGGCAGAAGGAAAAACATAAGGATAAGCATAGAAACTAATGACATAAAAAACAGATAAGCAGCAGAGAAAATCAACAAAGCCAAGCAATGTTTCTTTAAAATTCAAAATAATAAATAACCATTTATCTTAGGTCAAGATTTAAAAAAAAAAAGTCACCAATATTCAGACTGAAAAAAGTGACATCACTGTAAATACTACAGCCATGCAAAATAAAATAAATAAATAAAAGAATATTACAAATAATTTTGTCAAAAAAATTAAGAATTCAGATAAAATGGACAAATTCAAAGATACGAATTTTCGAAGATCAATTATTATGTGTATTAGGTCTCTACACGATATATGGGTCTATATATATTATAGAAATTGAATTGTGACTTTAAAACTTCCCAAAAAGAAAATCCCAGGCTCATCCAGATAGGAAACAAAGTAAAACTTTCTTCATTCTCAGATGACATAATTGAGTCTGTCTTATACAGACTAAGAAATATACAAGACAACTACAAAAAGTTATAAATGTGTGTCACAAGACTGTAGAACATAAGGTCAATACACTAAAATTGACTGTGTTTCTATTTTTTAGCATCCAAAAATTGACATTTTAAATCAAGAAAATAATACCACTTACAAATGGGATAATATTAAGTAGTTTTATATTTGGCTTCTTTTGCCTACCGTAATGTTTTAGCACTCCATATGTGTTGCTGAATTTATCAGTAATTTGTTCCCTTTTGCTACCGAATAGCACTCTGTTATGTAGCCAAAACAACATTTGTTCATTAATTTATCAGTTCATGGGCATATGGGATGTTTTGAGTTTGGGGTTTTACTTTTACAAATGTAAAACTCTTTATGTAAATATATATGATTATCACTTATGGGTAAATATCTAGAAGAGAGATCTCTGGGTCATATAGTTAAGTCTACTATAAACTCTGTAATGTATTTCTAAGTGATTTTATAATTTGTTTGTGGCATTTTACATTCCCCCAGCAATATGTAAAAGTTACAGTTGTTCCTCAATCTCACTAAAGCTTAATATTGCCAATCTTTCTCATTTTAGTTATTCTTATGGTTACCTAGTGGTATTCCAATGTACTTTTAATTTCATTTCACCAAAGATTAATTATTTTGAGCGTTTCATAATATTAAATAAAATATTAAATGACCACCAAAAAGAAAATTTAAAATATGACACAGCATTGTGTATGATTATTACAAACTATGTTAAAAGAAACAGGGTAAATTTGTGGTCCACGCTATGATAATGCTCAAGTAAAACTTTGTGACAATATGAATGGACCTAAAGGATTTTGTGCTAAGAGAAATAAGTCAGATAGAAAAAGACAACTACCACATGATTTCACTTCTTTGTGATATCTAAAAAAAAAAACCAAAAACATGAACAACCAAACAATAACAAAATAGAAAAAGATTTACAAATGCAGAGAACAAACTGCTAGTTGCCAGAGAGGGTGGGGGGAATGGACAAAATAAGTAAAGAAGATCAAGAGGAAAAAATTTCCATTTATGAAGTAAATAAGTCATAGGAATAAAAAGTACAGCACAGAGATTACAGTCACCAATATCGTTAAGAACTTTGTACGGTGGCAGATGGTAACTACACTTATTGTGGTGAGCACTGTGTGTAATACATAGAATTGTCAAATCTCTATGTTGTACACCTGAAATTAATTTAACATTGTATGTCAATATATACTTCAGTAAGAAATAATAATAAAATTTTTAAGAATTGCATGTGTTTCTGCATAAGATCGGGGATGAAATTAATTTCAATTAGTTGTTTTGCCAGGACTATAGTTACATAGCTTCTTACTTTTTCATATCATTTATATTTTCAAGGGTTGTAATGTGGTCATAATGTAGGTACAAGAGAGGGTGGGAAAGGGAGAATCTGATTCATGCAGGCTAACTATTCAAGGAATGTCTCAAGAATTAGGTAGCATATTTGATCAGACCTAAAAATGATGTGTTTGTTAGAGCTTGGATGTATACCACTATGTTTTTGTGTCTCTACACCTTCCAAAATGAAGATGAGGAAAACCCTCTTGCCAAGAAGCCTTAGAAAAACCTGGAGGCAGTTCATGGATGAAAAGAATGGCAAGAAATGAGTAACTCAGAGGATCTTGCTCTCTGGTTTTCATTCCCACCTAAAATTCTTCTGAAGTGTTCAGGCCATAGACAGAACAAAAAGTCCAGAAAAACTTGTACAGTATTGACTAGTTTAATAAAGTCTTATAAAACAAATGGATAATTGATTCCACACATCAGTTGGTGAAGTCTAAAAGGATGAGATGTTCACCTTTGTCCTTCTTAAGTTGCCTCACTGGCCAGAAGTGTTCCAGATTCAGGAGCAATCTATGTATTTTCATGTTTGAAATTTGCTACATTATTTTTTTTCCTTGTTTCATCTACTATTCATTGGCCTACGTTGCACAAACTCCTATCACTTACTTGCATCTCCTGTTCATATCTTTCCTGTATCTCTTGGCTTTGTTTGGACTTGCTTTGAATCTATAAACATCCTCATATATAGTCCTAGGGGAAGTGTAACTTTGTTCAATCATACCTGATGAAGCACTTGTCATTTTCTAATGTACTCTTTTTTTAATACCTACCACTAAGCCAATCACTTTACATTGTTTTGCCATCTCTTTGCCTCCTTCCGTGCATTCTAAATCCTTTCATTTATTCTCTGTTCATTACCCCAGTTCATTTTTTTAACTTCTCAGCTCAGTAATTGAAACTATGTGGCAAATTTCCTTAATTTCTTAATATCTCCTGTAAGTTGCACAGAAGTCCACTCGATCATGCACGTTTATTACATTTCTGTCACTTATTTCTGCCTTAATCCTATTCTTTGATTTTCTGCATTATTAATGTTGTTGTTACAGTTCTTTATCACTCTTCAAAAGAAGTTCTAATATTCCTTTCTCAATTCCTTTTCTTTCTCTCTGCCAATAATTTACCAAAACACTCGTCTTGGTGTGTGTGTGTTCTTTTTTTTTAATGTTGATTTATTTTTGAGAGAGAGAGAGAGAGAGAGAGAGAGAGAGTGCATGAATGGGGGAGGGGAAGAGAGAGAGGGAGACACAAAATCTGAAGCAGGCTCCAGGCTCAGTCAGAGCTGTCAGTGCAGAGCCCGATGCGGGGCTCAAACTCACAAATTGCGAGATCATGACCTGAGCTGAAGTAGGATGTTTAAATGACTGATCCACCCAGGCACCCCTCATCTTGGTGTTTTGAAAGCCTACTTACATCAAAGATAACAAAACTTTATATTAATTAACTTTAATTTTAAAGATATGCCAAAGAAAGAAGACATCCAAATGGCTAACAGACACATGAAAAGATGCTCAACATCACTCATCATCAGAGAAATACAAATCAAAACCAAATTGAGATACAACCTGATGCCAGTAAGAATGGCTAAAATTAACAACTCAGGAAACAACTGATGTTGGCAAGGATGTGGAGTAAAGGGAATGCAATTGGTGGGAATGCAAAATGGTGCAGCCAAACTGGAAAACAGTGTGGAGGTTTCTCAAAAAATTAAAAATAGAATTATCCTATGATCCAGCAATAGCTATACTAGGAATTTATCCAAAGGATACAAGAGTGCTGATTCATAGGGGTGCATGTACCTCAATGTTTATAGCAGTGCTATCAACAATAGCCAAATTATGTAAAGAGCCCAAATGTCCATCAACAGATGAATGGATAAAGAAGATGTGATATATATGTGTATATACACATATATACCATAGAATACTATTTGGCAATGAAAAAGAATGAAATCTTGCCATTTGCAACAACGTGGATGGAACTGGAGGGTATTTTGCTAAGTGAAATAAGTCAGTCAGAGAAAGACAGATATCATATAATTTCACTCATATGTGGAATTTGAGAAGCTTAACAGAAGACCATGGGGGAAGGGAAGGAAAAATGTTTCAAACAGAGAGGGAGGCAAACCATAAGAAACTCTTAAATATAGAGAATAAACTGAGGCTTGATGGGGGTGGGGGGTGGAGAAAATGAGTGATGGGCATTGAGGAAGGCACTTGGGATGAGCACTGAATGTTGTATGTAAGTGATGAATCACAGGAATCTACTCCCGAAGCCAAGAGCACACTGTAAACACTGTATGTTAGCTAATAACAATAAATTATATATTAAAAATAAATAAATAAATAAATAAATAAATAAATAAATAAATAAATAAATGCCAAAGAGGAATCTTAAGTAGCATAGAAGGCTGGTGGATGGGAAAGACATTTCCAAAAGTTTGGAAAGATGATTTTCATAAATTTTGCTATAACTCTATAAGATTTTCATCTGAATTAATCATTTTTAATTCATATATGTACTTTTTATTTCAAGATTACTTCAGAATCCACATGCTTCCTAATCAGATCCCTCCATTAAGCCTAATGATAGTTGCTTGTCACTCATTCTTATAAATACAACACATCTACTTTATCTAGAATGAGGTTTCAAAACTTAGTTCTCTCCTCTGCATCACTGTAACTTGCTCCTATAGATTTCTCCTTTTCATATAAATTTCTTTACTTTTTATTTTTTGTGATTTGGGCATGGACATAAATTCTTGTCTTCTATCCTTCCAGCTAGAATACCATAAGGGCACATTTCAATACATAGTTTCTCATTCTTCACAGTTATCCACATAAACCCCATAAATTCTTTAAAATTTTTAAATCCTTATGTGTGTATGTGTGTGTGCATATGCACGCACGTTTAATAGCCATAGCTTCAAATGAACCTCTTTGTGACTAGATTTTTCTATTGAGAGTAGGATAGAGGAGAGAGTTGCCTGAGGAATTCAGCCCTATGGATCATATTATTAAAATTTACCATTCAAATGGTAGCATAATGCAGGAAAAGAGGATAGTGAGGAAGGTTAAATTATTCCTCATCTTTAAGTTTGAATTAAAAGTGCTACAAAGTTCAATGACAGCTTTCATGAGAAGAAACAATAAATTTCATCCTATCAAAGTAGAGACTCAAACCTGAGATATTTGACATTCAAGAGATAAATCTTGACATTCAGAAGACAATAAATCTTGGTATCTTCATAAATGTGGAAATGGGACTACAGACTCAGTTTTTTTCAAACCTCACTTCCAAGAAAAAAGCACATTTTTCCTATATGTAGATTTCAAATTAATTACCTCTTCCATGTGTACAAAATTGGTTTTTATCTACTTTTTCATGAAGTGTAAAGTGTTTGGGACCTCAAGTCATTTATTTTAGTAGCGACAATGAACAGAAGCCCAAAGAGCACCTGAGTTCCACTTGGCTAAGTGTCTATATCAGTGAGAGGCTCTAGTGTCTCAACACATGGAGTTCAAATCTGTGTTTAATCCAAATAATAAATTTTTGCATGACACAACCTTAGGGTCACTGGAGAATTGTTGAAATCTCAAATGTTAAATCCACCATTGTCAAAGGACTATTTGAAATACTGATTCAAACTTCCCTAATGTATGTGCTTTGTGCCGTAATTATGTGACAAATCAAACTGCTGGAACAATGTTTGGAAACTAAAAACTAAACTGTTTTTCCAATTAAAGTGAAAACCGGAAAATATTAAGGAAGAAGAAAATCCCTATTTTATCCTCTTTCCTGGTTCTCAAAACTATCATGAATTTCCTAATATTGTACAGTATAAAACTTGAAAAACTAAGAAATGAGTATGCACACTCACCCCCCCACCCCCAACTTCCAAAGTAAATCAAACCTATCCATTCTAGATTTTTAGGAGAGAAAATTCAGTCATGAAGATATTTAGAAATTAACTCAACTTGGCAGACAAAGATGAGCCATCAGATTTTCTGATTTCTGTTCAAGAGAAGAACCATCTGTCCTCAAGCCAGCTATAATATGTGATCTGCATGTAGCTTCATCCAGACTAGCTATGTCTGTAATGTCACCCTATCATGGTAAACACCACTCTAAACTGCCTTTTCTGTCATTGTTAACACTTCTATCAGACACTTTGAAGACTGCTGTAGAAAAACATTTGTTGAACTTCTATCTCACACAAATACTGTTGGGACCTGGAAAATGGTTTCACAGTTAAATATAGCATTTCAAAAAGAAAAAAAAAAGTCATTCATAAGAAATAAAAGCACGCTCTCTCTCACTCTCCTATTCCACCTCCATCTCTTTGTAGACCAATTCTGTGAAGTTTGGCTAAGGTAGTCTTTGTATTCATGCATAATGGCTCTAAGTAAAGTTCTCCTACAGTTTTTTTTTCCAAAACTTGGCTTCTTAAATGAAGCATTATATAATACAGGAGTAATGGAGGTTTTTGAAAGCAATTTGGGATTTAGGTTAAGAAATAGCAAAATTAAGATTTGAAAATTACATACTCATCATACCTGTTTTTAGCTCAGTTTTCTGGTCATGAATCTTTATTCTGCTTTTAAAAGAAAACCACATGTTGAGGAGAGATATGTATAAGACACAAATTGAGTTTTATGTGGCCTCCTACTATACTTTGAAATATAGTCTCAGTGCATAAAATATGGCACTTGTGTGCCATTATTTTAAATTCACCCCCAAGATTCCTGCCTACCCTTATGTCCAATTTTATTTAAATTAAGGATGATGAAAGTTCCCAACACCTATATTTTGTTTGGAAAAACAATGGTAAAAGTTTGAGTGACTGCTGTTTGAAATAATTCATCTTCCCAAGTTACTAATGTATTATTAAGAACTGGCTTATTCAGGGGGCGCCTGGGTGGCTCAGTCGGTTGAGCGTCCAACTTCAGCTCAGGTCATGATCTCACAGTTTGTGAATTCGAGCCCCGCATCAGGCTCTGTGCTGACAGCTCAGAGCCTGGAGCCTGCTTCAGATTCTGTGTCTCCCTCTCTCTGCCCCTTCCCCACTCATGCTCTGTCTCTGTCTCTCAAAAATGAATAAACATTAAAAAATTTAAAAAAAAGAAGTGGCTTATCCAGGAAATAAAGTAATATTTGCATTGTTGTTACTGAAGATTTTGGTTGTTTCCAAACCCATGTGAAAATCTCAATCACTGGAGAATTCCTCAAAATGTAGATTTCAGGGCTTCAATTTCAGACATATGAAGAATCTCCAGAAATGGAGTGCTATCATTTGTGTTATCTTAAGATGCTCACCCAAATAATTCTGAAGTTCAGAAGGTTGGAGAACCACTTGACTACAATTTATTGGACAAAAATTTGAGGAGCTAATACTTATGGGTTTTCCATAGTAATAAGTATCAATAAGTATCAGTAATAAGTATGCATTCTACTATGAAGAAATAATTTGATATGCTTAAATGAAAACCATTTTATATCTTTTTTTTTCTGATTCACACTTCCATTAAAACCTTAATAAGGTGAATTTTAAATATGTCTAATCTAGTAAATAAACTATGATCTCTAAAATGGAACATGTAAAGCATAGGTTCAATGTTTGTAAGAACATATGCTGTGAACAATAAAAATTCCAATTAAAATTGAAAATATTACCCCAAGCTAGTGTCTTTTGGCACTAATTCTTATTTTAATCAAATGCATCAATTTTTTATAGCTTAGTAGAAAAGGATATCATGTTTTATATATGTATATGTGTTTTTATAGCATTTCATGGAGTCTAAATGGCCTCTAAAGTAGACATTATGTTATTATCTCCTGTATAAATTTTCAGAATATTTGAGAAGAAAGAGTTGCTTCCTTTACAAATCCTAATTGTTTTTCTCTGAATTGTTTTTGAGACTTATTGTGCATAAAACTTGCAGGACTGTATCTTTGTCTTCTGGGCTCTGTGCAAGACAAACATAGTGACATATGTGTTCTCATTCGTCTGTGTATCAAGGAACAAATATGGTGCCCACTCAGGAAGAGAACTTTGTGCTGAAGATATGGTGGTAAAGAAATCAGAGACACTCCCTACCCTAAGAGAGTTTACCTCCTTATGAGGAAGATAGACATAAAACCTTGGGAAATTATGAATGAAATAAATTCCACCAAGGAGAAATGACAAGTATGAAGAGGGCAGGTATTACTGCATAATGGATGTGAAAGAAGAATCCCAAAGGATGAGTAGGAGTTACCTAGTTATCTGGGCAAAGAGAGTTCAAGGCAGAAAAATAAGATGTGGTTAGAGGAGGGCCCAGCATGCTACTTTGTTGAATTGATCTTGAATAGTAGGTGATGGTAGAAATGATGGTGGGCTCTGAAGGAAGACAGCTGTAGTTCTAATCCTAACTCTCCTACCACTACTGAGTCATGCCTTCAGGCAGATTGACTAATCTCTAAAAAATTCCTCATCTATTAAATGAAGTTTATAATAGGGCTGTAGTGAAGATGATGAAAGGATCAAATAACAGCTAAATGATTATAGAAAACAAAATTAATACTTGCTTATGCATAGTGATATATAACCTTATCTTGTTTAATACGTAAATTCCTAATACAATTCCTAACTCAGGAACTGGGATCCAATTCCAGGGCTCTCTACACAGCACTGCTCTGTCAGGTACTATGGATGGGCTCCTGCAGAAAGGCTTTATAAACACATTATTGCTATTCAAGATTTGGCAGAGGAGAAAATTAGAGGAGGAAATTGAAAATATCATAGTCTTTTTTTCCATGTTAAAAAATGTTGGACAGTGTTTAATGGGGAAAAAAAAGTTTCCTATAAATTTTAGATGTTGGAAAAGAAAAAGCGGCTCATAGATTTTAGAAAGTAAAGATGGATTTAAGAGTAGGAAGTAGCAGGATGGCAAATGAAATTAACTTGGGTAAATGACTTCAGAGGGGGTTGGCAAAAATGATCTTAATTGTTCTTATGCACAGATTATCACTGGGAAAAATATAAAAATTAGATTTGAAAGTGATTGGATTGTTTTATGAGCTTCAAGCAATAATTTTTTAATCAAACTTCATGATGCAGGAAGTAAACTGATCATTCAGAAATCAGAATGACATTTATGTGCTTGAGAGATTTCTATCTGTCTCTGAAACTGGCTGAGTGGGCACTACCACAGGTGGAACTTAGTAAAATGATTTATTACCCAATGTAGTACATAGCTCTTACTATTGCTAATTAATCATTAGGGGCAAATAGAAGACGCTATTTTCTGATACTAATTCAAATTTCTTAAATTAATAGTTTTGAAGAGAATCAGATGTAGAATTAATGTATAAGGTATAAGATTTAACACTCCCAAAATTTTTAAAAATAGATAAATAGGGTTTCATAGGTTTCCAGGCCATACATTGTATTAGGCATTAAGATCTATTATGGGTTGAATTGCATTCCCAAAAATTCATATGTTGAAATCCTAACCTTAGAATGTGACTTTATTTGGAAATAGGGTCATTGTAGATATAATCTGTTAAGATGAAGTCACACTGGAGTAGGGTGGACCCAATCCAATATAAAAAAGTATTCTTGCGACTCCTGGGTGGCTCAGTCGGTTAAGTGTCCAACTTGGACTAAGGTCATCATCTCGTGGTTTGTGAGTTCAAGCCCCGCATGGGACTATGCACTGACAGCTCAGAGCCTGGAGCCTGCTTTGGATTCTGTGTCTCCTCTACTCTCTGCCCCTCCCCTGCTCACGCTCTATCTCGCTCTGTCTCTCAATAATAAATAAACATTAAAAAAAATTTTTTTTAAAGGTATTCTTATAAAAAGGAGAAATTTGGACACACACACACACACACACACACACACACACACAACACAGAGAACTTTGTGAAGATAAAGGAAGAGATTGGTGTGATGTTTCTACAAGCCAAAGAACACCAAAGAGTCCCAGCAAACCACCAGAAGCAAGGGGAGAGGCATGGAAAGGAATTCTTCCTCACAGCTCTCAAAAGGAACCGACACTGCCAACACCTTAATCTTAGATTTGTGGCCTCCAGAACTGTGAGGCAATAAGTTCCTGTTATTTAAGCTACCCAGTTTGTGCTTTGTTATAGTAGCCCTAGTAAGCTAACACAGGATTGGAGCAGGGAATTCCCCACCCTCATGGTGCCTATGTTCCAGTTGTGGGCAATAAAGCAGCAAACTTTTCTGTATCTCAACCTCAAAAGAAGTTGTAGGGTTGTTTTCTAATGAACAAAATTATATATTTGTAGCTAAAAGAACAAAATGAAAGTAAGTGAATCCAAAAGAATCCATTTATTAGTCAAAAATATAAGTAGTCTGTGCTTTGTGCTGGGTTTTCTCCACTTACTCTTCCAGAACTATGCCTAACCCTTCTCTGTGTTTTGGTTGCTAAACTTTATGGTCTGCATCAGTCAAGATCTCTTCCACTCTATTTTCCAGGTGCATTCAACCAATGGGAGTCACTGAAAGGAGAGCAGGGTTCAGGAGAGAGTCCATTAACTTCTCACTATTGGTCTGCAGTGTTGTCAATGGCTAAAATCCTCTCCACCTAATCATTAGTCAGGTGCCTCCTCTCAGTGAGTTCCAGTAATGTTATTCCCTTCTTTCCCCCTTAAAACTAGCTCATGGTAACCATTTCATAATAATTGTTGCTAATTCCCAGGAGCTTTATCCTTTCTCATTGTTACCCTTAACTCCTCCCTTAGAAATAATCCCATTTTCATACTCTCTTTAACGACCTCTTTAACTATCAGTGATTTCTTGCTAACACCATGGCTGATAACAAGAAATTTTCCTGGAATATTCCCAGGAAATAGACTCTAAAATTTGGGTTTTAGGACTGATGTCTCACATATTTGATGAGCATGCAGATTATCTCTTTGCTAAGGGACAATAAGATCTCATGATTGTAGTAGCACCACAGTTACTCAAATTATCACAGGCGGCATGAGATGAGGTACACTGGAAACAGGCTTTGAGAGCTCAATTTTCTATGGCATTTAGTTGCTATGTTGACATTGCTAATGTAAAAATCTGGAATGTACTTGTTACTTCTAACTAAGCACACACACAAATTAACTCAAAGCCTGACATTCCTTTTCAAAGTGCAGAAAGCCTCTATGAAGCTTTTTCACACATGACTGTGGATCAGATACAAAGCTTGATTGTTAGTGCTATAGAGATGCAACACTAGTTAAACGTACAATTTCCTCAGATTTTTGATGCTAACTTCAAGGTTCCTAGTAGAACCTTGAAAATTGGGATGGGGAGTTTTGGTCAGTGTATCTGCTTGTCCACTCGCTGTGAACATCTGAAAGGAGAGATAGATGACTCGATGTAAAAATCTACATTAATTCATAGTCCATAGATAACAGGTTAGTTGTTGGTCATGGTACTGGAAAAAAACAGCTTGGAAAATAAGTGACAAGTATGAATCTACAAGAGAGGATAGTGAATACACATTTCAGAGTATGAAAATATTCATGGGCCACATAAAATGTCTGCATTGAGGTGAAGGCACTCACCAATCAAGTGAATAAAATTACCTGTTGTGTGGATATAAGTTAGCTTTCTATCCTTGGTTGCTAAATTGCTTGTTTAATGGGCCCATTTACAAAGTGGCCACAGTGGCTGGGATGGAGGCTATGCATTGGGCTCAATAACATAGATAACATAGACTTCCCTTCACTAAGACTGAACTGCTCACAACTACTTGTTGAGTATTCAACATGCCAACAGCAGAAGTCCATGCTAGGCCCCCAGTACAACCACTTCCTGGAGAGCTAGCCATTCACCGGGTGAAAGTTGACCACTTTCGAGCCCTTTTGTCACAAAGACTGTTCTCATGGGAATATACTTATATGCCAGAAACAGATTTCCTTTTGTGCTGGCAAAACTCTATCAATATTGTTGGGCAGGGACTAAAAAATGCCTTATTCGTTTCTAGGATACTTCAGTATCCTTAAAAAAATCACTTTTGGTGAGAGGAAACATTTTACAGTGAAAGAAATATAGCAAGCAGTGTGAAATTCTCAAGGTACTCTCTGATCTTATCATATTCCCCCAAAGAGCAGCTGGTTGACAAAGTGATAAATTAGCCACCAAAGGCTCAGAAATGACACCATGTAAGTGAAGACATCCTGTGAGCTTGTAGTTCTCTTCTATAGGATGCATAATAAACTTTAGGCCAGTAAACAATAAATAGTGCCATCTTCTCTACAGATAGACTGCATGAGCCTGGGAAACAAGGTGTGGATGTGGGAAAAGCTCTTCTCACTACTGAACCTAATAGTATGCTAGAAGGGACCTCAGTGTAGTTCAAAAGTCAATGCTTCCACCAGGGAACACAGTCATGATTCTATTGAAATAGAAACTGAGATTAACCTCAGGCTATCTTGGGCTCCTTATTTTAACAGGTAAAGACAGAGGTCAATGTTGTCGCTTGAATAATTAATTTGATTAACAAGGAGAAATTAGATTTCTTCCAACTAGTAGGGGCAACTCACTGTGTCACCTATTAATACAGCCATTCTTCTATCATTTGCCAGTAGGAAATTGGGGCAACACAGCAAGACAAGACCATTAGAGATATGGCTTCTATAGAAGTGAAGATTTGGGTCACCCCATCAGAAAAAACTCGTCAACTAATGATGGCAGAGAACAAAGGAAACATGAAACTGGTGATCAAAGAATGAAACTATAATTTCAACAAACCTTGTAACCTAGGCCTTATAGTCAGCTACAGAAGTGGACACTATGGTCAGCTATGTTCTCCATTAATCATTATTTTTCTCCTTTCCATCCACTATGGACATCTATACTATATATGAAGGGCACTGGTGCTCAATAATATCACAGTTAAAGCTCCTGGTGAGATTCTAGCTACACTGAAATCTCCCCAAGGTGATATGATAGTTAATAAGACTTTTTGTTTCCTTTATGTTTGGGGATTTTTTTCCTTTGTGTTTCAGATTTGTCTATCTAAAATGAAGAACTGGAATGAATGCCAACTAGAAAAAAAGGGATGGACTGTGCTGATTATTCTGCATTTACTATTACCTTTATGGATCTGTTCTTTGTGCTGATCTTTGCCCCAGAACTACATCACTTGGTATCTCTTGCCCTCTGACATTTTGCTGTTTTTAATCAATAAGAGGCATTACTATGGGAGAAAAGGAGTAAGAGGGCAAAGTTATCAGGTACTTATTTCTACCACACCTCAGCTCCCTCCTCCCAACCCATGATTTTGACAGTGGCCCTCCTCCTCTGTGTAAGTCCACTAATGCTGGGCAGGCCAGTTTTCACAGCAATAGTCATCACTTAGTTTTGCTCTTACCACTCTCTACCATTTCACATGAGACTTTGGAGTAGTAACAGCTCTCATTGTTGGGGGCCCTTGAATGCTTCACCAACCCTTTTTTGTTCTCTTAATTTTGCCTACATTTCCATAATTATTCTCTTTTATTAACTCATCCATTAACTTTCTAGTGTGCCTTCTGTTTTCTACTAGCACCCTAACAGACTAAACTCATGGTTGATAAATGTCTTTTGTTATTCCCTACTGTCTCTGTCCCAGGAATAGAAATTATCTTTAAAAAAAAATCAAGATTCCACCAGACACTACTGTGAAAAATGTCTGACCAGCAGTGTGGACTGCACAGCTAAAAAGGTTCCAAAAGAGAAGATATATTCCCTGGAACAGATTCTTTAAGGGTAGTGATATTTTGGTATTGTGTTCTATAATCAAGATACCAAATATTTGGAAAGTTGCTATATTTATACCAACAAATTGGATCAAAACTCTATCTGCAATATGCCAAAGTAAGAAGAATTGATGAGAATAACATAATTACAAAGGTCACAAAATCCAGCATATGAGAATGAATAACAGGGAATCTTCTCACTTATATCTTTGAAAAGTTATTAGACTTTTTAGACCAGCATAATAGCTATCAGTCACTTGGCCAATTGATATATATAGATAGATATTTTTGGGGGGTTTTGTTCCTATGCTACTTTAGAATAATGATAATGACCTATTTTATGAAGACTGAACTATTATCTTGAGTGTTGCTCTTTAAGAACCTACACAACTTATTCAAAATACTAACTAAAATCCTGTATATTTATTTTCTTTTTTGGAACTGAAAGCATGAAAAAGAATCCTTCAGAATATTACATGGAATCAATGACTACCACATATCAACTCTTATTGGCCATTGCCTTTGCCACCTACCCAATCCTTTTATTGAGAAACAGAGTTTTATGATGCACATTTAACCTCCCAGTTTTGCTCTTTAGGGGCTAAATGCAATATTGTTGAAACATACTCTTTGAATTTAATAAGAAAATGATCGATTTTAATGCTATCTCAGGAGAAAAAAGTGTAATGCTCAACACACTATAGTAAAAAGGAAGAGACAGGCTTCCGTAGCTGTTCACTGCAATTGAAAAAGCCTCCTATTTCTTCCTACATTCCAGACTAAGTCATCGCAGCAAACTTGTCGGCTTTAGCCAACTCGTGTTTTTATGTCTCAGCAGAGATGTGCTTCAAAGAAATTTCCCTTTGAAACCTGTGATAAAAAACTACTCAAAGCAAACTGAATCCATAATCAAATAACCTGTATTTTCTTTAAAAAAAAAAAAAAAGAAAGGAAAACAGAGCTCTTACTTGCAATACATTTTTAATAGTATTTTGAGTAGCTTTACTATTTTTTCCCTTGTGGGAATATATCAGATTCAGACATGCTCTGAAAGAACAATCTTCTCTCTAAATAATGCAAATTTTAGTTGCTAGTGTGGGCCACAGACCCTACCCCCCAAACTCATTCCCCACTCCTCAATCTAACCCTTTGCTACCTCTACCTATATGGTCCACATATCTCAAATTCTGGTTCAATTTGGACTAAATAAACAGCATATGCAGATACATACCATGTGCTAGTATCTGAGTTGACATGTGGGAAATACTAGCACTAATGTTGAGAACAAAGTAGCATGTCCCCAACAGTAAATGAATACATGAATGAATAAACAAATAATACACTACAGACTGAACTTGAATTTAAACCCTATAAAGAATAATGTTGATAAATCAATAGTTGAAACAATACAGAAAAGTCTTTTTTTATTATTCTGAATTTGTGATCATTTATAGAAAATTAAGGAGGGGGCCTGGGTGGCTCAGTCAGTTGGGTGTCCAACTTCGGCTCAGGTCATGATCTCACGGCTCCTGGGTTTTGGCCTTGTATCAGGCTCTGTGCTGACACCTTGGAGCCTGGAGCTTGCTTTCAATTCTGTGTCTCCTCTCTCTCTGCCCCTCTCCGGCTCATGCTCTGTCTCTCTCTGTCTCTCAACAATAAACATTAAAAAAAAAGTTTTAAATAAAAACAAAAAAAGAAAATTAAGGAGGATTTGACAGCAAACAACTCATGTGTACTTGAGAGAAAGAACAATTTTACCACTCATTGGTTCCAAAATTATAAAGTTTTGTTTTATTTTAATGAAGAACACAAAATCACAAATACTGCAACTGATACCAAAAATGAACAAAATTATAACAAAAATAACAGAAATTTGTGTGCAAGGAAGCTAATGAAACAGAAATAGAATCCAGAAAAAGACCCAAACACATATGATCACTTGATTTATGTAGTGCATGACTGTAATTCAAACTAAAAGGGCAGTCTTTTCAATAAATTGTGCTGATCCATTAAGATATCTCTGGAGGAAAAAAAAATGAAATTGACCCTTACCTCACAACATACACAAAAGTAATTTGATATAGATCATAGTCCTAATTGTGAAAAGAAAAACAAAAGGCTTCTAGATGAAAACAGAAGACAATATCTTTTTCATCTCAGATAGGCAAAATTTCTTAAACAGGACACAAGAGCACTAGCTATTAAAAAATTGTTGAATTAAAAAGTTCTGCCATCAGTCAAAATACATCAAAAATACAAGAGAAAAAAATGCCAAGCTATAGACTGGGAGAAGATATTCCCAATATTTAGGTGCAGCCAAGAACTTGCACTCAGAATCCTATAAATCAATAAAATACTAACAACCTATTTTATAAATAAATAAAACTTGAAAGGGAACATTACCAAAAGTGATGTGCAAAAGGACAATAAGCATATGAAAAGATACTCAGTATCATTTGTCATTACAGAAATGCAAATTGAAATCACAATAAGACATTACATCCCACAGGAATGGCTAAAATTATACATGATATATATATATAATATATATATATATATATATATATTATATATATATATATTATATATTATTCACAAAACCAACGTTTACTGTTATCAAGTGTTGATGAGGATATGGAGCAATGAAACTCATATATTTTTCATGGGATTGTAAACTGGCACATACATTTTGGAAAAAGGTTATAATAACATATGCACACACATACACACACACACACACACGCGATATTACTGAAAATTCAAATAAGTTTCAAGAGGAAATGCCTGCTTTTGACCATAAAATTGCATGTATAGGACTGTTATGAATATTCATGTCAGTGTTGTTTACAAAAATCAAAAGCTGGACAAAATCCAAATGCCCAACAACTGTAGAATGAACAAATGAAAATCACCAACACGATGAAAAAAATTAACTGTATCTACAGACAAAACATGAATACATCTCACACACATCAAATTGAGCTAAAGAAGCCAGAAAAAAGCATATATACTATATTTAATTAATACAAAGTTGGCAAAACTAATCTATGATGATAGAGATTAATATAGCAGTTATCCTTTGCAAAAATCCTCAACAAGATACTAGCAAACTGGATCCAACAATATATTAAGACAATTATTCACCACAATCAAGTGGGATTTATACCTAGGATACAGGGCTGGTTCAATATCTACAAAACCATCAATGTGATACATCACATTAGTAAAAGAAACGACAAGAACCACATGATCTTCTGAATAGATGCAGAGAAAGCATTTGACAAAATACAGCACCCTTTCTTGATAAAAAACTTCAAGAAAGAAGGGATAGAAGGAACATACCTCAAGACCATAAAGGCCATATACAAAAGACCCACTGCTAATATCATCCTCAATGGGGAAAAACTGAGAGCTTTCCCCCATGGTCAGGAACATGATAGGGATGTCCATTCTCACCACTGTTATTTAACCTAGTATTGGAAGTTCTAGCCTCAGCACTCAGACAATACAAAGAAATAAAAGGCATCCAAATTGGCAGGGAGGAAGTCAAACTTTCACTCTTCACAAACAACATGACACTCTATATGGAAAACCCAAAAGATTCCACCAAAAATTTTCTAGAGCTCATCCATGAATTCAGCAAAGTCACACAATATAATATCAATGCACAGAAATTGGTTGCATTTCTATACACCAATAATGAAGCAGCAGAAAGAGAAATCAAGGAATCAATCCCATTTAAAATTGCACCAAAACCCATAAAATACTTAGGCATAAACCTAACCAAACAGATGAAAAATCTATACACTGAAAACTATAGAAAGCTTATGAAAGAAATTGAAGAAGACACACACACACACAAATGGAAAAATATACCATGCTCCATATTGTTAAAATGTTGATACTATCCAAAGCAATCTACATATTCAATGCAATCCATATCAAAATAACACCAACATTCTTCACAGAGCTAGAACAAACAATCCTAAAATTTGTATGGAACCATAAAAGACCCCAAATAGCCAAAGCAATCATGAAAAAGAAAACCAAGGCTGGAGGCAGCACAATTCTTGACCTCAAGATGTATGACAAAGCTGTATTCATCAGGAGAGTATGGTACTGGCACATAAAACACATAGATCAATGGAACAGAGTAGAGAACCCAGAAATGGACCCACAAACATATGGCCAACTAATCTTTGACAAAGCAGGAAAGAATACCCAATGGAATAAAGACAGTCTCTTCAGCAAATGGTGTTGGGAAAACTGGACAGCAATGTGCAGAAGAATGAAACTGGATCACTTTCTTATACCACACACAAATATAAACTCAAAATGGATGAAAGACCTAAACATAAGATAGGAGGACATCAAAATCCTACATGAGAAAACAGGCAAAAACCTCTCTGACCTCAGCAACAGCAACTTCTTACTCAACATGTCTCTGGAGGCAAAGGGAGCAAAAGCAAAAATGAACTATTGGGACCTCATCAAGATAAAAAGCTTCTTCACAGTTAAGGAAACAATCAGCAAAACTAAAATGCAAATGATGCAATGGGAGAAGAAATTTACAAATGACATATCGGATAAAGGGTTAGTATCCAAAATCTATAAAGAACTTATCAAACTCAACTCCCAAAATACAAATAATCCAGTGAAGAAATGGACAAAAGACACAAATAGACACTTCTACAAAGACATCCAGATGGCTAACAGACACATGAAAAAATGCTCAGCATCATTCATCATCAGGGAAATACAAATCAAAACCACAATGAGATACCACCTCACACCTGTCAGAATGGCTAAAATTAACCATTCAGGCAACAACAGATGTTGGTGAGGATGCAGAGAAAGAGGAACCCTTTTGCACTACTGATGGGGATGTAAACTGGTGCAGCCACTCTTGAAAACAGTGTGGAGGTTCCTCAAAAAATTAAAAATAGAACTATTCCATGGCCCAGCAATTGCACTACTAGGTGTTTATACAAAGAATACAGGTTTCGAGGGGCACATGCACCCCAATGTTTATAACAGGAGTATCAACAATAGCCATAGTATGAAAAGAGCCCAAATGTCCATTAACAGTTGAATGGATAAAGAAGATGTGGCATATATATATATATATATATATATATATATATATATATATATAATTGAGTATTACTTGGCAATCAAAAAGAATGAAATCTTGCCATTTGCAACAAGGTGGATGGAGCTATAGGGCATTATGCTAAATGAAATTAGTCAGAGAAAAACAAATATCATATAACTTCACTCATATGTGGAATTTAAAATACAAAACAGATAAACAAAAGGGAAGGGAAGCAAAAAGAATATAAAAACAGGGTGGGGACAAAACATAAGACTCTTAAATACAGAGAACAAACTGAGGGTTGCTGGTGAGGTTGTGGGTGGGGGGTGCACTAAATAGGGAAGGGGAATTAAGGAAAACACTTGGGATGAGCACTGGGTGTTATATGTAGGGGATGAATCACTGGATTCTACTCCTGAAATCATTATTGCACTATATTCTAACTAACTTGGATGTAAATTAAAAATAATTAACATAAAATAGAAACAAAAATAGCCGTTATCCTTGAGTGTATACCAACAGAGAGGAAGGATGAGGTAGCATGCTGGGTGTTGGAAATACTCACTTTGATGCAAGTGATGGTTTACCTGTGTGTATACATGTATAGAAAAGCAAGCATTCACTGTTTGATAATATAGCAGATTTGATTAGCAGGTGATATAGCAGAATGGACATGTATTGACTTCTAACTATGCATATGTTATTTCATTCAATTCTCCCAATCACTTTTTGAAGGATATATTATTTCTCCTCCACAGATGATGAGTTGGCTATTTAAAGAGGTTAAATAATATACCTAAGTCACTCAACAAATTAGTGTAGTTAGCATTCAAGTCCAGATCTCTGGGATTCCTAGATCCATAGTCTTTAAAAAAATGAAAAAGAAATAACAACAACAACAACAACAACAACCATTCTGCCTTATCCATACATCTTTTTAAAGCACATTAATGATGTGTTTATGAACAGCCTAATCTTTATAGTTCCAAATGTACTTGAGAAGGGCTTAAGTGAGGCCTCTGACATATGGTAATTTGTAAACTTACTGAGACATGAATGTAAATCTCCAATCATTTAGTTAGGGATTTAGTCTGACTCAATATATAATTCTTAATGCTACATTGCCAATCTCTACCTATCATTTCAAATGCAATAGTTCTTATGAAATTGTTATTAAATAAATATTCATTGTAAATCTTCAATTTTCCAGGCACTGTTTTAGGTCCCAAAAAATTTATGCTACACATATAACAGGCTAACAATAATAGTATTTAAGAATTTGTTGATGTAGTCCTAGTAAATGTCAAATATCTATGATGAGTATTTTTTCTTCCTTGTCTTTTACTATGAAATTATAGATGTGTTAAGGAAGAAAAAAATAAAGTCTCATTAGATTGTCTTTAAATAAACTTATTAAAATGTAAGCCATCACAGATATCATACTGGATGCTGTAATTCTGCTGTAGGACCCAAATCTTCTGGTATGTTCTATTTTCCTTTTTTTGTACTTTACCAGCTGTAAGAACTTGCCTTTTCTATACCTTCCTTCAAATCAAAAACTTCTATCATATGTAAATAACCCCAACTCCTTTCCTAAGACCTTGCAACTCTGTTTCTTTTTGATGCAATAGCTATTAAAATGATCATACCTTTTCAATTGGTGCCTTCATTTAGCTTGAAAAAATACACTGAAAATGTGTTTCTCAGTATTGCAATTCAAAATTTTACATAAGTAAGCTGAGATTGAAGGACATGTAGATGAAGAAACTATGATGAAAATCCAAAACAGCTCTTTTTGGAGACAAATAGTGTTATTTTACAAGGTGATAAAATCGTTATGTTTTCCATGTCTAAATAAACACTCTATTTGAAAGCAATAAATAAAAATAAAAATAAAAATAAAAATATACTATTTATGAAAATTAATCCAGATGTTTCAGATATAAATTTGAAATATAATAAAAAATCCTATAGTTTTAATTTGTTATTATTAAATTAAATCAGTAAAATTGTGAAATCCTTAAGAAAATTTTTTTAAACTAAATTTTAAGAATAAATTTAGATAACTTATTCTGATATCTTACCATAGCTGCATCTTGACTCCATTTCTTTTTTTTTTTAAATTTTTTTAATGTTTATTTTTGAGAGGGAGAGAGACAGCATGAGCAGGGGAGGGGCAGAGAGAGAGGGAGACACAGAATCCAAAGCAATCTCCAGGCTCTAGCTGTCAGCACAGAGTCCAATGCAGGGCTCAAACTCATGAACCCTGAGATCATGACCTGAGCTGAAGTAGTACGCTTAACCCACTGAACCACCCAGGTGCCCGTATTAACCCCATTTCTACTACAGGAACTGACATCCTTATATTTTAACAGTCTTCAGAATACATAATATTATGGTAAATGCTTATAACACCAGAAATGGATAGGCATCAGAAAAAAATATTTTCAAAGGTTTGATTATTTAAATCATCAGAGGTTTAACTACTCAAGTAGCCATAATGAAAAATACTACTAATTAATTCAGCATTACTATACTTATTTTACATTTTAATATTATTTTAATTATGTAATACCTATGCAATAGGTACCATAATATAATAGGCTCATCATACTACATAACAGGCATACAAACCCTGTACTCTTTTTCTATAGTTTTTCTCAGGCTTAAATTAAGTTTGGGCTTCAAACTTCCTTCTAGGTTCTCATAACTCCTAACAAAGCTACCTCATGTTTTGTCCAAGATAAGACATTACACATATAATTACTAACAATGTGTCTTATAATCCATCCAAACAAGATTATTTGCTATTCCCTAATATTGCATGGTATTGTGATAGAAGCATGGCCTTTGGAGTCAAAACATCCAACTCAAATCCTACTTCATCTTATTCCTGCTCTGTTACCTTGGCCAAGTTATTAAGCCACTCCATTTTTTTCCCCTTATTCCAAAAAAAAAAAGGGGGGGGGAATAATATCTCTTTCACATTTTCGTGTAGCAGGATTAAAATTTAACACATACAACTCAGATTCATAAAGAAAATGCAACTTCTTTATTTTTGTCTACCAATAATATAATAATTCTCTGAAACCTGAACCTATTGTAATGTGGAAAATAACTGTAATTGCTAAAGATTTCTTTAGGATTAAACTCAGACTTCTATCCCCCTTCTCAGGTCCTTTTCAGAGTAGCTTCCAGGAATATAGAGGGAGAGATGTGGCTTAAGAAACCTTATGTTAAAGGATTGATTCAGGATGGCTCCCTTGATCTCTGGGATCATGGTTCTCATCCACTGGCTGGCATCCAAGACTGATACAGCTCAGAATCTGACAATGAGCTGGGAGAGAGTTTGGTGGTGCAATCTGGCTGATTAAACCTCATCTCCAACCTTCCTAGTACTTTCAATCCCCCTGAGAACTCAGTATGATTCATATGGATATGGATCCCTGGAGAGTAAAATTTACAAGAGCTGCTTTGTCCCTGCTTTGTTTATTTCCTCTGGAAATTTACCTGTAAGCATCTTGGTCACTTCTCATTTGGTATATGGCATTCAAGAACCCAGGGCAGCACAGTGTACAGGGTCATCTGCAAGGAGTGCTCTTTCCAGAGGTCCCAATGTGGACCATTGGCAAAAGTCCCGTCCCACCCTTATCCAGTGGTATTTTATTTACTAAAATACCTTTGCCTTCCCCCTCCTCTTGTTCTCTTCCTTCTTCCAGACACCCACTGAGTCAGCATTGAAAGATTTTTTTCTTTCCTCCATATCAGATGTTCCTTTCTCTAGAGAAGGAAGTCTTACAGTTTGGTTATTCTAGGAGAAAGAGCACCTCCACTACCTTATGGAAAAAACTAAATGATTTAAGTCCTTCTTAGTTTTTGAGATGTTCACTAAATGATAAATAAATTTGGAAATTCCTGTTTTCAAAAACACTTACTTGACTACAAAATCTTTTTTTTTTTTCACATTTGCAAGTCAAAACTGGCCTCATTTCTCCACTTTTCATTCCGTGTTAAATCTCACTACTACTCCAGGCATCTGAAACCCTGGGGCTAACCAGAGCTAAAATCATGTGTTTAAAAAGACGAAAGAAATGAGAAATAAGAATTTCCCAAATTATCACCTTATTTCTATCCATAAATGTTCTGCTAGTTAAAATAGATTTCCCTCTATCGGTGCATTTTTATATTACAAACTCCTTTAAGGGTCCTTCTCAAATATTAGTTCTTTCATGATCCTTATAAGTAGAGGTAATCTCAGTTATAACCAATATTTCTTGTATTTTTCTTTTATGGTGTTTGTCACTATCTCTCTTCATGTAACAGTTATATCTACCTTTTTCTCACTTGCTAGATCCTATGCTTCTTGTAAATGTGGACTATATATTGGATATAGTCTGACATAATACGGAGACATGTCTAGCTCTTTTATGAGATCAGACAAGTGACTTAAATTCTCTATTTGCAATATCATTTTATCTGTAAAATGATAATAATAATAGTATCTACCTTATAGCCTTGTATAATTATTATTAAAAATATCAATACTATATGTGAAAAATCCCTGTATAGTATCAATTAGCAATTTACTCTCAAAAGATAATAATAAAGTCAATAATTATAATACAGCACAGTTTTAAGAATAGTCTAGTCCACAGAGTAGACACTCCACTTCTATTCTATTAATATCCAGGAATGACTTTAATCTTTGAAACAAAGCTTCTAATATTGAGAATGCAAATATAATGAACTACGGTGAATGATGAAATTAATATTATTATTTATATTAAAAACAATTTAAATAATCCAGTGAACTGCAATCAAAATATTATGTACTTTTGTATAGGACCTCATAAAGTATGCAGTTTATTCCTTCTTTCAATAGTCGAATTTTTATTATGAGAGTAGTGACAAAAATAGAACCTTATCCTATATAATATTTTCCATAGAGATTTCTTTATACAAAATATTGTCTTGCTTGTTGCTTTTTGCATTATAGTTAGGACAAGTTAGTTAGATTGGAAAATCTAAAATTCAGAGGTTGGGACATTTCCCCAAGGTCAATTACTGACTAGTTAGTAATGTGAATGGGTTAAGAGTCAGGGCATCTCAATTTCTTGCTTCAATTCTTCCTTCATCAATCAGAAGCAATAAACTTGTGAAGCTGATATTTTGCTAATGAGAATGCCATTCAGTTTTAGAATATTTTAAAGAATGTTTTTCTATTTATGTCACTTATTAGTAATAATGAGAGTAGCAACAGTGTTTGTTTATTATGTGGGATTTGTGAGAAATAAATTTCCTGCTGTTCTAGGAATCTGGATGTACGCCTGCACCATCAATAACTGCTGATCAACCGTTTCTTTTGCTACCTTCACAGAAGAGATGAAGTTCCTGTCATCTGAGGACAGACCTTGGCATCAGGAATGCCAAAAGTCCCATCCCACCCCTATTCAGTGGTATCTTCTCCTGCCCAAAGATATACCTCTGCAACATAACTTAAGGCTAATAGTCGCATCCTGTTCTGAAAAAGAGGAAACACTTGAAATACCATTCAGAGGTGATTAAATACCTGGCTGAATAAGGGAAAAAGTGTTTTCTCTTTCTCCGTTTTCCCCCTTCCTTCCTTCCTGTCCTCTTTCCCTCCTTCCCCCCTTCCTTCTTACCTTCCTTCCTTCTCTTCTTTCTCTTCACAAACATTACAGAATTGTAAGCAAACACCAGGTATTATAATAACAGGATCAGAACCACTACAAGCCTTCAAAATGAAACCTTTCAATTATTTTGCATTAAAATTTTTTCAGCTTACCAAGATTTTCTCTCTGTATCTTCTTTTTTCCCCCACAAACTAAGTGTTGAAAACACAAAAGATTTGAAAAACAATACCTAAACATATAATGCTTTAAAACATGATAAAATTGTGCTCACTTAGGCTTAAAGACTGCCTTCGAGACAAATTCTTTGTGCAAACACATCAGTTAGAATTCGACCCAACAAAAGTAAATTCTGTTCCTTTATGTACCATTTGGGAGCAGTCTCTCACTAAAGAGGGTGCTTGATATATTCTACTTGTATTGTAAAATTCTAGCTCCCTTCACATAAAGTTTCCAAGGGAAAAATACCTTGTTCTAAAATGTAGTAGTAACTGCTGCAGATCAACCAGAGATTTGTGCATTACAGTTGACCCTTGAACAATATAGAGAGAGAATAGAGGCACCAAAATCCTGCACAGTAAAAAATCCATGTATAACTTTGGACTCCCCAAAAAACTTAACTACTAATAGCCTACATTAACCAGAAGCCTTACCAATAGCATGAAAGTCAACACATATTTTGTATACGAATTATGTACTGTATTCTTAAAGTAAACCATAGGAAAGAAAATGTTATTGAAAAAATCATAAGGAAGAGAAAATACATTTGCAGTCTTATATTTATCAGAAAAAATCTGGCTGTAAGTTGTGAGAAATAAGTGAGATGATTCATTTTCAGAAATACCAAATAAAAGTTGTGCTATCTAGTTAAGAATAGGTTTACAACCTATTGGAAATATGTACAAAGCCTGTCCCCCCAACAATGGAGTCCCAAACCCTTAGACACTTCACTTCCTGGTTCTTCCCCTCTCCATTTCACAGGCTTATTTTTCATGGGTTTTGCAATGAGCATTCACCAAAGAACTGAAGTCTCTGCGTCACCTCAAGGAATGTACATTTGTTCCAATCAGACTACTTTTTTGCTTTACATGGGCATAGGCAACTTCCGAGTAAAGTGTAACCTCTGTAGTATTCAGCCAATGAGAAATCAGTCAAGGAAGTTGCACACTAGAAGGTAAATTGCCTCCTGGAACCAGCCTACCTGTGCCTGTCCATCAGACACCCTCTCTTGCAAGAAGGTTGATTAAAGCTTGACTTCACTGTGCGCTGAGTCTCCACCATCCCTCCTTTCATTCGGTCAGTGGGCTCATTTCTCACAAAGTGGACCCATGCAGTTCAAGAGCCAGCTATAGTCAGTAAAGTGGTAAAAATAGGCAGAAATCATTTTTCAATCCATTTTTTCTCATCATTTAAAATAAAGCTTTCATGACATTGAGTAGATTTGTTCTAGGTCAGAGAAGCTTCTTAAAGGGCACTACTTTTCTGCCTTCCCCAAAGAAAAACCACTGATGGGTTCAAAAATAAGAATTACTGGGGATGCAGGGGTGGTTCAGTGGGTTAAGCCTCTGACTCTTGACTTTGGCTCAGGTCACGGTCTCACAGTTTCTGAGATGGGAGTCCCACATCTGCTTCTGCACTGATAGCATGGAGCCTGCTTGGGATTCTCTCTCTCCTTCTCTCTCAGCTTCTCCCCAAATCAACATTAAAAAAAATAAGAATAACTGGTCTTAGCTCAAATACACACTTAATTCACAAAAGAAAACTCACTTTCGAGAAACAAAATGTTATCTACAATTATCCAGAACAAGGGTTCACATGACATCCTATGGCCATAGATTCTTCAATAAACTTTTCATTAGCATGAGAATCTGTGCATTCAGTGAATACTGATTTACCATCTAGTGTGCCAGGGCACAACACTGATCCCTTATCACACCAATTACACACACACACATCCCTACACATACACAAAAACTCCTCTGAGAATCTATTTTATCATAACCTGTGTAAGTTATTTATAGGCACTATAATGATGTATAGCAAAATAACAGAAAACTCAGTGGCTTAAAACTATTTCTTATTGCTCATGAATCTTGAGGTCAATTGGGTAATTTTGAGATATTATTCACTGAGTTCAAAAAGTGAGAAAAATGAACTTTTTGATTTCCCAGTGCATATAAAAGTTATGTTTATACTATATTGTAGTCTATTAAGTATACAGTAGCATATCTCTAAAAAATGTACATTGTTTTTTTTTTTTAATTTTTTATGTTTATTTATTTTTAAGAGAGAGAGAGAGACAGAACATGAGAGCGGGAGAGGTAGAGAGAGGGAGACACAGAATTTGAAGCAGGCTCCAGGCTCTGAGCTGTCAGTACAGAACCCGACAGAGGGCTCAAACCCATAAACTGAGAGATTATGACCTAGCCAAAGTCAGAAGCTTAACTGACTAAGCCACCCAGGCGCCCCTGTACATTGTTTTTTTTTAACAATTTTTTTAGCAACCAAATATCTTAATTAAAAGGTATTTGGTTGGTAAAAAATTTCTAACCATCATCTGAGCTTTCAGCGGGTAGAAATAATTTTGCTTGTGGAGGGTTTTGCCTCAATGATGGCGGCTGCTGACATCAGGGTGGTGGTTCCTGAAGGTTGAGATGGCTGTGACAACTTCTCAAAATAAAACAATAATGAAGTTTGATGCATCAGTTGACTCTTCCTTTCATGAAAGGTTTCTCTGTAGCACATGATGCTGCTAGTAGTATTTTACCCAAAGTAGAACTTCTTTAAAACCTGGAGTCAATTCTTTCAAACCCTGCTGCTGCTTTATCAACTGAGTTACAGAATATCCTAAATCCTTTGTGGTCATTTCAATAGGTTTCCATCTCAAGAAATCACATTATTTGCTCATCCAGAAGAAGCAACTCCTCATCTGTTAAAGTTTTAATATGAGATTGCAGTTCAATTTATATCTTCAAGCTCCACTTCTAATTCTAGTTCTCTTGTTATTTCCACCATATCTGAAGTTACTTCTTCTACTGAAAACCTGAATCCCTAAAGTCCTCCATGAGGGTTGGACTCAACTTCTTCCAAATTCCTGTTAATATTGATATTTTGACCTGTTCTTAATAGCATCTAATATAGTGAATCCTTTCCAGAAGATTTTCAATTTACTTTCACAAGATTCATCAGGGAAATCGCTACATATGGCAGCTATAATTTATGAAATGTATTTCTTAAAAACATAACTTGAAAGTTGAAATGACTTCTTGATCCATGGGCTGCAGAATGGATGTTGCATTATCAGACATAAAAACAATAATTTCATTGTACATCTCCATCAGAGATCTTGGGTGACCAGGTGCATTGTCGGTGAACAGTCTTATTTTTAAAAGAATCTTTTTTTCTGAGCTAGTGGGTCTCAAAATATTTGGTAAACAATGTTGCATACGTGTGTTGTCTTGTAAGCTTTGTTTTCCCATTTCTAGAGCACAGAGGAGATTTAGCATAATTCTTAAGGGCCTTAGAATTTTCAGAATGGCCAATGAGCATTGACTTCAACTTAAAGTCACCAGCTGCATTAACCCCTAACAAGAGAGTCAGTCTGTCCTTTGAAACTTTGAAGCCAAGTATTGACTTCTTTTCTCTAGCTATGGAAGTTCCAGATGACATCTTCTTCCAATAGAAGGTTGTTTCATCCACACTGAAAATCTGTTATTTAACATAGCCACCTTCATTAGATCTTCTGGATTGCTGTTGGTTTACAACCCTCTCAGGAGCTTCCCACGGGTAATCTGGAACTGGCCCCCATACTCAGGAGGCAAGGAGAGACCAAAGAAAGAGGGAGCCACTCTAGATTGGTGTGGATGGGAGAAGTTTTAAAAAGCAAATGGAACTTACATATGAGGCTTGTCTTGGTCAGCAGCAAAATGAATGGATCCCTGCACCTGCCTGCCAAATCTTAAAAGTTTACAAAAAGGCCTTAGCCGGGTTCAGTCATGTATTCTGTGCAGCTGTTCTCAACACCACATCATTATCTAAAGGTTATATCCTTAGAGCAGCCTCTGGGAGCTAAAAAGGCAAGAAGAACTCACATTCCAAGGACAGGGGAAGGGATAAGAAGCCTCCAAGGGCCAGAGTCCAGCTCACAGGTCAATGGATGGTCATGTCTTTTTGATGATGTTCCTCAACAGTAACTTGCTGCAGCTCCTGTATCAGCACTTGATGCTCACTTTGCACTTTTATGTGAGGGTGATGGCTTCTTCCCCTAAATCTTATGGAGCAGCCTCTGCTAGCTTCCAACTTTTCTTTTGCAGTTTCTTCACCTCTCTCAGCCTTCACAAAATTAAAGGGAGTTAGAGCCCTCCTCTGGATTAGGTTTTTGGCTTAAGGGAATGTTGTGGCTAGTTGGATCCTCTATCCTGATCACACTTTCTCCACATCAGCAATAAGGCTGATTCACTTTCTTATCATTTGTGTGTTCACTGGAGTAGCACTTTTTATTTCCTTTAAGAACTTTTCTTTTGCATTCACAGCTTGGCTGTTTGGCACAAGAAGTCTAGCTTTAGGCCTGTCTTGGCCTTCCAGATGCCTTTCTCATTAAACTTAATCATTTCTAGCTTTTGATTTCGAGTGGAAGACATGTGACTCTTCCTTTCACTTGAACACTCAGAGGCCACTGTAAGGCTATTAGCTGCCCTAATTTCAAGATTGTTGTAATAACTCAGAAAACAGGGAGCCTAAGGAGAAGAAAAGAGATGGGGGAATGGCTTATTGGTAGAGCAGTCAGAACACATGCAACATTTATTGATTAAGTTTTCCATCTTATGTGGCTGCAGTTTGAGGTCATCCAAAACAATTACAATAGAAATATCAAAGAGTTGCCTGGATGGCTCAGTCAGTTAAGCGTCCAACTTGGGCTCAGGTCATGATCTCATAGTTCATGGGTTCAAGCCCCACATTGTGCTCTGTGCTGACAGCTCAGAGCCTGGAGCCTCCTTCAGATTCTGTGTCTCCCTCTCTCTCTGCCCCTCCGCTGCTCATGTTCTCTCTCTCTTTCTCAAAAATAAATAAACATTAAAAAAAAATTAAAGACATATGAAAGATCACTGATCACAGGTCACTACAACAAAATAATAATACTGACAAAGTTTTAAATATTTTGAGAATCACAAAAATGTGACACAGAGAGCAAATGCTGTTGGAAACATGGTGTAGGTTTATCACAAATTTGTACAAACGCACTATGTAGGAAGCATAATAAAGCAAAGCAATAAAACAAGGTATGCCTGCTGTTGAACTTGATCGGGCTCACTCACATCTGGGGGTTAGCTGATGAAGACTGGTCTGGCCGAAGAAGGATGGTGGGTGGTGTAGCTCAAATCCATATATCTCATCCTCCAGAGAGAGCTGGGGGGTTTGAGAGCAGATAAGCAAGTCTCAATATGCAAGTGCTTTTTATGCTTTTTTATGTCCAATTGCCTACAAAGAAGGCCACAATGATTCCTCCTCTCCTTTTATACACTCTTTTTTGCAGTGTGTCTGTTTACCCACCTCTTGAATCTGGGGTGGTCTTGTGACTTGTTTTGACTGTTGGAATGTGTCAATGTGACATTGCTCAACTTCTGACTTGAGGCTTGAAGAGACTTCCAGCTTCTCCTATATTTTCTTAGAAAGTCTTGTTACCACATAAGGAAACTGTACAGCCTGCTTGAGGATGATAAAACTACATAGAGCAGAGATCAGTCACCTAGCTGATAACTCCAATGAAAACCAGCCCCTAAATCAAGCCACCCCAGGAAAGACCAGCAGAAAATCACCCTGCAGAACTAAGCCCAAATCGCTGACTGAACTAAAATAAAATGATTTTTGCCTTAAGTCACTATGTTTGGGGGTGGTTTCTTATACAGCAATAGATAACTGAGGTACTCTACATGCATCATATTTGGAAATAATACACCATTGGTCAAATCAAATAATGTAGTTATTTCCAGAGTCAAGAAGTGGGGCAGAATGTTGTACCCACAAGGAGAAGAATGAAAATTAAAACCATCAATGCAAATGACCTACTATGTACACATTAAATATGAGAAAACTAATGATAAGAAGCTCAAATGATTCATACAACAGCACTCATTTAGTAACAAAAAGTGCTAATCCTAGCTCCTTCAACTTTAAGCCTAAACTCCTTTTCCTTTACCACTGAAGCCAATCTACACTAGGGGAAATATAGAAGTTCAGCTTGAGGAGGCTAGGGATTCCAACTTCTGTTAAGACCCATGCTCAAATTTTCCCTTTGCATTTTGTCTTTTCCATAGCTGAAATTAAATTTCCACCAAAAGGCTCCGGGGATTCAAAAGCTAACACCAAATATGAACTAAAGTGGGTAATCTCTAAGGACCTTTATACGAACAGCATTTTTTACCAAGCATCAGACTGCCCTTGCTATTAATGGGACCCCAACAAAGTGCTGTATTTCTGCTGAATGGACTCTGACCTTACTCCAAATGTCTGACTTCTCACAGCATGTACTTCAATTCTTCTAAATAAAGTTCTGTTCAGAAATTCTACTTCTGGTAATTGGTCTATTTCTTTATTGTCCTCTTTGCTTTCTTTAGTCTCAGAGACGGCACATTTTTTTTTCCTGGTTCAAATAACGATGACCAAAGCCCTATTGCCATTTTCAGATCTTCTTAGAGTTGCTTGCCTAGACTTCTAAGAATTATCCAAAACTTCTGCCCATCATCTCATTCTTCACACTGGATAGGATGCCCTGATATTTCAGTGTTAAATCCTACTGCTAGCTCTTTTCTTGCATTTCTATCCTGCTAACTCTTAAGACAAAAAATATTTATCTTTATGTTTGTATACATTATGTTTACTACAGTGCTTTGCAGTATCTTCAATTTAGCCAGCATTTCATTAAAGTGTGTTGAATAAATGACACAAGTAAATATTAAATGAATACAACTTGTTATGTGGAAAAGCTGTTTCATATTGTTGCTTATTAGAGGAGAAAGACAGGCCATTACCTCTTCTCTGATACTATTTTTACACTGATACATTAGTAAGGAAATTACCACTATGACTCTAATTTAATAATACAGAAACAGCTTCTATTACTTTCTGATGTGTCTATAGTTATCTATGGATTGTCTAAAGCTACTGGGTACCATGGTGACCTGTATTTACACAGAGGCTAAGTGGAGAAATGGAAATCTGATTCAGTGGTATCAGAAAATGAAATTGGGTAAAAAGGAGCACATACTATACTGTAGCACACTCATTTTTCTCTGAGTCACTTTCAGAAGAAAGTACAGTTCTTTCCGTACTTTGGTGGACATAAAACTGGTGGGGAAAAAAAAAACAAACAAACAGAAAGACAGCTGTCTGGAGTCCTTCAATAAAAAGAAACTACAGTAATTTTGATTCTCTCTCCTTTCTACCATTTTCTATATTCCATTTGTAGCAAAAACTATATCCGGTGACCATTGTAGAATAAGTCTATAATGGTTAATTTTATGGGTCAACTTCACTGGGCCATGAGGTGCCTAGGTATTTGGTTAAACTTTATTGCTGAGTGTGTCTGTGAGAATGCTTCTGAATGAGATTAACACTTGAATCTGTAGATTGAGGAAAGCAGATTGTTCTGATCAAGGTGGATGGGCCTCGTTCAATCCAGGCCTGAATAGAATAAAAGGATGAGTAAGATTTTTTTTTTCCTCTCTGCCTGACTGACTTTGAGGTGGGACATAAGTCTTCTGCATTTGGACTTGAACTTGATTGGAATTTACACCACCAGCTCTCCTGGTTTTCAGGCCTTCAGATTCAGAACTATACCACTGGCTCTCTTGGATCTGGACTTTCCAGCCTCCCTGATTGTGTGAACCAATTTCATATAATGAATATTGGTTCAACTTCTCTAGAAAACCCTGACTAGTACAAAGTCCTTCCTCCCAGTAACGCAAGAACCACTGAACAAGCCAAACATTCAGTGATCTCAGATCCCAGAAAGATTAAAAGTAATAGCCCTTTATTATTATCATTTAAACTTCAATCATTTTGAAGCATCTGCCTTTTGAAAACACATAAACTATTCAGCAAATGTATATTAAGAAAAGTTTTTACCACAAAAGACCATGGAAAGGTGAATTCCATATTTCCCTATGTCCATCAGCAAGACTTGAACAAGTAATGAAAATGAATAATACATATCCTTAAAGGTCTGATGTTTGTCACAGTGCTAAGCAAGGCATATTTACAATTTTCCAATGCTCACTCAGCATTAATAAAGAAAGGATGCCATAATTCCCCACACTATGTCAGAGCAAGCTTTTGTTTTTATATTACATCTGCTATCAGAACATGGAATGAAGACTAGAAAAGATGGAGAATTAGCACCCTCCTTCCTCCATTCTCTTCCTTTGCCACTCAAGACACACTTGACAGTATTTTATGTAATTTGTGTGTGTGTGAGTGTGTATGTGTACTTTTAGTTTTAAAAAAACCATTAAAGAAATACATCAAGAGCGGAAACTTAGTCAAAGCAATATAATAAAATACAAGAGTGCTTCAAAATCACACACTTGATGGAAAAGATAAAAGAAAATCAGTGGTAGGACATTTTATGAGAACAAAGACTTTCATGGAAAGATTTCAGCTTCTTTTACTGCTAGGAGTTCAAGAAAGCAGTTCATGCGATGGCTGTCATAACGATCATCACAGATATAATATATAAATGTCATATTGCTGAGAACATCAGAATTGATGAGAATTTAAAACAGGAAGAATTCCAGTATGGAAACATACTGTGAATAAAGACATTTCCTATTTTCATATGAGCCTTTGGTCCAACATGTTATTTCTAAAAAGGGATAGGGATGTCCCTTTAGAAAGGAAAAAAGGATAAAAATAATGTTTTTAAAAAACTCAGTAAAGAACAAGCAGGTTAATTTCAATAAATAATCAAAACTTTGTAAATATAAATTTCCTTTTGTGGTTTTATTATATTTTAACCTTTTGTTTAGCACCAACCTATCATACCAGCAGTGACTTTTTATTTAAAACAAAAAATAAAACTGAATAATTTACATCATTGCAACCTCATCTACATGGGATAGATTCTAGAAAGTAGAAAGTATTTTATATAAACAAATCAGTATTTGTTCCCTACATCGAATATTATAGATTTTTCTCAATACATTCTAGTGATTATTCAAAGATTCTCATCATTCTAGTTATTTTAGAAAGAAAGTCTCAGCTGAATGCTAATATGTCTGTAATTATACATTCTTTACCTTTTCATTTTGAAATAATTATAGAGTGACAAAAAAACAGTTACAGAGAGGTCCCATGTATCCTTCACCCAGTTTCCCCTGAGGCTTACATTTTACATAACTATAGAACAATATTAAAACCAGGAAACTCACATTAATACAAAGTGTGTTAATAGTTCTAAGCCATTTGATCACATGGGTAGATTTCTGTAACCACTACCTCAATCAAGATATAGAACCACAAAGATTTCCCTTATACTACCCACTTACAGTCACACTCATCCCTCTGATCCTTAACCCTTGGTAACCACTAGTTGATTAATATATCTATATCTCTGTCTATATATATGTTTATAGTCATATCTAGAATATTATATAATAGGGGACGACTGGATGGCTCAGCCAGTTGAGCATCCAACTTCGGCTCAGGTCATTCATGATCTCACAGTTCATGAGTTTGAACACTTCATTGAGTTCGGGTTTGCTGCTGTCAGCCTGTCAGAGCAGAGCCCACTTTGGATCATCTGTCCCCCTTACTCTCTGCCCTTCCCCCACTAATGCTCTCTCTCTACCTCTTCCCTCAACAAATAAAAACTAAATAAATAAATAAATAAATAAATAAATAAGAATATTATATACTGGAATTGCACATTATGTGACTTTTGTGATTGGCCTTTTGTACTCAACATAATATGCTTGATATCCATCCAAGCTGTTCCTTTTTATTTCCGAATATTATTCCATGGTATGGATGTACACTATTTACCAATTCACTTGTTTTTTAGTTAATTCATTTATTTTTTAAATTTATATCCAAGTTAGTTAGCATATAGTACATCAATGATTTCAGGAGTAGAATCCAGTGATTCATCCCCTACTATAACACCTAGTGCTCATCCCAACAAGTGTCTTCCTTAATGACCATTTAGCCTATCCCCCAACCCACAATCCCTCCAGTAACACTCAGTTTGTTCTCTATATTTAAGAATCTCTTATGTTTTGTCCCCCTCTCTGTTGTTGTATTATTTGTGCTCCCTTCCCTTATGTTCACATGTTTTGTATCTTAAATTCCACATATGAGTGAAGTCATATGATATTTGTCTTTCTCTGACTGACTTATTTCACTTAGCATAATACCATCTAGTTCCATCCACATTGTTGTAAATGGCAAGATGTCTTTCTTTTTGATTGCCGAGTAATACTCCATTGTATATGATACCACATCTTCTTTATCCATTCATCTGTCGATGGACATTTGAGCTCTTTCCGTACTTTGGCTATTGTTGACAGAGCTGCTATAAACATGGGGTGCATCTGTGCTTTTGAAACATCACACCAGTACCCTTTAGATAAATACATACCAGTGCCATTGCTGGTCGTAGGGTAGTTCTATTTTTAATTTTTTGAGGAACCTCCATACCATTCCCCATAGTGGATGCACCAGTTTGCATTCCCACCAGCAGTGCAAAAGGAGTCCTCTTTCTCCACATCCTTGCCAACATCTGTTGTTGCCTGAGTGGTTAACTGTAGCCATTCTGACAGGTGTGAGGTGGTATCTCATGGTGGTTTAGATTTATATTTCCCTGATGATGAGTGATGTTGAGCATTTTTTCATGGTTTTGTTAGCCATCTGGATGTCTTCTTTGGAAAAGTGTCCATTCATGTCTTTTGCCCATTTCTTCACTGGATTATTTGTTTTTTGGGTGTTGAGTTTGATAAGTTTTTTTATAGATTTTGGATACTAACCCATTATCCAATATGGCATTTGCAAATATTTTCTCCCATTCGTCAGTTGTCTTTTAATTTTGCTGATTGTTTCCTTCACCATGCAGAAGCTTTTTTATCTTGACGAGGTCCCAAAATTCATTTTTGCTTTTGCTTCCCTTGCCTCCAGAGACATGTTGAGTAAGAAGTTGCTGTGGCTGAGGTCAAAGAGGTTTCTGCCTGCTTTTTCATCTAGGATGTTGATAGCTTCCTGTCTTACATTTAGATCTTACATCCATTTTGAGTTTATTTTTGTGAATGATGTAAGAAAGTGGTCCAGGTTCGTTTTTCTGCATGCCGCTGTCCAGTTTTCCCAGCACCATTTGCTGAAGAGACTGTCTTTATTCCATTGGATATTCTTTCCTGCTTTGTCAAAGAGTAGTTGGCCATATGTGTATGGGTCCATTTCTAGGTTCTCTACACTGTTCCATTGATTTATGTGTCTGTTTTTGTGCCAGTACCATACTGTCTTGATGATTACAGCTTTGTCATACATCTTGAAGTCCAGAATTGTGCTGCCTCCAGCCTTGGTTTTCTTTTTCAGGATTGCTTTGGCTATTTGGGGTCTTTTCTGGTACCATACAAATTTTAGGATGGTTTGCTCTAGATCTGTGAAGAATGTTCGTGTTATTTTGATAGGGATTACACTGAATATATAGATTGCTTTGAGTAGTAACAACATTTTAACAATATTTGTTCTTCCAGTCTAGAAGCATGGTATATTTTTTCCATTTTTTTGTGTGTCTTCTTCAACTTTTTTCATAAGCTTTCTATAGTTTTCAGTGTATATATTTTTCACCTCTTTGGTTAGGTTTATGCCTAGGTATTTTATGGCTTTTTGTGCAATTGTAAATGGGATTGATTCCTTGACTTCTATTTCTGCTGCTTCATTATTGGTGTATAGAAATGCAAGCGATTTCTGTTCATTGATTTTATATCTTGTGACTTTGCTGAATTCATGGATCAGTTCTAGCAGTTTTTCGGTGGAATCCTCGGGTTTTCTATGTAGAGTATCATGTCATCTGTGAAGTGTGAAAGTTTGACTTCCTCCTTGCCAATCTGGATGACTTTTTTTCTTTGTGTTGGCTGATTGCTGTGCTTAGGACTTCTAATTCTATGTTGAGTAACAGTGGTGAGAGTAGACAACCCTGTCGTGTTCCTGACTTTAGGAGGAAAGCTCTCAGTTTTTCCACATTGAAGATGATATTACCAGTTGGAGTTTTGTATATGGTCTTTATGATCTTAAGGTATGTCCCTCTATCCCTTCTTTCTTGAGGGTTTTTATCAAAAAGGGATGCTGTATTTTGTCAAATGCTTTCTCTGCATCTATTGAGACAATCATGTGGTTCTTGTTCTTTCTTTTATTAATGTGATGTATCACACTGACTGATTTACAGATATTGAACCAGCCCTGCATCACAGGTATAAATCCCACTTGGTCATGGTGAATAATTCTTTTAATGTATTGTTGGAACCATTTGTCTAATAATTTGCTGAGAATTTTTGCATCCATGATCATCAGGAAAATTGGTCTACAGTTCTTTTTAGGGGGTCTTTGTCTGGAATCAAGGTAATGCTGTCCTGGTTGAATGAGTTTGGAAGTTCTCCTTCCATTTCTATTTTTGGAACAGCTTCAAAAGAATACTGTTAACTCTTCTTTAAATGTTTGGTAGAATTCCCTCTGGAAAGCCATCCAGCCATGGACTGTTTTTTTTTTTTTTTCTTTTCAGAAGATTTTTGATTACTAATTCAATTTCTTTACTGGTGATGGGTCTGTTCAAATTTTCTATTGCTTCCCGTGTCAGTTTTGGTAGTTTATATGTTTCTAGGAGTTTGTCTATTTCTTCCAGATTGCCCAATCTATTGGCATATAATTGCTCATAATATTCTCTTATTATCGTTCTTATTTCTGCAGTGTTGGTTGTGATCTTTCCTCTTTCATTCTTAATTTTATTTATTTGGGTCCTTTCCTTTTTCTTTTTGATCAAACTGGCTAGGGGATTATCAATTTTGTTAATTCCTTCAAAGAACCAGCTCCTGGATTCATTGATCTGTTCTACTGTTTTGTTTTTTTGAGTTTTTTTTTTTTTTTTGGGTGGGTGGTTTGTTTTTTTTTTGTTTGTTTTTGTTTTTTTTGTTTTGTTGTTTTTTGGTTCCTATAGCATTGATTTCTGCTCTAATCTTTATTATTTCCCATCTTCTGCTTGTTTGGGGTTTTATTTTCTGTTCTTTGTCCAGCTCTTTAAGGTGTAAGGTTAGGCTGTGTATCTGACACCTTTCTTCCTTCTTTAGGAAGGCCTGGATTGCTATATACTTCCCTTTTATGATGGTCTTTGCTACACCCCAGAGGTTTGGGGTTTTGGTGTTATCATTTTCATTGACTTCCATGTACTTTTTAACTTCCTCTTTAATTTCTTGGTTAACCCATTCACTCTTTAGTAGAATGTTCTTTAATCTCCAAGTATTCATGGTCTTTCCAAATTTTTTCTTGTGGTAGATTTCAAACTACATAGTGTCGTGGTCTCAAAATATGCACAGCATGATCTTGATCTTTTTGAACTAGTTGAGGGCTCATTTGTATCCCAGTATGTGATATATTCTGGAGATGCTACATGTGCACTCAAGATGAATGTGTATTCTGCTCCTTTCAGGATGAAATGTTCTGAATAAATCTGTTAGGTCCGTCTGGTCCATTGTGTCATTCAAAGCCATTGTTTCCTTATTGATTTTCTGTTTAGATGATCTGTCAATTGTTGTAAGTGGGGTGTTGAAGTCCCCTACTATTATGGTATTATTATCAATGAGTTTTTTATGTTTATGATTAATTGATTTATATATTCGGGTGCTATCATGTTGGGGGCATAAATGTTTATAATTGTTTAATCTTGTTGGATAGACCCCTTAATTATGACATAATGTTCTTCTTCATCTCTTGTTACAGTCTTTATTTTAAATCTAGATTGTCTGATGTAAGTATGGCTACTCCAGCTTTCTTTTGGCAACCATTAGCATGATAGATGGTTCTCCATCCCCTTATTTTCAATCTGAAGGTGTCTTTAAGTCTCAAATGAGTCTCTTGCAAACAGCATATAGATGGATCTTGTTTTCTTATCCATTATGTTACCCTATTTATTTTGGTTGGAGTTTTTAGTCCATTGACATTTAGAGTGAGTACTGAAATATATTAATTTATTGCCATTTTGTTGCCCGTAGAGTTGGAGTTTCTGGTGGTGTTCTCTGGTCCTTTCTACTCTGTTGCTTTTGGTCTTTTTTGTTTTGTTTCATCTTTTCTCCCCTGAGGGAGCCCCCCCCCCTTAAAATTTCTTGCATTGCTGGTTTAGTGGTCATGAACTCCTTTACTTTTTGTTTGTCTGGGAAACTCTTTATATCTCCTTCTATTTTGAATGACAGCCTTACTGGATAAAGAATTCTTGGCTGCATATTTTTCTGATTCAGCACATTGAATATATCCTGCCATGCCTTTCTGGCCTGCAAAGTTTCTGTGGATAGGTCTGCTGTGCACCTGACCTGTCTTCTCTTTTAGGCCAAGGATTTTTTTTTTTTGCCTTGTTGCTTTCATAATTCTTTCCTTGTCTGTGGATTTTGTGAATTTGACTACTATATTCCTTGTTGACAGTGGTTTTGTTTTGTTTGTTTTGGTTTCTTTTATCCAATGAGAGTTCTCTGTGCTTCTTGGATATTGAGGTCTGTGTCTTTCCCCAGGTTAGGAAAGTTTTCTGCTATGATTTGCACTCATAAACCTTCTACCCCTTTTTCTCTCTCTTCGTCTTCTGGGACTCCTAAGATTTAGATGTTATTTCTTTTTAGTGAGTCACTGAGTTCTCTAATTCTTATATTGTGCTTTTTTCCCTTAGTTTCCCTCTTTTTTTCTGCATTATTCTCCATAATCCCATCTTCTATATCGCTGATTTTCTGTGCTGCTTCATCCATCCTTGCTGCCATGGCATCCATTTGAGATGCATCTCAGTTACAGTGTTTTTAATTTTGTCCTGACTAGATTTTACTTCTTTTATATCCACATAAAGGAATTCTAACCTTTTCTCAACTCCAGCTAGAATTCTTATTTTCATTATTCTAAATTCTAGTCCAGACATCTTGCTAATACCTGTGTTGATTAAGTCGTTGGCTGTCATTTCTTTCTGTTCTTTCTTTTGGGGTGAATTCCTTCATTTTGTCATTTTGGAGAAAGAAAAATAATTAATAAGATAAAAAATACAAACTAAACAAATTAAAAACAACACAAAAAATCAAATAAAATAAAGGAAGCTAGATCCTAGGTATATTTTGGTCTGGTTGTTGAAAGAAGTTTGATTGAATAGAGGAAAAAAAAGTAAGAAACCATTTAAAATTTTTTAAAATGTATGCAATAAGGGGCGCCTGGGTGGCTCAATCGGTTAAGCGGCCGACTTCAGTTCAGGTCATGATCTCGCGGTCCGTGAGTTCAAGCCCCGCGTCGGGCTCTGTGCTGACAGCTCGGAGCCTGGAGCCTGTTTCAGATTCTGTGTCTCCCTCTCTCTGACCCTCCCCTGTTCATGCTCTGTCTCTCTCTGTCTCAAAAATAAAATGTATGCAATAAATAGAATAAACTGAATTGAAGAAGGTAAAATAGAAAAAACATAAAATAAAAAAACTTACTAAAAAATTAAAACTACAGTAAAAAATTTTTAAAAACTTTTGTATAAAAACAGAAATGAAAAATAAATGCTTTCTCTTGTCTCCAAGAATAAAAAAAGAAAAAGGAAAGAAAAAAAAGAAATGAATAGATGGACCAGTGAACAGAATGAAATACGAATGAAATTATATACAGTTTCCCTTAGAAGTCAAACTATGAAGCACTTTATAATCTGTACACTAAACAGGCAGAGAGCCTTGTGGTGGTCCACCTTTACGGCTTGGTTGGTGCAGTTGAATGGGACTTGGTATAACAGCTTCATTGTCCACTAGGTGGCACTGCTTAGCTTACTGGGGTGGATTGTTGTGGTGCACATGCACATGTGTGTGCATGTGCAGGAGAGGTATAAATGGCATCACCCAAATTCCCAGTCTCTGGTTCTGAAACTGCATTCTCACCGATTGGCAATCAAGCCCTCCTTTGTCTCTGGCTTCCATTCACTGCCCACTTCTACACTGTCCATGTCCAAGCCGTCAGTCTGCCAGGCAGCACCTCCCTTCCAAATTTTATCTCAGATGTCGCTGTTTCTAAACCCCTCACTTCTGAGGGCCCTGTGGCTTGGACCCACTCCAACTCTCTGGGGGAGGGTCTCACTAAGCAATGGTCAGGTGCTGGCTTGCCCCTGGGAACATTCTTGGGATCACACTGCCGCAGAGGCTCAGTGGTTGTAGCCAGTGCTAGCTTGCCCCAGAATAAGATTGTGCAATTGATCCCCGGCAGTGGTTCAAACATTATGGTAAATCACTACATACAACCAGCTCCAGGTTTCACTGCATCCTGGCATCTTTGTTCCAATACCAGCAATCATGTTCTCTGTGGTCTGCTGGGACCTTCACCTGTGGGGAAGTCATACAACCTCTACCAAATGTTCTCTGGCAGGGGAACCACTTCTCCCTGTGTGACCTGCAGACTCCTTGGACCTCACTGCCTGATCCTGGGGATTAGCCCTTCCCACCAGAGCACCACCAGGTAATGGGCTGCGGCATTTCTGATGCTGCTCTCCCCTGTTTATAGAGTCTTAATGGTATTGAAACCCTCTTCTTTCTCTCTTTCTTGTTCAGTCATTTGTGGGTGTTTCCACTCTTTCCTTTCTCTCCAGCTACTTTTGGGGAGAGTGGGTTTCCTGTACTCTCCCCCCTTTCTCTCTCCTCTCTCTGCAAATATAGCTTCCTATCCTCTGCTGCTTCTCTCTCCCCCAGTTCACCTCTCCGTGCCATGTACCTGTAGAGTTCTGTGGCTCAAGTTATGCAGATTGTTGTGTTAATCCTCAGATCAATTTTCTAGGTGTGCAAAATGGTTTGATGCTGATCTAGCTTCATTTCAGGGACGAGAGAAACAGGGAATTTCCATGCTGCTCTGCCATTTTGGCCTTTCCTCTCTATCCATTCACCTATTGTAGGACACTTTGATTGTTTGCAGTTCGGAGCAATTATAAATAAAGCTTCTATGAACATTCCTGTATAGGGTTTTGTGCAGATAGTTTGACTTCTCTGAGATAAATGCTCAGGAGTGTGATTGTTGGGTTATATAGTTAGTGTAAATTCAGTTTTTTTAAGAAACTGCCAACCTATTTCCCAGAGTGGCCTTATCACTTTAAATTCCCAATAATATATGATATATATGTATCAATATATACAACTACATATGTATATAATAATGTATGAGAGTTTCTCAGCATATATGTCAGCATTGGCATTGTCACTATTTTTAAATAGGCTTTATTTTTAGAGCAGTTTAAGGTTTGTATGAAAAATTAATCAGAAAGCACAGAATTCCTTTAAATCTCCTGACCCCATATACATACAGCCTACCCACACACTAACAGTGTCTCCACTATCAACATCCCACAGCAAAGTGGTACAGTTGTAATAATCAATGAATCTACATTGACATATCATTACCACTCAAAGTTCATAGTGTTCATTAGGGTTCCCTTTTAGTTGTGAACATTTTATGGATTTTGACACAAGTATACTGACATGTATCAACTATTGTAGTATCATAGAGAATAGTTTCACTGTCATTAAAATCCTTTGTGTTCCACCTATTCATCCATTCCTCACCCAAGCTCTAGCAATCATTGATCTTTTCATTGCCTCCATAGTTTGGCCTTTTCCAGAATGTTAAATCATACAATATGTACCCTTTTAAGATTGTAAATTATACTTAATAATAAGCATTTAAGTTTCCTCCATGCATTTCCATGATTTCAAAGCTGTTTTTTTTTTATTGTTTTAGCACTGAATCATAGTCCACTACATGGATGATACACCACAGTTTACTTATCTATTAACCTACTATCATGGGTTAAATTATGCACTCCCCCTCATAAACACATGTTAAAGTCATAACCTCTCATACCTCAAAATGTGACTATACTAGGAGATAGGGCCTTTAAAGAGGCAATGAAGTTAAAATTAGGTCATCAACCTGGATCCTAATCCAATATGGCTGGTGTCCTTATGAGAAAATATTAGGACATAGACATGCACAGAGGGAAGACAATGTGAAGACACATGGAGAAGATGGTAATCTATAAACAAAGGAGAGAGGTCATCGGAAGAAACCAACCCTGCTAACATCGTGATCTTGGATTTCTGGTCTCCAAAATTATGAGGAAATACATTTCTGTTGTTTAAGCTACCCCATTTGAGGTACTTGGTTATGGCAGCCTTATCAAACTAATAGAACTACTGAAGGACATCTTGTTTGCTTCCAAGTTTTGCAAAAATGAATTAAACTGCTAAGAGAATATGTGTGCAGGTTTTTGTGTGTTAAGTTTCAATTCATTTTAGTAAATACCAAAGAGTGTGATTGCTGATCATAGAGTAAGAGTACATTTAGTTTTGTAGGAAATTGCCAACTTGTCTTTCAGAGTAGCAGCACTCTGGAAGTGCTGGAAGTTTTACATTCCAGTGTATGAGTGATCCAATTACCCTGCATCTACACCAACACCGATTCTTGTCTGTTTTTTTTTTTTTTTATTACAGTTGTCCTAGTGGTTGTAAAGTAGAATCTCATTGTGATTTTTATTTGCATTGATATTGGCATCTTTTCATGTGCTTATTTACCATTTGTATACTCTCTTCTATGAAATGTTTCTTCAGGTCTTTACCTATTTTCTAATTGGATTGTTTTTTACTGTTGAGTTTTGAGAGGTCCTTATATATTTGTCATTAAGAGTCTCATCCAGGTATGTGATTTGCAAATATTTTCTTCAAAGCTATAGCTTTTTATTCTTTAACAGGGTTTTTTGTTTGTTTGTTTGTTTGTGTGTTTGTTTTATTTTGTTTTGTTGTTTTTTGTGTTTTCTTTTTCAGAGCAAAGGTTTTTAATTTTGTTGAAATTTGTTTTCTTCCATGAGTCATACTCTTAGTATTATGTTTAAGAACTCTTCACCAAATCTTAGTTTCTAAAGATTTTCTCCTACATTTTCTTCTAAAAGTTTTATAGTTTGAGGCACCTGGGTAGCTCAGTTGGTTAAGCTTCTGACCCTTGATTTTGGCTCATGGTTCATGAGATTGAGCTCCACGTCTGGCCCTACACTGATAGCACAGAGCCTGTTTGGGATTCTCTCTCTCCCTCTCTCTTTCTGCCCCTCCCCTGCTCACTTATGCACTAGCACTCCCTCTTCCTCTCTCTTTCCTCAAAAAAAAATAAATTAAAAAAAATAAAAGTTTTATAGTTTTACATTAAAAAAATTTTTTTAATGTTTATTTTTGAGAGAGAGAGAGAGACAGAGCACAAGTAGAGGAGGAGCAAAGAGAGAGGGAGACAGAATCTGAAGCAGGCTTCAGGTTCTAAGCTGTCAGCACAGAGCCCGACATGGGGCTTGAACTCACAAACTGTGAGATCATGACCTGAGCCAAAGTCAGACGCTTAACTGACTGAGCCACCCAGGTGCCTCTATAGTTTTACATTTTATATTCAAGTCCATATTCTACATTAAGTTAATTTTTATGTAAGACATGAGATATAGGCTAAAGTTTATGTTTCTATTTTAGTTAAGGATATCTAATTGTTCTAGCACCATCTGTTAAAAATATTATCCTTCCCTCACTGTATTTCTTTGCTACGTTTGTTAAAAATCACTTGTCTACACTTGTATGGGGGAATGTCTCTATTCTCCTTATTGTTCCATTGATCTCTGTGATACTCCCTCTACCAATAACATACAATCTTGATTACTGTAGTTATATAATAAATCTTGCTATTGGGTAGAGTGATTCCTTCCCCTTTTTCTTTTTTGACAAAATGTTTTAGCTCTGTACTTCCTTTACATTTCCATATAAACACTGCACTTTTATATATATTCATTTCTCCCTGAACAAAAAGAGTATATCAGTGAACCAGTTAGGATGCATAGCAAATATTTCAAATCTGAGATTTCAAAATATAAAGCTGTTGTATGTGTGTGTGTGTGTGTGTGTGTGTGTGTGTGTGCGTGTGTGTGGTATAGTTGTGGTAAGAGAGTGGAAGTGTTCCTTATTATAGCATATATTGATTTGTTGTTTATAATTGGTGTACATGACTTATAGTCTACTGTTTCTTTAACCAAAGTCACTGTATAATATCAATTGTAATTTATTTTGCCAGGTCATTGGTATGCATTTAATAAGAATGAATAAATGATTGGGGCGCCTGGGTGGCTCAGTCGGTTAAGCGTCCGACTTCAGCTCAGGTCACGATCTCGCGGTCCCTGAGTTCGAGCCCCGCGTCGGGCTCTGTGCTGACTGCTCAGAGCCTGGAGCCTGTTTCAGATTCTGTGTCTCCCTCTATCTCTGACCCTCCCCCGTTCATGCTCTGTCTTTCTCTGTCTCAAAAATAAATAAACGTTAAAAAAAAAAAGAATGAATAAATGATTTCTCAATAAATATAACCAGATGGTAAGCAACATCTTCATTGACAGAAGGATAGCATTTGCTTTACCATATATTAATAAATTAACTAGATGTCTCATATAAGTGGACATATAAGTGCAGTTTTCAGTGCAGCTGAAAATGAGGAAAGAATTAGGTACTTGTATATTCGTGATTGTAGTGCAAATATTGTGACCTCTTGACCATATATAAAGGGAGGAAGGAAGAATCCACTTCTGAAAATTTTGTATTATTATTATTAAACACAGATTATAAGTATAGAATATAAGACAAAAGGGTTCTTTAGTTTCTCCTCCAATGGCTAATCAGTTCATAACAAGTCAGACTGTTAACCATAAAAACTATGTCCTGTTTTTCTGTTTCTTCTCCCCGATCCTGGTTTTCTTAGTCTTTTACCTTACCTACTTCCTTGTGGAATCCCATATAGTCTCTTCTAGATCCTAGACCCAGATAAGAATCATTCCATTAGGTTAAGATTTTCTTTTTTTTTTTTATTATTTTTATTTTTTATTTAAAAAAAAATTTTTTTTTCAACGTTTTTTATTTATTTTTGGGACAGAGAGAGACAGAGCATGAACGGGGGAGGGGCAGAGAGAGAGGGAGACACAGAATCGGAAACAGGCTCCAGGCTCCGAGCCATCAGCCCAGAGCCTGACGCGGGGCTCGAACTCACGGACCGCGAGATCGTGACCTGGCTGAAGTCGGACGCTTAACCGACTGCGCCACCCAGGCGCCCCAAGATTTTCTTTCCTTCCATCCTGAGAGTTAGAGACAAGATAAGAAGTAGGTGTGGTTGGAGGCTTGCTTCAGTGTAGCCTTGGGGTGACTCAATTTATTTACAAGACAGACAAACATGTTTTTCTAGTATTTTTTCACATTTTTAGTAAAATCTTGAAACCTATTACTAAAATAATTTTCTGCCATTTTATCAGGACTAAACAAACATTGTTTTTTTTTAATGTTAGCTTAGTGTGGTCCATGAACTCTAGAAGGAAGATGGGTATGTATAATTCACCCCAACCTAGCTGAGGAATGAGGGATTTTTTTTTAATCCTGCTATAGTATTTTCCTAGGAAATTATAAGAAAATTTTCTTTTTTCCATATCTCATGTGTCTGCATTTATGCAAAGAGTCATAGTCCACAGAAGACATTCACATGTTAGTGATTAATTTTATCCTCATGAACTATTGTTGAGGTAGGGAAAGGGGGAATTAATATTGTTATTCAAATTCTAGAAATGAAGAAACTGAGGCCTTAGTGATTATGCAAGGTTAGAGAAGCAGCATTTCTGGCTCCAAGGTAACAGAAATGTCTAAAACACTATATTGTCTTCTTGCATAATGCCAAAACTTCATGGATTAGTAACTGTAAAAATAAAACTACAGAATGTAACACTTTATGAAAGAAACAAAAACATTTTGATCAGTGAATATAGTGAATATTCAGACTTGATGTTATAGGTTTGTGCATTATATTTTCAGATTATTTAAATACTCCAGAAGCCTAATTTCTTTGAATTATGACCACATGAAACAGTTTTCAATATCTAAAAGTCTCCACACTCCAAAGAAGACTAGTTCTTGACAATGCAAGAAAGAAAAAAAAAGTAAGAGAAAGCAACAGAAAAGGGATGGGAGAGAAAGGAAAGAAGGAAGGAATGGAGGGAGGGAGAGAGGGAAAAAAAGGAAAGAAGAAAGAAAGATAACTGAAAATATTAGTCAAATATGTTGCTTATTAATGGTATTAATTTGTTTAAAGTATCATAAGTTTTAATGATTAAGTTGTTTCACCCAGATGAGAGCTATTGATTAAAATAAATGTTTACTGCTCGGGGATTGTTAAGAAGGTGACTGGGGTCAGACACAAAGGATTGTTTTATAACCACTGAGACTCCAGTTTGTGTCTCAACTCTTAGACTTAATGCACAGTCTGGTACAAGCTCTCATAGGAAACAGAAGCACAGACCCAGCAAGACTTACCATTTTCATATACAGTGCTAGACTAATATAAATTGATTATACACTACTTCATTGCTGCAGAGAAAAATCTATAGCTACTAATGGATTTTGCTTTTAGTGTTGAAAGTCACAGAAATATTATATTCCTGACCTTGAATATTAGTTAATTTCCCTTTAGTGACCACTTTGGTAAATAAAAAAAACCCCACAAAAGGCTAAAAGCTTCCCATAAAATTCAACAACCATATGTTTAAAGAAAATAAAGTGGACTTTTATGTCAGGGGTGTGGTCTCTCATATGACAGCTTTGGTAACAACTAGAGATTATTATTCTAGTCACCTACACTCACCCTGATGGTGGTCCATGACACAATTCAGTTTATTCTGTAGGAAAATCCTGAATGATCAAAGCATACACAATCATATCTTGTATATAGGGAAATATATTCAATCCTGTTTATGGTGTTGGAAAAATATAGTCTGAATCTGTCCTCATTAGGAAAAGCATTTAAACATTCAGTGTATGAAATATATATATATATATATATATATATATATATATATATATATCTGTAAAAAACAGGAGGGGAAGTCCTGTCAACTGAAATAAACTTAGCTATCATTTAGTATGGTTTAATTTCAGAAACACATGTTCTAATTCACAAATGGAACCAATCTGAATGCCATTAACTATTTGTCCCTGAAGGGAAAGAAATTTAGCAAGTGTCTTAAACCCTCTACTGAGGTATCCTTACCTGTTAACTAAGACAATAAAAGGTACTTTCCTCAAAAGGAAATTTTGGATTTATTTAAGTGTTTTTAAATGTTCAAAAATAAATTATAAGCACTGTCCAATCTAAAGCAAAATACATATACAACTCCAATAAAATGGAAACTAATGTAACTGACAGTGTTCACTTGGTCTTGTGCATAAGAATTGGGAGTTTGGATTCAGAAGATCTAGAATGAGTGGATTGCAGAGAGGGCCCCTATCTTTTGCCCCTCCTGTATTCACCTGCTTTGCCATAGCATAATTTTTCAATCCCTTCCCATAAGCATGGGAGTAGACATAATTACCATCCCTGGGTTCATCCATGAATAACACTGGCAATGATATGTTCATTTATATGACACAAAGAAAAGATTAAAATGGGTTTATACAATTGAGTGCATTCTTACACTTGTCCTCTAATACTGCCATGAAAGGACATACCTGGGCTAGACTGATGAAGGATGGGAGATATAGGGAGCAGAGCTAAGGTTTCCCACTTGCCCCCAGATAAGACCATGCTAAATCATTTGATAACCAGGTAACTACCAATCATGATCATCAGAGTTGCTTCTAGAACTTTTCTATTAATGTAAGCAATAAATTCCTATGATTGTTTGTCACAGAAGTTCCATGGTTGTTTGTTACACACCATTACTAAGGCTATAGAGAGCTGATGAAAAAAATGTACTGAAAGTGGGGTGCTACAGTAATAAAAATATGATTCATTGATTTGGTGACCAAGAGACAGGTAGTGAGAAGGAAACCATTAGAGGAAGTAGAACAAACTTCCTCTACAACAGAAAGAAGAAAACTATAACAGGAAAAGTGAAGAATGGTGACCTGTGTTATAACATTTTGACACATTTAGTAAAACTGTCACATATAACCTAGAAGTTAGAAAATGCACCTAATGAACTTTGGGACTTCACTTAAGAAATGTCTAAGGAAAGTACTTAGAACACCCTCCTCTTGCTTTTAGTTGTTCATGGTAAGGTTCTACAGGAAAAATAAAGACTAAAAAACATGCCAGTTTTTAAGCAATATATAGTGGGAGTGTGGAGACCTTGGAAATTTTGGAAACTGTTAGTCTGGAAAATAAAACCATTCACATTCCCAGCCTCTCAAACAAGTAAAAGATTATCATATTAACACTTTGCCTCAGGAACAAGGATCTTTGAGACTTTTTGTTGAGACCTCTAGATGAATTAAATTGGTGCCTTGCAGACCTTCTCAGCTGGACAAATAAACTCCTAAGAATCTTAATTGTGTCATTGCACAGCAGCTTCACACGTCAAAACCACCAGGAATTAAATCTAGAGATAAAGGAATGTCTCAAAAACATTTGGGATGCAGCCTGTGGTGTATGTAGTGGACTCAAAATCTGCTATATAGAAAACCCACACAGTTATCAAGGTGGTTGTACTTGCAAAAGCACTACTAGCTTTTTTTAAAAAAATATAATTTATTGTCATATTGGTTAACAAACACTGTGCCCAGTGTGCTTTTGGTTTTGGGGGTAGATCCCTGTGGTACAGCACTTACATACAACACCCCGTGCTCATCCCAACAAGTGCCCTTCTCAATACCCATCACCTATTTACCCTCTCTCCCACCCCCCATCAACCCTCAGTTTGTTCTCTGTATCTTAAGAGTCTCTTATGGTTTGTCTCCTTCTCTCTCTGTTTGTAACTATTTTTCCCCTTCCCTTTCCCCATGGTCTTCTGTTAAGTTTCTCAAGATCCACATATGAGTGGAAACATGATATCTGTCTTTCTCTGACTGACTTATTTCACTGAGCATAATACTTATGAGTTCTATCCACGTTACTGCAAATGGCATTATTTCATTTTTTCTTATTGCCAAGTAGTATTCCGTTGTATATATAAACCACATCTTCTTCTATATATAAACCACATTCATCAGTTGCTGGACATTTAGGCTCTTTCCATAATTTGGCTATTGTTGAAAGAGCTGCTATAAACATTGGGGTACATGTGCCCTATGAATCAGCACTCTTGTATCCCTTGGATAAATTCCCAATAGTGCTATTGCTGGGTCGTAGGGTAGTTCTATTGTTAATTTTTTGAGGAAACTCCACACTGTTTTCCAGAGTGGTTGCACCAGTTTGCATTCCCACTAACAGTGCAAGAGGGTTCCTGTTTCTCCACATCCTCGCCAGCATCTGTTGTTTTCTGACTTGTTAATTTTAGCCACCCTGACCAGTGTGAGGTGGTATCTCAGTGTGGTTTTGATTTGTATTCACCTGATGATGAGTGACGTTGAGCATCTTTTAATGTGTCTGTTGGCCATCTGGATGTCTTCTGTAGAAAAGTTCTATTCGCGCCTTCTGCCCATTTCTTCACTGGATTATTTGTTTTTCAGGTGTTGAGTTTGGTAAATTCTTTATAGATTTTGGAACTAACCCTTATTCCGATATGTCATTTGCAAATGTCTTTTCCCATTCTGTCGGTTGCCTTTTAGTTTTGTTGATTCTTTCCTTTGCAGAAAAAGCATTTAACAAAATACAGCATCCTTTCTTAATAAAAACGCTCAAGAAAGTTGGGATAGAAGAAACATACCTAAACATCATAAAAGCCTTGTATGAAAATCCCACAGCTGAGGTTCCGGAAGATGGCGGCGTAGGAGGACGCTGGGCTCACCGCGCGTCCTGCTGATCACTTAGATTCCACCTACACCTGCCTAAAGAACCCAGAAAACCGCCAGAGGATTAGCAGAACGGAGTCTCCGGAGCCAAGTGCAGACGAGAGGCCCACAGAAGAGGGTAGGAAGGGCGGCGAGGCGGTGCGCGCTCCACGGACTGGCGGGAGGGAGCCAGGGCGGAGGGGCGGCTCACCGGCCAAGCAGAGCCCCCGAGTCGGGCTGGCAAAAGCGGAGGGGCCGGACGGACTGTGTTCCGACAGCAAGCGCGACTTAGCGTCTGGGAGGTCATAAGTTAACAGCTCTGCTCAGAAAGCGGGAAGGCTGGAGGACAAAGGGAGGGAGAGCTGCTGAGCCCCCGGACGGCAGAGCTCAGCTTGGCGGGGAACAAAGGCGCTCGCCAGCGCCATCTCCCCCGCCCATCCCCCAGCCAAAATCCCAAAGAGAACCAGTTCCTGCCAGGGAACTTGCTCGCTCCGCGCAAACACCCAACTCTGTGCTTCTGCGGAGCCAAACCTCCGGCAGTGGATCTGACTCCCTCCCGCTGCCACAGGGCCCCTCCTGAAGTGGATCACCTAAGGAGAAGCGAGCTAAGCCTGCCCCTCCCGCCCCCGTGCACCTTGCCTACCCACCCCAGCTAATACGCCAGCTCCCCAGCACCACAAGCCTGGCAGTGTGCAAGTAGCCCAGACGGGCCACACCACCCCACAATGAATCCCGCCCCTAGGAGAGGGGAAGAGAAGGCACACACCAGTCTGACTGTGGCCCCAGCGGTGGGCTGGGGGCAGACATCAGGTCGGACTGCGGCCCCGCCCACCAACTACAGTTATACACCACAGCACGGGGGAAGTGCCCCGCAGGTCCTCACCGCTCCAGGGACTATCCAAAATGACCAAACGGAAGAATTCCCCTCAGAAGAATCTCCAGGAAATAACAACAGCTAATGAACTGATCAAAAAGGATTTAAATAATATAACAGAAAGTGAATTTAGAATACTAGTCATAAAATTAATCGCTGGGCTTGAAAACAGTATACAGGACAGCAGAGAATCTCTTGCTACAGAGATCAAGGGACTAAGGAACAGTCACGAGGAGCTGAAAAACGCTTTAAACGAAATGCAAAACAAAATGGAAACCACGACGGCTCGGATTGAAGAGGCAGAGGAGAGAATAGGTGAACTAGAAGATAAAGTTATGGAGAAAGAGGAAGCTGAAAGAAAGAGAGATAAAAAAATCCAGGAGTATGAGGGGAAAATTAGAGAACTAAGTGATGCACTAAAAAGAAATAATATACGCATAATTGGTATCCCAGAGGAGGAAGAGAGAGGGAAAGGTGCTGAAGGGGTACTTGAAGAAATTATAGCTGAGAACTTCCCTGACCTGGGGAAGGAAAAAGGCATTGAAATCCAAGAGGCACAGAGAACTCCTTTCAGACGTAACTTGAATCGATCTTCTGCACGACATATCATAGTGAAACTGGCAAAATACAAGGATAAAGAGAAAATTCTGAAAGCAACAAGGGATAAACATGCCCTCACATATAAAGGGAGACCTATAAGACTCGTGACTGATCTCTCCTTTGAAACTTGGCAGGCCAGAAAGGCTTGGCACGATATCTTCAGTGTACTAAACAGAAAAAATATGCAGCCGAGAATCCTTTATCCAGCAAGTCTGTCATTTAGAATAGAAGGAGAGATAAAGGTCTTCCCAAACAAACAAAAACTGAAGGAATTTGTCACCACGAAACCAGCCCTACAAGAGATCCTAAGGGGGATCCTGTGAGACAAAGTACCAGAGACATCACTACAAGCATAAAACATACAGACATCACAATGACTCTAAACCCGTATCTTTCTATAATAACACTGAATGTAAATGGATTAAATGCGCCAACCAAAAGACATAGGGTATCAGAATGGATAAAAAAACAAGACCCATCTATTTGCTGTCTACAAGAGACTCATTTGAGATCTGAGGACACCTTTAGATTGAGAGTGAGGGGATGGAGAACTATTTATCATGCTACTGGAAGCCAAAAGAAAGCTGGAGTAGCCATACTTATATCAGAAAAACTAGACTGTAAATTAAAGGCTGTAACAAGAGATGAAGAAGGGCATTATATAATAATCACAGGGTCTATCCATCAGGAAGAGCTAACAATTATAAATGTCTATGCGCCAAATACCGGAGCCCCCAGATATATAAAACAGTTACTCATAAACATAAGCAACCTTATTGATAAGAATGTGGTCATTGCAGGGGACTTTAACACCCCACTTACAGAAATGGATAGATCATCTAGACACACAGTCAATAAAGAAACAAGGGCCCTGAATGATACATTGGATCAGATGGACTTGACAGATATATTTAGAACTCTGCATCCCAAAGCAACAGAATATACTTTCTTCTCGAGTGCACATGGAACATTCTCCAAGATAGATCATATACTGGGTCACAAAACAGCCCTTCATAAGTTTACAAGAATTGAAATTATACCATGCATACTTTCAGACCACAATGCTATGAAGCTTGAAATCAACCACAGGAAAAAGTCTGGAAAACCTCCAAAAGCATGGAGGTTAAAGAACACCCTACTAACGAATGAGTGGGTCAACCAGGCAATTAGAGAAGAAATTAAAAAATATATGGAAACAAACGAAAATGAAAATACAACAATCCAAACGCTTTGGGACGCAGCGAAGGCAGTCCTGAGAGGAAAATACATTGCAATCCAGGCCTATCTCAAGAAACAAGAAAAATCCCAAATACAAAATCTAACAGCACACCTAAAGGAAATAGAAGCAGAACAGCAAAGGCAGCCTAAACCCAGCAGAAGAAGAGAAATCATAAAGATCAGAGCAGAAATAAACAATATAGAATCTAAAAAAACTGTAGAGCAGATCAACGAAACCAAGAGTTGGTTTTTTGAAAAAATAAACAAAATTGACAAACCTCTAGCCAGGCTTCTCAAAAAGAAAAGGGAGATGACCCAAATAGATAAAATCATGAATGAAAATGGAAATATTACAACCAATCCCTCAGAGATACAAACAATTATCAGGGAATACTATGAAACATTATATGCCAACAAATTGGACAACCTGGAAGAAATGGACAAATTCCTAAACACCCACACTCTTCCAAAACTCAATCAGGAGGAAATAGAAAGCTTGAACAGACCCATAACCAGCGAAGAAATTGAATCGGTTATCAAAAATCTCCCAACAAATAAGAGTCCAGGACCAGATGGCTTCCCAGGGGAGTTCTACCAGACGTTTAAAGCAGAGATAATACCTATCCTTCTCAAGCTATTCCAAGAAATAGAAAGGGAAGGAAAACTTCCAGACTCATTCTATGAAGCCAGTATTACTTTGATTCCTAAACCAGACAGAGACCCAGTAAAAAAAGAGAACTACAGGCCAATATCCCTGATGAATATGGATGCAAAAATTCTCAATAAGATACTAGCAAATCGAATTCAACAGCATATAAAAAGAATTATTCACCATGATCAAGTGGGATTCATTCCTGGGATGCAGGGCTGGTTCAACATTCGCAAATCGATCAACGTGATACATCACATTAACAAAAAAAAAGAGAAGAACCATATGATCCTGTCAATCGATGCAGAAAAGGCCTTTGACAAAATCCAGCACCCTTTCTTAATAAAAACCCTGGAGAAAGTCGGGATAGAAGGAACATACTTAAAGATCATAAAAGCCATTTATGAAAAGCCCACAGCTAACATCATCCTCAATGGGGAAAAACTGAGAGCTTTTTCCCTGAGATCAGGAACACGACAGGGATGCCCACTCTCACCGCTGTTGTTTAACATAGTGCTGGAAGTTCTAGCATCAGCAATCAGACAACAAAAGGAAATCAAAGGCATCCAAATTGGCAAAGATGAAGTCAAGCTTTCGCTTTTTGCAGATGACATGATATTATACATAGAAAATCCGATAGACTCCACCAAAAGTCTGCTAGAACTGATACATGAATTCAGCAAAGTTGCAGGATACAAAATCAATGTACAGAAATCAGTTGCATTCTTATACACTAACAATGAAGCAACAGAAAGACAAATAAAGAAACTGATCCCATTCACAATTGCACCAAGAAGCATAAAATACCTAGGAATAAATCTCACCAAAGATGTAAAAGATCTGTATGCTGAAAACTATAGAAAGCTTATGCAGGTAATTGAAGAAGATATAAAGAAATGGAAAGACATTCCCTGCTCATGGATTGGAAGAATAAATATTGTCAAAATGTCAATACTACCCAAAGCTATCTACACATTCAATGCAATCCCAATCAAAATTGCACCAGCATTCTTCTCGAAACTAGAACAAGCAATCCTAAAATTCATATGGAACCACAAAAGGCCCCGAATAGCCAAAGTAATTTTGAAGAAGACCAAAGCAGGAGGCATCACAATCCCAGACTTTAGCCTCTACTACCAAGCTGTCATCATCAAGACAGCATGGTATTGGCATAAAAACAGACACATAGACCAATGGAATAGAATAGAAACCCCAGAACTAGACCCACAAACGTATGGCCAACTCATTTTTGACAAAGCAGGAAAGAACATCCAATGGAAAAAAGACAGTCTCTTTAACAAATGGTGCTGGGAGAACTGGACACAACATGCAGACGGTTGAAACTAGACCACTTTCTCACACCATTCACAAAAATAAACTCAAAATGGATAAAGGACCTGAATGTGAGACAGGAAACCATCAAAACCTTAGAGGAGAAAGCAGGAAAAGACCTCTCTGACCTCAGCCGTAGCAATCTCTTACTCGGCACATCCCCAAAGGCAAGGGAATTAAAAGCAAAAGTGAATTACTGGGACCTTATGAAGATAAAAAGCTTCTGCACAGCAAAGGAAACAACCAACAAAACTAAAAGGCAACCAACGGAATGGGAAAAGATATTTGCAAATGACACGTCGGACAAAGGGCTAGTATCCAAAATCTATAAAGAGCTCATCAAACTCCACACCCGAAAAACAAATAACCCAGTGAAGAAATGGGCAGAAAACATGAATAGACACTTCTCTAAAGAAGACATCCGGATGGCCAACAGGCACATGAAAAGATGTTCAATGTCGCTCCTCATCAGGGAAATACAAATCAAAACCACACTCAGATACCACCTCACGCCAGTCAGAGTGGCCAAAATGAAGAAATCAGGAGACTATAGATGCTGGAGAGGATGTGGAGAGACGGGAACCCTCTTGCACTGTTGGTGGGAATGCAAATTGGTGCAGCCGCTCTGGAAAGCAGTGTGGAGGTTCCTCAGAAAATTAAAAATAAACCTACCCTATGACCCAGCAATAGCACTGCTAGGAATTTATCCAAGGGATACAGGAGTACTGATGCATAGGGGCACTTGTACCCCAATGTTTATAGCAGCACTCTCAACAATAGCCAAATTATGGAAAGAGCCTAAATGTCCATCAACTGATGAATGGATAAAGAAATTGTGGTTTATATACACAATGGAATACTACGTGGCAATGAGAAAGAATGAAATATGGCCTTTTGTAGCAACGTGGATGGAACTGGAGAGTGTGATGCTAAGTGAAATAAGCCATACAGAGAAAGACAGATACCATATGGTTTCACTCTTATGTGGATCATGAGAAACGTAACAGAAACCCATGGGGGAGGGGAAGGGAAAAAAAAAAAAAAGAGGTTAGAGTGGGAGAGAGCCAAAGCATAAGAGACTGTTAAAAACTGAGAACAAACTGAGGGTTGATGGAGGGTGGGAGGGAGGGCAGGGTGGGTGATGGGTATTGAGGAGGGCACCTTTTGGGATGAGCACTGGGTGTTGTATGGAAACCAATTTGACAGTAAATTTCATATATTAAAAAATAAATAAATAAATAAATAAATAATAAAAAAAAAATAAAAAATAAATAAATAAATAAAAAAAAGAAAATCCCACAGCTATTATCATCCTCAATGGGGAAAAACTGAGAGCTTTCCCCCTGAGATCAGGAACACGACAGGTATGTCCACTCTCACCGCTGTTATTTAACACAGTGTTGTAAATCCTAGCATCAGCAATCAGACAACAAAATGAAATAAAAGGCATCAAAATTGGCAAAGTGGAAGTCAAACTTTCACTTTTCACAGACGAATGATACTCTACATGGAAAACCTGAAAGACTACATCAGAAGGCTGCTAGGACCGATACATGAATTCAACAAAGTCACAGGGTACAATATCAATGTACAGAAATCAGTTGCATTTCTATACGCCAATAATGAAGTAACAGAAAGAGAAATCAAGAAATTGATCCCATTTACAATTGCACCAAGAACCATAAAATACCTAGGAATAAACCTAACCAAAGATGTAAAAGATCTGTATGTTGAAAACTATAGAAACTTATGAAGGAAACTGAAGAAGACAGAAAGAAATGGAAAAAAAATTCCATGCTCATGGGTTGGAAGAACAAATATTATTAAAATGTCAATACTATCCAAAGCAATCTACACATTCAATGCAATCCCAATCAAAATTGAACCAGCATTCTTCTCAAAGCTAGAACAAACAATCCTAAAATTTGTATCGAACCACAAAAGACCCTGAATAGCCAAAGCAATATTGAAAAACAAAACTACTAGCTTGTCTTAAAGGAACTTAGCCATCGCCATATTAGAAAATCAAGGTAGAATCAAGAAACATACCCCACTCCAGCATAGGGGAACCTGGCAATATTTTGCCTGGAAGGGTTTCAGACTTGATATGGATTGGTGACTGCTACAGTGCCCATTATTTTTCTTTATTCAAAAGAAAGTGGATTTTGTAATTATTTTCTCCCTGACTGAGTGGCACAAAACAAACCTTTATTGTGTTCGTGGATTTTGTGGTTCAGAAATTTTGGCTAGAAACAGTGGAGATAGATTCTCTCTACTCAACAATCTTTGGCATCTCAGCTGGAGGACTGAAAGCTAGGGACCATAATTATCTGAAGACTTATTCACCAAGATGTCTGGTAATAATTTCTAGTGGGGACCTTAGCTCTATCTATTGGGTACATCTTAACATGGTCTTCCCATGTGGACTTGGCTTACTCACAACAGAGTGGTTGGGTTCTGCCAGAAGTATTTACTGAGACCATTTTTAAAGATATAATCTGCCATACAGTTTGTGTTGTTTAGGGCCAATTTGGTTTTGTATTTTGTAGTTTTTCTCCAAATCAAGAGAACCCACATCCAAACCCGTTTAAGATGGTAAGATTTTGGACCTTGTGAGATTAATGCTATAACTGGATGATATTGAGGGTTGGGGATAGAGTTGAACAATTTTTGTGTATTAGACATTATTAAGTAATTGACGCTATGAGTGAAAACTATATTAACTTGTGCTAATAGATCCAATTGTTTCTCCTTCCCTGTACCCGCAACACTCTGCTATGTAACTTTTCAAAGCTTTCCTAGTGTAAGCGTAGGAAGTATTAATATAATTCCCCTCCCTTGGGCTTGGCCACGTCTCATGTCCTGGCCAGGGAATTGTTAGCCAACATGATGCAAACAGAAGCTTAGAATGGTTTAGTACAACAGTATTTGTCCTTGCTATTGCCATCAGCCATCAGCATGAGAAGGACCTGAGTAGGCCTGCCTATAAGAACATGGCAGATGTGGAGCAGAGCCAAGCTGACCCAGTCATTCCAGATAATCTAGCCTGCCTTCACCCAGAAATGAATTGAGTCCCACCAAAACTAGCAAAGCTGATTGCTGACCACCTGGAAGCACAAACTTAGTAAAGGCTTGTTGTTATGGGACAATGAGGCCCTGTATTACTTGTTATGAGACTTTTGTGGCAAAAAATAAACTGATATCCATAGATCAGATACCAAATAACATCTGATGAAAGGTAAAAATGAATGCAACTGTTACATCAGGAAGGCACATCAGGGCTAATTAACTTTTCAGGTTTTCCCATGTACTGTATTTATTGGGCACATGCTTGAGAAGCAGAAACTTACTATTCAGGATGAAATGCTTACAGGTACACATATCACACTCACATCCTATCAAGCTACAGAGAAGTAGTGAGCATCTGTATGAGACAGCTATTTGTACCAGTAAGCAGAGCCATCCAACAACTTATCTGTAGAATGGAGTTGATGTTAACTAGAATATCAATGATTTTTGCACATCTGCCTATGAAATCAAACTTACATCCTTAACATTTTACTGTAGGAAATTTCCCATTTAAAAATAAGAGACCAATGAAGCACTTTGCAATGAAAGGGCCTATATAGAAAAATGAGAACTACTTTAGAAATCACAAATGAGCCTCAATTGTAGATGCACCTTTGGTTAGAAGACTATGAGGGCGCCTGGGTGGCTCAGTAGGTTAAGCGGCCGACTTCGGCTCAGGTCATGATCTCGTGGCTCGTGAGTTCAAGCTCCTCATCAGGCTCTCTTCTGACAGCTCAGAGTCTGGAGCCTGTTTCAGATTCTGTGTCTCCCTCTCTCTGACCCTCCCCTGTTCATGCTCTGTCTCTCTCTGTCTCAAAAATAAATAAACGTTAAAAAAATTTAAAAAAAAGACTATGAAAAATAACTATGCATATGTTAATAATAACATACACCATTGTTCCTTATAATTTAGATATATCACAGAAACTGAAGAAACAGTTTTAAAATGCCAAGAAAATCTGAATGAAGAGAAAGGAAATCACTTTGTGTGTGTTATTCTCCTATTCAGAGAGATTATTAGGATAATTCAGCGCTACTCTAGGCAGATACATTATTCCTAGTTTGAAACATTAGTCTATTTCAAACAACATTGATTAAATTAGGCACTAAGTAGTAACCTAAATGATAACATTTTCAGACCATCCAAAGCATCTTCTTTAGATGTGTGTCTAAGCTCATGTACATCTTTACAAAAATCTTTGCATATTCCTTCGGGACTAGGAGAAATCCACTGGCATTAAATTTCCAATCGCTGCTGAAAACCATAAAAAGAGTCAAGTGGCAATTTCAGACAAATGAATGAGGAGACAGGCTCTGGATTCAGACAGCCAAGTTAGAAGCTCCAACATTAACCACCTGGTAACACTGAGCAACTTAACCCCTCTGTGCCTCAATATTTGAACCTGTAAAATGTGAGTATAATTGTGCCTACATCATATGATGTAGTGAGGAGTGAATTAATATAATGCCTCGCACATGATAAGCACTAAAAAAATGCGAGCTATTGGTACATCTAAATGTAATCATACAGTTCAGTTGCTTGACCATCTTTGATTATATATTAGAATCATTATGCATATCTATGGAATTAGCAGTATTAGATATTAATCATTAATTCCCTGACATTAAAACCAATGGTATTACTTTTGTCCTGTGTCTCAGTGTAAATTATCTTCCCAAATAGTTATTGCTTTATCTCTAGAAACCCTTCTTGTATTATTAAGGAATAACATTACCAACCATGTGAAAAAAAGTTACTCTCACTATAAAGATAAAGGAATTCTCACCTGAGCCCTGACACTACCTTTTTGTAGAACTTCTGGCACATCGCTTATCTTTTCCTCAGTGCATGTGAAATGGAGAGGCCTGTACTGGAGACTACAGAGGTTTCTTCTGAATCTAAAACTATAAAACTACTTGCATGTATTTAGAAGAAGCACAGGAGTTAGCATCAGACAAATATGAATGTGAATTCTAGTTTAGTTCCTTGCTCTCTGGGACTCCATCTTTTTCAGGGTTAATATATAAGATTCTTATAATGACTGATATGTGTAAAGTGCGTGTCAATGAGTGGTACATATGAGCACTGAAACACTGATTGCTAAGGCATGTCATGGTAATAAAGGTCTGAGCTCTAGAATCAGACCTCCTGGGTTTAGATCTCAGCTCTTCCATTTGGAAGCTGACTAAAGTCTTTAAATTCAGTTTCTTAGCTCAGTTTCTTATCACTTTCTCATCTGTAAAATAAGAATAATAATGGAATTTTCTTGAGAGGACTGTTATGACGAGTAAAAGAGATAATGTGCATAGAGAATTCAGTATGATTATTATTCCTATTCCTATTATTATGATAAATATACATTTATTCCAGAGCTGTTTGTTACTTCTTGTGGATTCTCTATTCACATTCTCCTACACTGATTTTTTTTATCAGAGAAATGTCATTCAGTAGTAGATTAAAGGTCAGGAAAAATACAGCAAGGATTAAGAATCCAATGAACACATTTTAATTGGAAACTTGAGGAACAATAATTTTTGCATTCTGCTAGATACATTTTAGAGAAATATACATGATTTTCCCTTTTTCCCTGGCACCTATTTAGCCACATTTGCCTCCCAAATATGCCTCCCACTATGTAGATGTTTGGCATGGCATTTTCCATCCAGTGGTATTTTTAGAGGTGATTTTGGCAAAATGCCCACTTAGAGAGATCATGTTCAATGTAAGCAGATGAGCACTGTAAGCATCGAGTCATTTTGTGTGGATGTTAGAGTCCTCTGTAGAGCAGTGATTAATGCCAGGGTCTATTATAAACCTGAGTGTACCTTTTATGCCCGTAGATAAAAGAAACATCCCTTCATAAGTTCTCTATCCAAAGGCTATCCAGATGGGTGTCAAGTGATACCCTGGTTCTCAGGTCTTCACTAAATACAATTTTACTCATGTATATTTATGACTTTTCTATAAGGTGGGTTCTCTACATGTATTTTTTTCTTCATCTGAAAGGGAATTTTATTTTTCTTTCTCTTCTTTTCAATAAAAGCACATGGTTGATGTTATTTAAAGCCTAACGTCCCACAGTGGAGTAGTATATGAGGTCATAAATGGCTCTAGCAGTTATCAAAAGCCTCGGCTTCAACCCGAGCATTTAATCATCTGTAAAAGCCAGTTATAGGCTCATATACTTCCCCTCCGTGAACATTATTCCTCTTATGTGACAAGGGAAAAATATTTTTAAAAAACAGATTAAACAAACCACATCATCCAAAAATTAATAATGAACTATTTTTACCCATCTCGTAAGAACTCATAAGTTTCATACTTTTGCTGACTTCTTTCAATATGCATTAATTATTTAATGTCTGTTCAGTTCTTGGAAGATGGTATGCAATATATAAGTGCTAAGTATTATTAATGGTGTTATGTGAGGTTAGTTTGGAAGCATGAATTAGATGAAGAATAGCATAAAGGAATGTATGATGGGGAAAAGAAACAAGATTTGTGATTAGGCACATGTCAGCTCAGAGAAGATTCCTTCTGAGAAGGGGGGTCTATTTATACTTTCTGAGTTTTGATTGGTCAAAATGGCTTCTTTCATAGATTTAGAAAGGATGTATTATACTGATGCTGGAAATTTGCATAAGGAAGAGTGCCATGCTTCATATACAGGAGGAAGAGGTTACTAACCCACTACTGAGAAAAAAAGCATTTTAAATCATTTGTTAAAAAATAAGAATGATACATTTATAGTCACACAGAATTTCTCAATTACTTCCCATTTCAAACAAGGATGTCCATTATATAGATCACAAATACACACATACACACACACACACACACACACACACACACACACACACACACCAGAATCAGCACTGTAGTTGATATGCCCTGGTATAAAAACTTTCTGGACTCTGTGAGGTTTGAAACCATAGTCTATATTTTATAACATAGTTAATTGATCACAAGACACCCTCCAGTGAATAAAACAAAAGTTTTTTAAATCTTATATTTTCTGTACTGCAATAGTGAATTCCACCTCTGCTCCCCTCAATATTTTGTAACTGAACCTCCATCTATTTCAAAATAAATAAGTGTAAGTAATTTTCAAATTCTAGAGCACTGTATGAGCATTGTTTAATTTCTACAATTTAGTGTGAATATAAATATTTTATGGCTTAGGTATTGGACCAAAAATGGAGAGATGCAATCTATAATGATTTTGATAACAGAGATTCATTTGTGCAGCCAATTTGATCCAGGCATTTTCTCTTTTCTGTATTCATGTCAACTCTGCAGTCTCTCCCTTCCCTTCTAATTATACTCTATTGTTTTTCTTGGGGAGTGAACTATGAAGAACACTTTTGCTTGTTGACAGAAATGAAACTGAAGAATATTTTCATGGAAGATTTATGATACATAGCCAATTACATCTGGATTGCAGATAGCAAATTAGTTTTGGATTTGTCTCATTCAAAAATCATTGACAAGTGTGATTCATCATAATAATTTTACAGAGGAATCATAGCAGATCATGGCCTGCACCACAAATGATGCTGTTATCACAATCCATCATGATTAAATAGTGGTCTAGAGTTAGATGAATGAGAACTTGGAATAATATATAAACATTGATAATTAGATGTTGATTTGAAGTAGGGGATGTGGAACCTTGTGTGGTACTACTAGCTTACTTAATACTGAGCAGATTAAAAAATTTTTCTGCTTGTTTCTTTTGAATTCTATTAGAATCCTCATGAAAATTCTGCCTGAAACTTACAAACAGAAGTCTGTTAACTTCCTATTTAAACACTGTTAGAATAGGCCCTATTGAAATGATTGCCTGTGATGTTATCCATCTTTTATGACAATTTTAAGAAATGCCAGATGAGATTTTTAAAGTTTCAAACATAAAAAAAAAAAAAAAAATTCCCCCCGAAAGGGTATGTTCTTCTCTAGGCCTGATTTATTTCCCCTGAGCTAGAAAAGCAGTACACAACTCAGTTCCCTGTTCTCAAATAGATCTTCATAGATCCTGACTGAAAAAAAAAATGTTAATCTCTGCCTCCTCGGAAACTCTCCTAATGATTCTCATGTCTCCTTGAGTTCGTAATTTATTTACTCATTCAATAAATATTTAGTGAGTATCCTATGACATGTCAGGTACTGTTCTAGGTACTGGGAACACAACATCAAGAAAACATACAAAAATGTCTGCCTTCTTTGAGCTTACACTATAGTGGGAAGAATTAGAAAATAAGCAAAATAAATACGTTGATGATATTTTGCTGTTGGAGAAAAATAAATCACCAAAAATAGCGTTTAGGGAGTATGAAACTGAAAAAGAGTCCACAAATCTTGAAATATGCTACTTAGGTATGTGCAGATGGAACTGAAAAATTCTTGGTTCTTTCTTCATTGCATGCCCTAAAAAAAAGTAATTGAGTCAACCATGCATGAAGCCTTTCAAATGCTGTCTGCCTATTGGATATGCTCGCTAGCTATCCACTGGCTTTGCTCAGAAAGAGCCATATTTTATTGAATTACTGTTTGTAATGTGGACAGGATTATGGTTAGAGTACCTAACAGACTATCTTTAGCACTGAAAAGTCCTGTCCCCTCATTGTACCATGGAGTAAATTTTATAAAGATAGATAAAATGGCTTACAATTCCATGACTAGGGAAATCAGCCTAAAACCTGGCCTAAATTTCAAAACTCCAACTTCAATATTCCCTGCTGTAATTCTGCCCATTCTACTGCCTGTCTGTGCTTAACATACTGGATGCCCCACTGCAGCTCTCCACCCCACAGCTGGGTAGCATTTTTTTCCTCATAAATATCCAGCCTGGAAAGGTTTAAGATAAGGGTACATTTCTTCAGAGGCTCCAAGCACCAAAAAGATAATTTATGGTGCATCCTCAAGTTATTAAAAATTAAACAATATTAATACATAAAATATGTATAAAGAAATTCAGAGTTATTTTTCCCAGATGATGTATTTGATGGTTTATTTGCAATATCAAGCATCTAATTATTTAAAAGAATATTTTTATTGGTTCTGATTGACTAGCGTTCTAGTTCATACTGATTCTGCCCGTTGGATGATCTTTTACTGATGAGCAGAATCCAGCCCTTTCTTTATGATGCTATTTCAGCATTTTTAATAAATATGGTATGACTACGACTGGCTAGGCACGCACCAAACTCACTTCACTCTTCCCTTAGACTACATTTTAAGCCTCCTTTAAAGTCAGATGTAACTATATTTCTAGTATTGGATCACTGGAATAGGATGAAAGTCTAGGCCACCTCCAGGGCTGATCTCTAAACCCCACCATGCGACCCTTCATGCTTCTCCATCCCCCTGGCAGAAAGGAAAGGATTCAGGCGGACATGGAAGAGGCTGTAGCCACAGATGGGGGAGGCATTTGTCGCTGAATTACTTCATAGAAGTCTATTTGCTATATACCCAGACTGGATGCTATGTTAGCAAGAAATACATTTCTGTTGAGCTGAGCCACTGAAATGTTGGGGGTTATTTTCTCTATCAGCTAGTCTACTCTGATTAACACATACAAATTGCATCTACACATTTAAATGTCAATCAATGGCTCTTACTCTCCTAAAAGTCTCACAAGCTTTCCTGATTTATATTTCCACTTCCATATACTGTCAAATAACAGAATTTGGGGGCGCTTTTCATATGAAATCTCCAATGAATATCTTTAACTATATTTGGGCCTTTCTTATTTGGGGCATAGTTATCTCCTAAAGCTTCTTCACTTAAAAAATATCAGTCGATAGTACAGAGCTAATTCTGCAAGATATTCCATTACTACTTGCATATTTTGTGTTTTTATAAGTGACCAGTATTTTTATTAGTAAGAATATTAAGACATGCAAAAGTTACAGAGAATACAACTCCCCCTATGCCTTCCACTCATTTTCAGAAATAAATATCCTCATAAACCACTAGCCAGTTTGATCAAAAAGAAAAAGGAAGGGACCCAAATAAATAAAATCAAGAATGAAACAGGGGAGATCACAACACAGCAGAAATAAAAACAATAATAAGAGAATATTATGAGCAATTATATTCCAATAAAATGGGAAATCTGGAAGAAATGGACAAATCCCTAGAAACACATACACTACCAAAACTGAAACAGAGAGAAATAGAAAATTTGAACAGACCCATAACCAGTAAAGAAATCAAATTAGTAATCAAAAATCTGCCAAAAAAAAAAAAAAAAAGAGTCCAGGGCCAGATGGCTTTCCAGGGGAACTCTACCAAATATTTAAGGAAGAGTTAACACCTATTCTCTTGAAGCTGTTCCAAAAAATAGAAATTGAAGGAAACTTCCAAACTTATTCCATGAAGCCAACATTACCTTGATTCCAAAACCAGATATAGACCCCACTAAAAAGGAGAACTATAGACCAATTTCCCTCATGAACATGGATGCAAAAATCCTCAACAAGATATTAGCAACCGGATCCAACAATACATTAAAAAAATTATTCACCACAACCAAGTGGGATTTATACCTGGGAGGCAGGGTTGGTTCAATATCCACAAAACAATTAACGTGATTCATCACATCAATAAAAGAAGGGACAAGAACCATATGATCCTCTCAATAGATGCAGAGAAAGAATTTGACAAAATACAACATCCTTTCTTTATAAAAACCCTCAAGAAAGTAGGGAGAGAACGATCATAACTCGAGATCATAAAAGCCATATATGAACGACCCAACACAAATATCATCCTCAATGGGGAAAAACTGAGAGCTTTTCCCCTAAGGTCAGGAATAAGACAGGGATGTCTACTCTCACCACTGTTATTCAACATAGTGTTGGAAGTCTTAGCTTCTGCAATCAGACAACACAAAGAAATAAAAGGCATCCAAATTGGCCAGGAGGAGGTCAAAGTTTCACTCTTTGTAGATGACATGATACTCTATATGGAAAACCCAAAAGATTCCACGAAAAACCTGCTAGAACTGATTCGTGAATTCAGCAAAGTTGCAGTATACAAAATCAATGCACAGAAATTGGTTGCATTCCTATACACCAACAATGAAGCAACAGAAAGAGAAATTAAGGAATCGACCCCATTTACAGTTGCACAAAAAACCATAAAATACCTAGCAATAAATCTAACCAAAGAGGTGAAAAATCTATACACTGAAAACTATAGAAAGCTTATGAAAGAAATTGAAGAAGACACAAATAAATGGAAAAAGACTCCATGCTCCTAGATAGGAAGCACAAGTATTGTTAAAAATGTTGATACTACCCAAAGCAATCTACACATTCAGTGAAATCCCTATCAAAATAATACCAGCATTCTTCACAGAGCTAGAACAAACAATCCTAAAATTTGTATGGAACCAGAAAAGACCCTGAATAGCCAAAGCAATCTTGAAAAAGAAAACCAAAGCAGGAGGCATTACAATCCCAGACTTCAAGCTATACTACAATGCTGTAATCATCAAGACAGTATGGTACTGGCACAAGAACAGACACTCAGATCAATGGAATAGAATAGAGAACCCAGAAATACACCCACAAACATATGGCCAACTAATTTTGACAAAGCAGGAAAGAATATCCAATGGAATAAAGACAGTCTCTTCAGCAAGTGGTGCTGGGAAAATTGGACAGTGACATGCAGAAGAATGAACCTGGACCACTTACATTATACACAAAAATAAACTCAAAATGGATGAAAGACCTAAATGTAATACAGAAAGCCATCAAAATCCTCGAGGAGAAAGCAGGCAAAAACCTCTTTGATCTTGGCCGCAGCAACTTCTTACTCAACACATCACCAGAGGCAAGGGAAACAAAAGCAAAAATGAACTGCTGGGACATCATCAAAATAAAAAGCTTCTGCACAGTGAAGGAAACAATCAGCAAAACTAAAAGGCAACCAACAGAATGGGAGAAGATATTTGCAAACGACATATCAGATAAAGGGTTAGTATCCAAAATCTATAAAGAACTTATCAAACTCAACACCCAAAAAAACAAAAAATCCAGTGAAGAAATGGGCAAAAGACATGAATAGACACTTCTCCAAAGAAGACATCCAGATGGCCAACCAACACATGAAAAAATGCTCAACATCACTCATCATCAGGGAAATACAAATCACAACCACAATGAGATACCACCTTACACCTGTCAGAATGGCTAACATTAACAACTCAGGCAACAACAGATGTTGGCGAGGATGCAGAGAAAGAGGATCTCTTTTGCATTGTTGGTGGGAATGCAAGCTGGTGCAGCCACTCTGGAAAACAGTATGGAGGTTCCTCAAAAAACTAAAAATAGAACTACCCTACAACCCAGCAATTACACTAAGTATTTATCCAAGGGATACAGGTGCTGTATCAAAGGGACATATGCACCCCAGTGTTTATAGTAGCACTATCAACAATAGCCAAAGTATGGAAAGAGCCCAAATGTCCATCGATGGAAAAATGGATAAAGAAGATGTGGTGTCTATATACAATGAAGTATTACTCGGCAATGAAAAAGAATGAAATCTTGCCATTTGCAACTACGTGGATAGAACAGGAGGGTATTATGCTAAGTGAAATTAGTCAGAGAAAGACAAATATCATATGAATTCACTCATATGAGGACTTTAAGAGACAAAACAGATGAACATAAGGGAAGGGAAAGAAAACTAATATAAAAACAGGGAGGGGACAAAGCATAAGAAACTCATAAATATGGAGAACAAACAGAGGGTTACTGGAGGGGGTATGCAAGGGGGGATGGGCTAAATGGGTAAGGGGCATTAAGGAATCTACTCCTGAAATCATTGTTGCACTATATGCTAACTAATTTGGATGTAAATTTAAAAAGAAAAAAAGAAAGAAATATCCTCATTATAATTAAAGCCTATGGTGAACCCCTCCTCAATCACATTTCCTTTTGTCCTTTCCAGATAGAGTCACTGTCTTGAATTTGGTGTTTAACACCTCTATGTATTTCTTTTCATTTTAATGCAGATATCCATTCCTAAATAATATGTAGTATTGTTTTGCATGTGTTTACATTATCTAAATGTATATATACATATAGAATGGAAATTAGTATATGTGCTTAATTAACTTGCTTATTTTGGTTAACATTATACTTTTAAATTTCATCCTTATTGATACATGTGAGTCCAAATTATTCATTTTCACTACTACATTCCACTTCACTATGTATGTCTCTTTATGTGCATTTACAAAGAGTTTCTGTTGGGTACCTTAAACAGACCTAGAACTTCTGGATTATAAGGGCTATCAGCCAAGATAAACTAGTTATGCTGCAGCAACTGCTAATTCCCCAATTTCAGTAGCTTTGTACTCAATAGTTAAGGACGTGCTCACATATGTTTGCTGTCCAGGTGATGCTCCAAGTTAGCTGTCCTTCAGGTATAGTCTCTGCATTCAGAATAGTTACTTTGCCATATGCTCACATGGTCCCTTGAGCAGACCGAAAGAATGCATGGAATATTGTGTAACACTTAATGCACTTGACTTGGAAACAAAATACACCACTTCCACTCATATTTCATTTTCCTATTTAAGACTTACACCTATAAAAGCAGCAGGAGAATTTAATCCCCCATGGGCTAGGTAGGAGAACCGGATGTGTGTCTTTAATTATACTCAATATTTTGTTTAACATTATATCAGTTAATATTAATGCAATATCTTAGTAATAATTCCAAAATTTCTCCAAACATTGCACTAACTTACATCAGCAGTATACTTTGGAGCAGTAGTGATCTTCCACATCACTGTCAATACTTGACTTTGCCAGCCTCTTTCATTTTTGTCAAACAGGTGGGCATGGCACAGCATATTACTGTGTTTTAACTTGCCTCTCCATGGCTGATAATAAAGACAGCCACCATTTCACGTATTTCCTCTTCTATAAAGTGTTGTTGCTGTTGGCACATTTTTTTTTTTCTATTGAGCTGTTGTTTTCTCTTTGATGTGTAGTTTTTCAAAAAAATAAATTCTAGATGCTAATTCTTTGTCAGTTATGTGTTGCAAATATCTTTACAGAGTTTGTAGCTCATCATTTCACTTTTATTTCTGGTAACTTCGGATGACTAGAGATTTGTAATTTAATGTTGTCAAGTTTATCATTTTTTTCTGATCACTTTTTTGTTCTTTGTGTCATGCATAAAAAAGTCTTCCCCAATCCTGGGTCATAAATATAATTTTTGCTATAAATTACGGTTTTTATTTCACATGTACCTATCTAATCTACCTGGAATTCATTGGGGACTAGTGTGATGCACAGATTTCTTTCTCTCCATTTATATAATCCATTTTCACAGCACCATACAATTGAATAGTCTACTTTTTTTCTTTAATGATGTGCAATGACACCCTATTTTTTATAGTTTCCAAATAAGCATGAGTCTGTCAGCTCTCTATTCTGCTTCTTTGATCTGGTGTTTACCATATGACCAATTGATGCCTTGATTTCTACTGCTATATAGAATTTCTACTGGCCCCCTGGTACCTATTTTAATTCATTAATATGACCAACAAATATTGGTTTCGCACACACTATGCATCAGGAAATTTTCTAGGGGCTGGGGATTCATCAGAAAACCAAAGAAGCAAATCTCCCTACCTTCATCAAGCTTCTCTTGTAGTAGATAAGGTAGGCAATAACAAGTAACAGACAGTACTGACTAATGATTGATACATGATGTGGAAAAAATAAAACTTAACGGGAAGACAGGAAGCTCCAGGGGTGGAAAAGCTACCATTTTATATAAGAGAAGGTACCTATTTGAACAGACATCTGAAGAAGGTAGAGGAGAGGGTCAATCAGATACCCAGAGGAAAAGACTACTCAGAAAGAAATGGAAGTACAAAAGTTATGAATTTGACATTTTTATTTCCAAATATTTTTATATGAATGCTTAAAGTTTTGAAGAAACATAACCTCATTCTTCTTTTCTTTTAAAAATTTTTAATGTTTGTTTTTGAGAGAGAGAGAGAGAATGAGACATAGATTGTGAGCAGGGGAGGGACAGGGAAAGAGGGAGATACAGAATACGAAGCAGGCTCCAGGCTCCGAGCTCCAAGCTGTCAGCATAGAGCCCGATGCCAGGCTGGAACCCATGAACGAGATCATGACCTGAGCTAAATTCGGACGCTTACCTGACTGAGCCACCCAGGTGCCCCTCATTCTTCTTTAAAATAGTCTAGGCTTCCCCTGGCCATTTGCTTTTCTATATACACAATTATATATAAATTCTTTAGAGAACAATCTCTTACACTGTTATGCAGAAAGAGTTTACTATGGACTATTAACGTCTGATCCACTAAAATAACACTTACTTTCTCCATTGATAATGTACAAGTTAAAATATAAATAAAATATTTATACAAGTCTATTTTCTTCCACTGAAAATAAGTAGTTTATAAGTCACAGATGAGCCTTCAGCATCCTAGAGTGCCTGATTAGAGGGCTTGGTGAACTTTTCTAGAAAATCAGGACAAGGCTGTTGTTAGTAAATTATACCCTTAATCTGGCCCCACCAGATCAGAATTCCAATTTCTGCAATGGGACTTTGATTCTGCGACCTCACACAAGAAAATTAACCACTTTGATTCCCAATTTTCTCATCAGTAAAAAGAGGGTCACAATATACTTGTTCCCTTTAGGAATATTGAGAGGAATAAATAAAATAATATATGTGAGTGTGTTTATCAGTAACTAGCTTAATACATGTTTGTAAGATTTGAATTAGGATATTCATGCAACTCCTGTTGTATATGGTCAGCCATGTTTTTTAGGAGTTAACACAGGGTTTTTCCAGAGGCAACAAGCTCTTATGGATCAAAATAATCCCCATAATTATTCCCTTACAAAAAGTCCTTCAAGGGTCCCATTACCTGCAAGATAAAAAATTGAACTCAAACGTGGCATGCAACCCATTCATCATCTGGCTTCTGGACGATTTTCCAAACTCACCTCCATGCCCCTCCCAAACATACCCTATAGTCCATCCCCACTCAGGATCTCTGCATATGCTGTTCCTACTTCCTAAAATGCCCTCTCCTCTTTTTTCCTTAAGACTGTTGGAAGGTTACCAGTTCTGTGTCACTTTCTCTGTTACTTACAGGCACTGATAAGATATAATCCTGTGCTATTGAATCATTATTTTCCAAGTAAAAGACATTCATTTTTGTGTGTACTAAGGCTTTTAGGACAGGTCCAATTTGATTGGTCTGAAGAGGATTATAAAATATAGGTGAATTAACACAGGGCAGAATCCTTTAAAACCTATGACCTATAAAATTGGATGTGTCCTAATAGCCCAAGATAATACTGTTATTGGCTGAAAAATTTGGGCCAGCACCCCTTTATGACTCTGGAAATTTTACAATGACCTTAACAGAACACTGTATGATTCCTACAATTCAGTATGAGAAGCTCATCATTATTTGGTATTGAACAAAACATAGTATAGATTGTATTTGGTCTTAAATGCAGGTAATAGTACCTATCAGATGAAATCTTTAGAAATCTACAAGAAATTTATTTTCAGTGCTTCCTCTTGCCTGTAAAGGCACCGTCCTGATTTGATGAGCATATTAATTGCTTTCTTTGTAGGGAGATCTATGCCTGGGAAATAAACTTGGCTGACCAGCCTATGAACCCAAATCATCTATTTTTTTGTATTGATTTAGCACTGACTCACTTAACCTATTAAAGCACCTAAAGCAGGGTGGAATTTCTCTTATATTTATTGCTCCTCCCAATAGCCTTGTGAAGTAAGTGGTCATAAATGGCAGTTGCAGAACTTGTGTGCCAAACTTCTGTATTGCGGCCATTATACAACCCTCTCAGACACTGGCCAATTGAGCACTCAGATATAAATGTATACTGATAATTACATTTGTCTGGATTTTGTTTTGTCATTTTTTTCACTCCTTTATATGGTGCCAGGATTATAGCAGAATGTTTTTATAATCTTTCCACAATTATATTTTCTCTTACTTATTCATCTCCCATACAATGTTAGTATTATTTTTTTATACATTCCAATATCAGGTCCACAACACAATTTGATCCTCCTTTTCTCCTCTACCAAATGTATTTCTAGAAATGATGCTAAGAAAAACTTGCTTGCCTACAAAAACACCATTAAGAAAGTTCATTCTATTTGTTTTTTGGCCAGCATTGCCCATTTAGCAGACAATTTTATTGAGCTATGTATATTGATGTGTGCATCTTTTTGAAAGCTCATCATACAGTGACTCCGACATTGCTATCTGGCTACAGACTATAAGGAGAAATTGTGAGGTTTATAAGGTATACTGCTATCAGAGCTAATTCTCATCTATACTACTACTGCAGCACCTAGTTGGTTGTTCCTATTTATTACTCTATCTTCAAAGCTCTTAATTATTTCTATTGGCAGAGAATCCTATGCCTGAATTTTACCAAGCCAACTTTGTGAGATTTATATTGGAAAGTGCTACAGAAAATGTTTATTAAATTCCCTATGTTGAGTGTTTTCAACATGGTAATAAGGTATCAAAACACCATATTTTTACTTGAGTAACCTCTGCAGCCTGGGTCTCATCTCCACTCTTTTATGGATCTAACTCAAATCCATTCTTCCAAATTCAGCTTAAGGGTTGCCTCCTCCGAGAAGACATTTTTGATTCACAGGTTGGTTTTGACACCCTTTTCTGTGCTTTCATATCAACCTGTACACACAACCTGGATTTACCACGCTATACCTTAAGTTGTTGAATAAGAGTAAGTATTTCATCTTATTCGGGGTTGCAGCCTGAGCACAATGCCTCCAGGAGGCACTTAATAAATATTTAATGAATAAAGGCAAATGAATAGTGTTATTTTCTCTTTCTCTACTTCAGAAAGGTTCATTACTCAAAGTATGTAAATTTGTTTAATTTTTTTTTTGCTACAAATGAAATTCTGCATTCCTAACATGTATTAGGAGCCCCATAAATACCCGTGTAAGAAATGAATAAATAAATAAATAAAATATAAACTTCCCAAGTGCTATTTTTGCTTTCAAGCTCTACACACCCTTAAGAGTAGGAATAAGGATATAATCTTATTTTAAAATAAAATTCATGTTTTCCTGATGATCTTTTCAAAAAACAAAGTATAGGTGCAAACCCTGACCAAAAACAAAACAAAACAAAACAAAAAACTAAAGGCACTGACCTTACAATTCCACCCGTTCTAAGATTCCTATATCTTTCAGCCAGTATATAAGCCTGTATCTTATATTCACTGTACCCAGAATCTACAAATGATTTCACAGCATGCTTACATTTTAAACTTGGCTGTTATGAAGAAAATAGTCTGCCAAAGATAAACAAAGCATCTTTTAAAAATATATTTTAAAAACCTGTGAGACTTTTCTGACCAACCGCTTTATCAAAATGAGGTATCTACTGTTGCCAATTAGTACAGTGTTAACGAAAGCCATGCATTAAGGAGTTTATTGCTTCTTTTATTACACCTGCCCACACATAATCCTCATTCTACCTTTCTACCTGGTGGTGGAGATCAGTCTGATAAAAACATGCTACAGATGAATTACTCACAGAATGTCAAAAGGGAATGTTTCAGCACACATCCTAACACTATTCTGCAATTGTTATTTTTCATGGGTGTCCACATCCTAGTAATATATCCCTAGATTTGACTGTAATCTTGCCACTGAGCTCGCCTGTAGGTCTCATAAACTTGTTTTAGTGTAGCCTTAAGTCACAGATTCTGTGGAACCAGACAGATAGTACTACCCCATAACATCCATTAGAGAACACATCTGCACTTACATCTCCTACTAATAAACATTCCCACAGGGGAACCACATTCTGTCACACAGAAACACACAACATTACAAAGCCACCAGCCCAGCATGTGCCTATTGCCTTTGAAACTGGAGTAGCCATTTCTAATACATGTAAGCTTTTCAATTGTGCTTGTGTCCTCTTGATTCATAGATCCTAACATATTGAGGTGTAAAAATAGAGTTTGCTTATACTTTGAGTGATTTAGGAGAATTGGGTTCAAAAATATTTGGTAATTATTTTTGGAAAGCCCCCCAGGTTAGAATCTAAAAAGTGGATGCATTTGAAGTTTTGGGAAATGAATGCACAAACAGTGGAGCTTTTGTCTCATGTTAGGACCCATATTCTAACTGTTCCCAAATGCAGTGCAGTGGGTTGAATGGTGGCCCCTAAAATCATATGTCCATATGCTAACCCCTAAACCCCATGAATACAACCTTATTTGGAAAAGGGGTCTTTGCATATGTAATTAAATTAAAGAACTTGCAATGATATAACCCCGGATTATCTGGGTGTGTCCTAAATCCAATAACAAGTGTCTTTATAAGAGATAGAGGTAAAGGGCAGACATAGAAAGGGGGCCATGTAAAAACAGCAGGAGAGACTGGAGTTTTGCAGCCACAAGCCAAGGAACACCTGGAACCACAAGAAGCTGGAAAATAGGAGGAAAAATTCTCCCCAACAGCCTTCAGAGAGATGAAGCCCTGCAAATACCTTGATTTCAGACTTCGGGCCTCACAACTATGAAAGAATATCTATTGGTTTAAGCTACCAAGTTTGTGTAAATGTGTTATGTCAGCCCTATAAAACTAAAATAGGCAGTTTGTAACAAAGATGCAGCAACTGAAAGGGAAGCACATATTCTGTAGTAAGGAATTCTGCCAGAGACGTTCCAAGTGAGGAAGCTTCAGGACCCATACTTCCAAGGAAGGGGTACCAGTAATGTCTTAATACAATCAGATGTTCTTCTAGAATTCTCTTTCCACTCTAACTTCCCTTGTATACCTATTCCCCATTTGTTTTGACAGACTGGAGGTCCCCAGATGATCTAGAGAGCCGACTAATGAGAAGTTGAGGTCAGGATACATTTTATTTGGATTTATTGGGTTATATTTACATGGTTCTTGTTCATTTATATGTTGAATTTATGTTAACTGTTCTGCTGTAGGAATGGCTCCCAAGAACACACTCTACTGACAACTGACCTGATGAGTTTAACCCCAAAATGCAGGACCAGACATAGCATCATGATAGGTCATGTCCTGAGACCTCTGACATCAGAACTACATTCGTAGAGGAGAAAAAAATGAGGTGAGAAATATAAAAATCCAGAAGCTAGTCTGAAAATAATTCTTACAATCATTAGATATGTAATTGTAAGCTCAACTCTCACTGAATTGAGTCGACATGAAATTTCATTTATCAAGAATATACACAATACTACAATATATATAATTACGTATACACCCTACACTATCACAAGGACTAGAATGTACTAGCTTCCCCATCTTGTAGGGCACTAAGCCATAGCAATCCTACAAACAGCAAGAATATCTGTGTATGAAGTCATGTGTCTTGTGCAACCCAACTCTCAATAATGAAAAAAAGAAATTGCCATTGACCACGTAGAGAAAAACTTTTGAATAGAGGTTATCTTTATAGAAATTTATTTTATAAAATTGTTGTCATATGAAGAGGTGATCAAAATCATACAGCTAGAAAGCATAGTTAATAAATATAGAGTTAGTTGTACCAGGTAATAAATTACTGAAAACATGTTATTTTTTTAAATTATATAATGTTTCTGGTATTTGTTATCTTTGAAAAATTGTTTTCATTTATTGTGATTTCTCATTATAAGTGAATATTCACTTTTGTGCCATATATTGTATCCTTTTCCTCAGAGGGCTCCCCAAATTTTATATGTATTGGCTCTATAAAACCTAGATTGGCCCTTACTGCCAGGATATCAGTTCAGGTTTGGGGGAAAGAAAGGCCGGGAATTGTGACCTTGGATGTACAGGAAAAAAAAGTCTCTATTTGGGAATATTTTAATTTATGTTGAATGATTTTGAATGTATCTCATTCTTTTGTAGTGGTAATGATGTTATGAATTTTCTTTCTTGAGGTTCAATGTCTTTACATGTATTATTACAATTTTCTCTACAGATAGCTGAAATACATGCAGCATGGTATTAGTGATATTTTTTAGATGAGAATATAAATTGTGAGGGATATCTGACCTGTGTGAGCTCACATGCTTTGAAGCAGAACTAGGACCTGAACTTAACATTTTGACTTTTAACATCTCTAGTCCTCCATGAGATGGCTAACTGTCACCTTCTTAGGAAAAAGATTTTTTACAAAATGCTTCTTGGATTATATTTCTGAATGCATAAATTTACATCCAAATAACAAATGAATTGATAAACAAGTCTTTAGGGAACCATTTCAGCTTTATCTGCCTTCAACTAGTTCAGAAAAGCAATCTGTACCTGATGGTATACAGGTACCTGTGGGTTTTTCATGTTGAGAGGACTATGGAAGAGGTCTTTTTGTTGTTTATTTACTTTTCAAAGCTCTTCTATCAAAAGTCACATTTGGCATCTCCTCATAAGGGAGATATGCTCTCCTTCCTAAATCAAGCCTTACAGAAGTATCTTCCAGGGGCACCTGAGTGGCTCAGTCAGGTAAGCGTCCAACTTTGGCTCAGGTCATGATCTTGTGGTTCATGAGTTCAAGCCCCATGTCAGGCTCTGTGTTGACAGCTTGGAGCCTGGAGCCTGCTTCAGATTTTGTGTCTCCCCTGTTTGCTATCTCTCAAAAATAACCATTAATTTTTTTTCTTAAGTTTATTTATGTTTATTTTCAGAGAGAGAGGGGAGGTAAGGGACGGAGAGAGAAGAAGAGACAATCCCAAGCAGACTCCACACTGTCAGAGCAGAGCCCAACGTGGGGCTCAAACCCATGAACCATGAGATCATGACCTGAACCGAAATCAAGAATTGGACACTCAACCAACTGAGCCACCCAGGTGCCCCCCCCCAATTTTTAAAAAAAATTTTTTTAACATGAATTTATTTTTGAGACAGAGAGAGAGAGAGAGCATGAACAGGGGAGGGTCAGAGAAAGAGGGAGACACAGAATCTGAAACAGGCTCCAGGCTCTGAGCTGTCAGCACAGAGCTTGACGCAGGGCTCGAACCCACGGACCGTGAGATCATGACCAGAGCCAAAGTCGGATGCTTAACCGACTGAGCCACCCAGGTGCCCCTCCAATTTTTTTAAAAGTATCTTCTAACTGCCTCTCCACATCCTTCCCTCCCACCTCCATATGTGGAGAGGACACCACATGAGCAAAGCAACATACCTTTGAAAGGCCTGGGTGCAACAAGGCAAAATGCTGTGCACATCACCCTTGTCAGAAAGGTAAAAGGTCAGGAAGAGAGAGAAGTATGGTCACTAAGAGCCATCTAAAAAAAAAAACCAAAACCAAACCAAAACAAACAAACAAACAAACAAAAACCTCTTTATCCACGAATATATAGCATGTAAAGTTTGGCTTTGCCTAGGTGGGGTTGTATATAGAATACTAAACTGAAAATCAGAAAATGTGGGTTCCAATCCAAACTCTGCTACTAAACAGCCTGTGTGACTTCAGCCACACCCCCTGCTTTCTGAGTCTCTGTTCCTTCATCTCTAAAATGAGGCATCTCCGTTTCATGATCTGTAACTTGCCTGCCAGCTCTAAAAGGCCTTGGTCCTACTTTACATACACACTGGATCACATATGTCCAAAAGAAGCACAGTTTTGGAAAAGGCTAGAAACGATTTACAGGGAGAAGGCAGGCAAGCAGGATGAAGAATGGAAGGATGAAGGGGTCACTTTCTCCCTATAGGAAACAGACATCACTATGCACTCTAAATTAGAAGTTATCCTCAAGAAAAGCCTCTATGCATAGATCTGCAGTCTCCTGAGAGACAACAGAAGAAAATCACAGCTTGACAGTGCTGCAGCAGGACTGCAAAAAAATAAAAAAAAATAAAAAAATAAAAAAAAAGGAAAGAAGATCCAACACCAACCAAGGCAGGAAATGTAAGGAAGAATTAAGCCCCATTTTTGTTTTGTTGTCACTTACAGGAATAAATGCCCAAAGTCTCTGTTGTATTAGCGTCATATGAAGTTACAATTTTCAAAGATTAGTTTTTATAAGTCTAGCAAAATCCTATTTGTATAGAGTGGGTCAAGACTAGGGTCATTCCAAAAAAGTGGATTTTCTCCCCCCCCCCCAAAAAAAAGGGAGGGGGGAAGTTGACAAGGTATTCTCATGCTCTAAGTGTCAGGACTAATCTTGAGTCTCCTTCCATTTCTGCAGTGGCCTGAATCCTGACTGCTGAGAGAGTCATGGGAGCACCTGTCACCATGGAAGGAACTGAAAAGCAGGCAGGAGAGAGGTTTCCCAGAATCTCTGCTTTCTTGTTCCCTATGAAATGTGTCACTTCTTTCATTTTGAAGAATCTAGGGATATGGCATTAAATTGGTACGAAGTGTGATAGAGTAGAAAGTTGTACAGCGCAAAATGAATGCTATTTCTTAAAGTCTGTTTAACCTTTGGAATTCTAGCGAGGTGCTGAGAGGTACTGCCATCACAGCATGCCTATCAATCAGATAGGTGGAAAATTACTGTGCTCTCTGGCTATTTTCTCAGAAAAAGAATTACATTGTGTTTTCATTAATACCATATTCTTTAAGAAATTGTAATTATTCCGGATGTGATGTAAAAGCCGTGTGTATGCATATATACATACATATACACACACCCACACACGCATATCACACACATATACACGTATAAACACACCCTAAAATTTAAACTAAAGTCCTTAGAGATTGAGAATTCATTGATTGAGTGATTGATCTGGTTGATTAAATAAATAACTGGCATAATTAACTGAGAAAATATTTTTATTACGTGTAGGAATAACCCTTCTGAAATTTTCTACTAGGCATTCTATTTTTGTAAATAGAATATATTGGATGAATTTCATTATTCTTTGATGACCGAAATCTTGAGATGTTTTAGATTTGTCCATAGGAAGGGTTTTTCATTGTTTTGTCATAAGAATAGATAAAATAACTCAGATTTGGACTTATTTCCATGTATACATACTGTTGTAACTATTTTCAAATCACCAATAGGTGCTGATTGGTAGTGCTATTCTCCTTAAAATTTACTATTTTTCTCTCTCACATACATAAAAAGGATTCTAGTTATTACAGTGCTAATAATTGGTTTTTAGATAATCAAATTTTATTCTACTGGCATATTTCTAGCAATACCTGGAGATTTTATCCTCTTCTTATCTTGTTATCCCATTTGCTTCTCCATCTCAACTATCAGAAATATACCAGTGATGTTCAAATCTGTATTCAGGCCAGATCTCATGCCTGAGTTGCAGACCCACATTTCTGTCAGTATGATAGCCACCCCCAATTTGATATCCCACAGATTCCTCTTACACCATACACAAACCTAAACCTGACATACCCCCTCCTAAACTTCTCCACCTATATTCTTGACATCTTTTTGCCACATACACATATCTGCAAATTACCCTAGATTCTGCTCTCTCCATCACCTTCCATATGCAATTAGCCACTTTACTGGCTATATGGTTATATTTAATCACATTCATTCCCTATGTCATAATGAAATCCAACTCCTTCTCTTCATCTACTCTGCTACATTCCTGGTTCAGTTCTCATCACCTCTCACCTGAACTTGCTCCCTTCCTACCCATCTGCCACACTATGACTAGAGTGCTATTTCTAAACTCAAATTAGGTATATCTCTGAAGGACCCTGACTAATGCAGCCACCTTCACTAATCTCTTCTCACCTCTCCTACCTCTTAATGTGGAGGGTATCTGAACTCAGATGGCCCCCTTCTCTTCTCTGTCTACACCTATTCCCTTGGCAAGTTAATCTAGCCTCATACTTTGCATTGACAAATCTCAAAGTTGTATTTCCTCAGCCCAAGATCTCTTCCCTAGACTTCAGATTCCTGTCCACCTAATTAGTTGATATGTCCACCTATCTCTTGAATATCTCAAATTTTGCATTTCCAAAACTGAGATTCTTATATCCCATCTTGCCATGTTCTAAATCTCAGTTCACGGCAACACTATCTTGCCCATTGTTCATGACATAATATTTAATGTCATCCTTGCCTCTTCTCTTTTTCTCACAATTCACACCCAATCCACCAGCAAATCCTGCAAGCCAGAGCTTCAAGATACATCCCAAATATAACCACTTCTTACTACCTTCACTTCTAATGTCCTCTTCCAGGTTATACTTGGATTATTTACAAAAGCCTTCCAAACTTTCATCCTGCTTCCACCTTTGCCTACTATGGGTTATTATCAAAATAGCCAAACTGGTCCTGATAAGACATAAGTAAGATAATGTCACTGAGATCAAAATCTTTCAATGGCTTCCTAACTATCTCAGTTTAAAAGGCAGAATCAGAGTATAGGCTTAAAAAAGTCTAACCAGTCTGGCCACCCACTACCTCTTGGATATTACCTTCTATCCTTATCCCCTATCTTAGCCAAATTGGCCTCTCTCTTGCTCATGAACGAGTCAAGATAATCACATCTTGGGGTCTTTGTATTTGCTCTTCTCTGTACATACAATACACTTCTCCTAGATTCTGGAATGGCTCACTATTTCACCTCCTGCTGGTCTCCACTCAAATGCCACTTTCTCAGTGATACTTTTTCGAAACATCTTACTGATAATTGCAGTCCAGTCCCTCCCACCTACCAACACCATAATTCCGCATCCCTTTTCCGTTTAATTTTCCTATGAAGAAAGTATTATCCTTTGAATATACATACATTGCATTTTTTTTTGTATCTTCGTTTACTAGAATGTAAGTTCCATACCTCAGAGCTTTTTGTTGGTTTTATCTATGTTGCATTACAGTGTCTAGAACTATGTAGGCACTTCATAAATATTTATTGCATAAATGATGAGTACATTAGGCTCTATATATATCATGCCACCTAGAGAGATGAAAAGAAGTTTAATAGAAGTAAAATCAGTTTAATGAAAGCTATAGTACATTATATTGAAGTAGAGGGCTGATTCCAAAGAATGATTTAGTATGAAACAGTAACTTCATCAAAGAACAAACAAAAAACCCCACTTATTTTGTGTAATCACAGCGCACAACTCCAATAAAGTGGAAGTATGAGGGATAAACTGCAAAAAAAAAGCGTTGATAGAAGGAAGAATACACTTTTAGGGCTCTGCAGGCTGGCTGGAAAGCCTTAGTTATATATTAATTGGATTCAGAGTGATTTGGAGGGATGCATAATCCCCTGAAGTAACATGAAAAGTGATGAAAGAAATGGGGAAAAGAGGACATGAGGGAAAAGAACAGGAAAAACTTAGAGAGTAAGCGATTAAAACAGCATAACTGAGACATGGAACTGGTTAGTCTTAATTGGATAGGGAAATATTACCAATTCCCTGTGAAAGATAGGTCAAAATAAAATCACACTAGTATAATGAGTTTCTAAATAACTGTTAAATCTATTTTAACAGCTTAAGAAGACTTTAAATGTGAAGTTGACCATAATGTGTGTATTAATCAAGAAACACTCACTACTGTAACACACTACCCTAAAATCTGAAAAAGTCTAATCTAATAAAGATTTCTTTTTCCTACACTTTCATCACAGTCCAATGAGGGAGGGTTACGAGGGGAGCTCTGATTCATAGTCACTTAAGGATCCAGTCTCCTCCATTTAGTGACTTTGTAATCTTCCAGGTCCTTGGAGTTTCCCACCTGTCTCCACCTTTTGGAAGGCCCCAAAAGCCACCTGTCAAGAACTGTGAAGGGTCTGAGATTAAAATTTTATCCAATTTGCAAACTAAAAGTTAGCCTGACACAGTTTCATGGATGTTAATAAAGGACATGAAACTCCTGGATCAGAGACAAAAGATAATTTATCACACACAGCAAAAGAAGTAGCCATAGGATCAGCAATTTTTTTGGCCAGTTGCCAGAGCCCCAAATGCCCCCATGTGAAGAGGATCAGAAGATGCCTGCTCTACACTGTATTACAGAAGAAGAAGCATGAGCCTACATAACCCAAATCTTTTGTAATAAGCAGTAATCATGCCTAATCTTTGCTCTAGAAATAGTAGCACCACCTTTCACTGTTGAATGTTATACAAACATCTTTGAAAAGATGTTTCAGAACAAACAGTAGTCAATGCCTTAGACGCATGATATACAGAAGTACAAGAGAGCCATGGTGAATTTTGTCCTAAACAACCACGTGCAATTAACTAGTTCTCAATTACTTAAGGATACTGAACAAACCATATCTAATGAGCTATTAACACCTTGACATATCTGGACCTAAAACTCTTAATATGTGATCTAAAACTCTTAATATTATGTTGTTATGCAGATTAATCCAGATTCAGAGCACCTATGTTCCATCTATCCCCATGAAAGTGAAGAAAAGCAGAAGTAGTTGCAAAATCAGGGCATTCAAAAGTATACAAGGTTTTGTGTAACTAATATTATGCTTTATGTATTATTATTATTCTGTGTTGTATTGTTGAATACAATTATTTGTAAATTAACTTTGTGCTAAAACATTTATATCATTGCCCCGATACTTAAAATGATAAAGCAAACTAATTCTTGAAGCAAGCTTAGGTTAAAAATACCATCTATATGGCACCTGGGTGGTTCTGTCAGTTAAAGGTCTGACTCTTCATTTCAGCTCAGGTCATGATCAACCAGTTTATGAGATTGAGCTCCACGTTGGGCTCCCAAGAGCAAAGCCTGCTTGGGATTCTCTCTGTCCCCCTCTCTGCCCCTTACCCACTCTCTCTCTCTCTCTCTCTCTCTCTCTCTCTCTCTCTCAAAATAAATAAATAAATAAACATTAAAAAAATCAAAGTCCTCTGTTCTCTGATCTCCATTTCCCACTTTCCACCATCCTCACCTCTTGAACTGCCTCTTCTGGTGGTTAACTCTCTGATATCCTTTATTTTGTTACTTTTTGATTCCTTCTGTTTTAGGTAGAGTCCCTACATGGTCCCAATTTATTCAAGTTGTCCCAATGTAATTATTAAAAGTGTCTCCTTTTGGGGTGCCTGGGTGGCTCAGTTGGTTAAGCAACTGACTCTTGATTTTAGCTCAGGTCACAATTTCATGGCTCATGAGATTGAGCCCCATTTTGGGCTCCATGCCAACAGTGTAGAGCCTGATTGGGTTTCACTCTCTCCTCTCTCTCTGTCCCTCCCCCTACTAGCTCATGCATGCACTTTCTCTCAAAATAAATAAACATTTAAAAAAAAATACCATCTATTAAAGACACATCATCCCTGTGATGAGATGCTGAGGTGGCCAAAGGAGAAAGGCCCATATGTGGATATGATTAAAGGTACATACTAATTTTTTAAAAAATGAAATACCCTGGGGCACCTTGGTCTACCAGGAAAAGTACTGATGTCAGAGTCAAAACAATTTTAAAGTTTATTCCAGAATTGTTTACTTACTTTTATTAAAATTTGTTTTATTCAACTAAAATTTATTAAGCATCAAATTTATGCTAGGCTAAGCACTGATGCTAAACTAGTGAACCACCATTATTAATTTCAGAGATTCTAATTGGAAAGACATACTTATAAATAAATATAATGCACTACCATAGTGATACAAGCAGAGATATATGGCACATGCTATAATTTGTGCAGACAGCTGTTGAACACGATAGAAAGAAAAACTATCTCTTCGTGAAGGTCTCTTTACTAATTCATGAGAGTCTCCATGGTAGTGACATTGGATCTAAGTCATTGAAAATAAATTGGAGATGCCCAAAAGGCCAATGTAAGAAATAAACTGTAGAGAGACTGAACTATAAACATGAAGACTAGAAGACATGATAAGGCATGCTGTGAAATGAGAGAAATCAGTTCCTTATGGTAGAAGCTTTGAGAGTTAAAGAAAATGGCTTGTGAGTTGGGAATGTAGTTGGGACCAGATTTTGACAAGCTTTGAATCACAAGAAAGAGGTCTGGATTTATACTGATAGCAATAAGGAAGTTAGACATATTTTATTCCTGGTCCCACCTAATGCAAGTGTAGGCTCAAATAAAGTATGTTCATCAATGTAAAGTTCCATTTAGTTATTGTCATTTGTACTGCAATTTAAAATTTTTCCTTATTTATATTTCAACAAACATATGTTGAATGTTTACTATATGCCAGATGCTGTGCTAGGTTCTAGGTGCTAGAGACTCCACAATGACTAAGATGTGATTTCTGCCTTTAAGAAGTTCACAACCTAATCTCTATGATAAATCCAAAAATACATTTAAAAATAAATGAAGGAAAGAAGAAATAAGTGAATAACATGGCAATTCAGTGCTGTGATACTTTGAGATAATGCACACAAGGTATTACAAGAGTGAGTAATGGGGGGCCTTCAGGAATGAGCAACAGATACCTGGTGGCAATGACCCAACATCAAAGTTGAGTTCCACCAACTGAAAAGTGGGGACTCACAGAGTAGGCAAAAGCATATTCAATGCAATGTAATGAGATCTCACTGGTCAAGAAGCAAAAGAGATCAAGGGAACAATAATGACAGATGAGTAAAGTTGTAACTACTGCCTTGGCCTTTAAGCTCCCAAATGTCCTAGACCTTGCCTTTTTCTCTGATTGACTTCCCCCCCTTCTATCCTCTCCCTTGCTCTCACTATGCTCCATCCAGAACAACTTTCTTCTGTTTTGCAAACACATTCAATGTCATTTCTTTAGAGAAGACTTTCTTTTTCAATCTATCTAATGTAGCCTATTTTACCATTGCAAATCTCTGTCATATTACCCTATTCCATTTCCTTTATATAGCATTTATCAGTATCTGATAAATTACATTTATTTACTTTATGTGTATTTGTTGCCTATAGCCCCTCATAGATTCTGAGAACATAAAACTTAATTCTTGTATTCACAATTATGTATCCAGTACACAGAATAGTGCAACAATAGATGCACAATAAATGCTGGAATAATGAATGAACCAAGAAATTAATGGAAGGTATGTCATCATCATATTTATAATTTGGAAAGGTACCCAAATTGTAGTGAGGGGAAGGGTATATTAAGAAAATCAATAACAGAGGAAAACAATTTGGGCAGAAAATGATGAGGCTCTGAACTAAGTTATTATTGGTAGAAAGGCAAAGGAGAGGTTAGATATGAAAGGAGGAGACAAGTGGACAGACAGTGAGGTCTTTTGCTGAGATATGGATTCAAAAAGGAAAAGAAGATGGATCCAATTTTGGACAAAGTACAAAAATATAAAGTGCAGATTTAGATCAGCTGTGAAGAAAAATCCCTGGGGCTCCATCTTGTGACTAGTCCCATTGGGAACATAGCAATTGCATTAAATGCTGCTTGTACCCATAAAATGTGTTTATTAATCTCTCCCTCCATACAATACCTGTGAAGGACTTTTTTTTTACGGGGTTATATCAACTCAATCTCTACTTCAGAAAATTGGAATCATTATTATCATAGTTTTATTATTACTACCTGTAGCTAGTACAAGTCCCTTCTAGAATAGCTATAATTCACAAAAATGCAGCATAGTACAAAGTTCTCCCTATTTGCTCCTTCCAAGATAGGTGCTGAAATATAAATATTATGGAGATAATTTAACATTTTCCAACCATAATCAGGTTTCTTATTTAATCTTTCGGTAGAAGATTCTCATTGGTTCTCATTTCTTCTGATTTAGCTTATCTTTCCTACTCAGAACTGTCTTGTGAAAAGCAAAATGTACATTTGTAACTTTTATTGTCAGTGAAATTGTTTTATCTATGTTAAGTGTGAACAGATAAGCAGGGCCTATAGCAACTGATAGTCAACAGAACCCAAATTTCTGAATTAGGATATCTTGAAAATCTGTGCTTATATTTAAGGCTTTAATTTAAAGTTTGACATTTGAGGGATTTAATGACAAAATGCTTTGACAATACATAAAATGCTATTATCTTAAGTGTGATACACTGATGTAACTGTCCCACCTCCAAAAGTGCTAAAGTATTGTACAGTTAGGGAACATTGCTAAAGATGAGGAGGTATTTTTAAAATTTATCTTCTCTTTGAGGAAATGTTAATTTTAAAATTTAAAATCAAATATAGACACAAAAATTTTAAATAGTCTCCAAAAATAGAATGAATTTCTATCCTTTCTTGCCTTAAGTTACAACTATGAAGTTGTTAACAAATATTAACATTATTCGTTATTCGTTATTCGAATTTAATATTATTTATTATATATTTTAACAACTTCCTAGAAAAGCAGAAGTCTGGCTGAACACACTCTGATACTTTAACATAAGTAAGGCATCCCTACAAAGTAAATTCTATAGCCAGTTTTTAAGACCCAAGTCTAAAAAAAAAGGAAGGGGATGAATAGTGTGCTTTCATCTATTTGATAATCTGCTGATAAGATTATCTATTTGATAATCCAAATCTGCACCTTCATACATTTTTTTTTCATTTTGTAATTTCCTCTGTATTTTGAATTTTAGTTGTTATATTCAGAGGGTATAATATCACTTCATTGGCCATAGGGAAGTTGTCTGGTGGGGGGAAAAAAGCCAAAAAAAAAGGACAAGGAGAAGGAGAAGAGGAAGGGGAAGAAGAAGAGGAAGAAGAAAAAGAAGGAGGAGGAGGAGGAGGAGAAGGAGAAGGAAAAATAGTATTAGAAATGAATGAATATGCTAAATGTTCATAATTTGGGGGGGAAAAGGCAGGGGGGAGCTTCTAAGCTCCTGTTAAGCCAACAAGGATAACTCCAAGGATTCCCTGTACAGAGGAGTCAGGTTTTTTCTAGACCGCTCTGAAAGGCTTTTACAACAGAGTAGCCTGAGGCACAGAAAAGCAGGCAGGGAATGTTCTGGTAACTCCTAAATGGCTTACAGCCCCAGAAGCAGAACATCTAAACACTTACCCATGGGAAGTCTTATTAATTTAAACAAGAAATATTTATGGTTGTTTTTGATTAGAGACTCACAAATCTCTATGAAACCTTCATTTACATTCTAGTTAAACTTTCAGGAGTTACCCACTCCCTGAAGACCAGTGACTGAGTTTTAAAGGTGAAATTACTCATATAACTCTGGCCAGCTTGGGTTAAAAATGCAAAAGACTCTTGTTTATTAACCAAACAAGAGTCAGAACAAATGAATAAGAGGCGATCAACCAGAGACCTATATTACTGTATCATTTCTCTCAACTAAGAAGTGGTTTAGATTTTGGAAAATTCAGAAAAGTTCAGAAAAACAGTTTTGTTTATAGTTCAAAGGGGAAGGGTTGGCTACCAAGAGGAAACACCAAGGAATTTAGGGGTGATGGGACTGTTCTGATTGTTGATTATCATACTACTATACACATTTGTTAATACTCATGAAACTGGCCTAAAAAAGAGAAATTTTACTATATATAAATTCAAAATTAAATGTACAAAGGGGAAGTGGAGTACATAAAGACACTTTCATTTGAGGACAAAATTCCAGCTATACACTTGTGATTATGAGTACTCTTTTGATTCATAGTTTATTAGAATGCAGCAGTGGGGCACACCATTAACAAATTAGATTTCTTTTAATGGCCAGATTAATTAGTTTTGCCAATATAAGAGTAGTCTTATAGAACCTAAGTTATTCTGATTCTAGAAAGAATTTTATTCTAGAAAGAAACATTTTATCTAATTCTAGAAAGTTGGCTTCTTACAAAGCGTTCCCCATTTGCCCTCACCGACACTCACACACACACACACACACACACACACACACACACACACACCCCTCAAGGGGACTTCTCCTAACAAGCCCCTATTTAGTGTCTGCTGTGACCAACTGCCTTGCACATAATAGGTCATAAGCCCTCAAGTCCACTCTCTTGTCCCCTGATGAGGTATTTTCCTCTGGTACATCCCAAAGCAGCAAATCCCTCCCAATGCCAAAATTCTACGTTGTTGTATGAGACCCAGACAGCATTCCAGGCATAAAATGAGAATTATGCCTCCCTTTCTGCAGCAATCAGACCTAAGCCTGAGGCCAAGCTGAAGACCAGCTATTGTACTGCCCTACCTTCTCACCAGACATACTGCACACACCTCATTTCTCTTCCTTCATCCCTAAGCTAAGCACACAAAAGTTCATTATACAGATAAACTCACAAAATTCAATGTCCATGGATCTTCCACCGACACCTAAACAGTATGAGTCTTCTCTGAAGGCTCCACTACCCTTCCCTACTACCATTGCACTCCCTACTGCTGCTGGCAGTTAATCAACCAAAGCTATTAAGAAAAATTGGATTTTGTACTAAATTGCAAGAAACCAGAAAATAATGAATAGGAAAAGGGAGGAGTCCAATTGCTCTAGACCTTAGGACTATCTCCGATATACGGCATTCTTCCCTGAAAGCTTTTGACAGGTAGAAACTAGTACATTAGTTCAACTGAATTGCTAACATCTGAACAGATTCTCTTGTATGCATTTCTAAGGTACTTTATATTTTCTGCCAAACCAAAAGAACCTTCTTAAAAGCGTTTTAGAACAGGGTCACAGAAAGCAGTGACCCAAAGAAATAAGTTCATATTTGCTCACATATATGGATAAGAAAATACATCACAGATCAATTGTGAATCTCATTATTAAGAAATTTTAGGCTGTCAAAACCTTAAAAGTCCTATTTTCCCTATAACACACAGATGCATTTTTCCATTCACCTTTCTTATAAAGGTCTCCATTAGAATAAAAAAAATATTGAATGACAATTCTAAAGAGAACTAGTCAACACTCTTATTTTTCCATATGAGTTATCTTAGAGTTTCTATTATATATTCCATTAAAATCACTATATAGGCTATAGTGACAGGCCAGATAAACATTCAAATTGGCTTTCCTTGGACAAAGAATACTACAAAGAGAGAAAAGACTTCCCTTTTATTGCTTTTATCGTCAAAGGCTTCCAGGTAAATTAAGAGTTCACTGTGCTAAATGATATATTCTAAGTACCTGTGTTAAGAATATGGGCCTCTATCTAAGATAGCTGTATACTCTCTTGAGCAGCTCAAGTTGCTTCACTTTATTTCATTAATATTATTATCTTTAATATTATTATCTTTAACTATAGGGCAAAGCATCAGAGGGATTTTTCAATCCACTTTCATTACATGCAAGTTATATGGCCAGGATTTAAAACTGAAATACCTACAGGATTCAAGCAGCACATACAAGTGGGTGATGATGGTGGGGTATAAGAAACTAAGTGTGATGTAGTAGGGACATGGGAAAGGACTGAAGGCAAACCCCTTCCTAAGGAGACAGATGCCACTGACTTCTAGCCATTTGTTGCCATGAGGCAATGAGGACCTACCCAGTGGAGTGGGTATACTGATGTTTAACAGAAGCTTAGAATTGTGAATACATTTTGTCTGTCTGTGGAATCTTCCAATTTAAAAAGTTGACTGAAAACTTTTGAAACCCTGAGCCAAACACATCATGCTTACAGGGCAAATTCAAAGGGTGCTGGTCAGGTGCATCCTTTCTATATCAATTAACCATATATGCAGGTATAATGGTTAATTTTATGTGTCAACTTGGCTACGCCACAGTACCCAGGTATTTGGTGAAACACATCCGATGTTACTGTGAAGGTATTTTCTTAGATGAAATTAACATTTAAATCTGTAGACTGAGTAAAGCAGATTATTCTCCATATTGCGAGTGGGTCTTATCCAGTCAGTTGAAGGTCTTAATAGAAAAAGACTGCCCTCTCCAGAAGAGGGAATTCTGGCAGCGAACAGCCTTTGGACTTGAACTATAACATTCGTTCTTTCATGGGTACCCAGCCTTCTGGGCTACACTGTAGCCAATGGCTATAATCCTTAACAGAACTATAATCCTTAACAGAAATCTCTCATTCTCTCTGTGTCTCTCTCTGTCTCTCTCTCCATTCCCCACTCCCCCCCCATTTCCATATGTATATGGATATATATTTTTTAAATTAAATATAAAATGGAGACCAGACTTGAAAATTCCCTGAGCAGACAAAACCATTTAAGCCACACAAGCGAAACTTAATTTAGCTTATTCTGCAAAACAAGTGAAACTTAACTTAGGCTATTTCTTATAAATGCCCCTGATGATCATAAAAGAAATTAAGTCATCTTCCTAAAAATTGTATAATATAAGCACTTTTAACTAATTCCTTGCCATCTGGAAATTCCCACTGTGATAACCAATCACTGCAAAGGTTAAATAACTTCCTTATTTTCATTTTATAAGCCATCCTGTAATGGTATGCCCCTTAGCTTTGTATCTGTTATCAATTTGAAAACTCCCAGTTTGTGAACTATTCCTATATGCACAATAAACTTATCAAATACTACTTATTAAATTGGTGGTTTTCATTTTGTTATTTCTGAATTTTTTACTCTCTCTCCCTCTCTATATACAGATATAGATATACATATGGATATTTCCTACTGGTACTATTTCTCTGGAGAACCCTCACTAATATACCAGTTTTGTTTGCCTACAACAGTTTTATGTGTATTTTCTGAGGACAACTAAGTAGCAAGATTTTTACCTCAAAAGTTACCAGTTTGGATGATAAATTCCTTGGCCACCCTATTTGTATAGCCTCACCTCCATCACCCAAGATGACTACGCACTGAACTTTACAAAGCAAAACGTAGCCAGTCACTCTGATCTAGCCCATTTGCCCCATGGAACCTTCCTCCCTAAAAGACTATAAATGGTTTCAAACCAATGCGAGAGAAGTATCACCTTTATTCCATGATCCCTCTCACTCTCTGTCTCTCCCCTCATAACAATTTGAAACATAATCTTATTTGCATTTTTCTTGTTTTCCTTTCATTCCTGATTTATATGTGTTTTTAAGTGGTAAGCTATGTCAGATCCTATTTCTTGTATGCAGCTCTCAATCTCATATTACAGGGCCCTTGGCTATTCTCTTGTGAACTGGTCTTACTCATGACTTTCTCTTACTTTCCCTCTTCTCACTTTATTTCTCACTTATAGTACTGTGTAAAAAGGGTTGTGAGGGGTGGGGAGAGAACTCTGTCCACACTATCATTCAGGGCCTCAACTACTTCTGTCTACATATTCCAGAATCCCTAGAGTTTCCATGGAATCCTCTCCATTTGGCTGGCAGATAAGAGGAGAGAAAGGGCCTGAAAATTGGAGTAGGCTCAGGTACACGTTACTTCTGCCCACATCCTATTGGCCAGAATGCAGTCAGATGACCCACCTAACTAAAAGATAGTCCCACTGTGTTCCAGGAAGTAAAGAAAGTAGAGTCTGGTGAACACACACAATGCAATGCTGGCAGTGCTTCCCAAAGGTCAGAGCTATAATGATAAAATGCAATTTGGTAAATTGTATTCTATGATGAGCTAAGATTACATAGCACATGGATGCATCTCCTGGTGCTCCAGCCAGACAACAGAATTGGATTGCATGTCCTTCACTGACTTTTCTACCAACATCATCCACATTTGAAATTTCCAGGAGAAAAATATTTCCAGGTATTATAGTTGAAGAATAAGCAGAAAAAAAAAATAGGACTGCAATTTCAATGCAGCAGATAATTAACCTTTATAAAAATAGAGTGCTTTGGAATTTCAGTCCATTCCAAAAAAGGGAACATAACTGAAGTATTAAGTAAAGAGGTTACTATGATTAGAGACCACCATTTGAAGAGTGGGCAATGGTCTTAAGCTAATTCTTCATTAATAAATTCAGCTTTATTTTTTCAGATGAACTAGGAAAAGAAGAGTTACTGATCCTAGCCAAAAATGGAGATAGTGTCTAAAAGTTAGAAGCAATCACTTGCTTAAGATTATAAACCTGAGAAAAAGAAGCCTTCTCAATATTAGTAAGAAACCAAGCTCTCTCCAATTCTCTTTACGAAATCATATCCTTGGTAATTATCTCTCAAAGTCTGCCTTGATCCTTAGTTCTAAAGATCAAATCCTGAAATTCCTACAGGCAAGATTTATTTTAAGAGTTAAATTTGTTAAGTTCTACCCAACATAAAAATAACACGAATTCTATGTTTTCTTATTCAATATACGTTATTAGCTTAAATAAGATATTTTGGTGTTTTTTTTAAATTCAGTTTCTCTTTTTCTATTTGTTTGCCTTTATGTTGATTTCTTGTTGTTATTCCGAGTCTGTGTTATTCAATGGGATAGGCATCACACAAATTCCATCTGTCCTTCATGTGTTGATAAAAGAAAAGCAGTAATGTCTCTGGAAAATCATCAAAACAGATTCCTAGTAGAAGCAAAACATATTGTCCTCCAACTCAACTTTCCTATCTGTCAAATTCTCTCTGTCTCATGACAGGGCAAAGTTGGTAAGGGAAGCTTCCAGCTCTCTGATAACTCCCACCCCCAATTTGCTCAAATAGAAGGGGAGAGATGTAAGAAATGGGTTAGATTTACTGAGATTTTGTTGGATCACAATTCCAAGGGGTTGCAGGGGATTCTGATGGAGCCAAGGGAAAGTCAGACTCTGCGTGGAAGGCATTCTTTTTGGATGTTCTTCCCTCATTAGGCTAGAGAAAGAAGACTGGCTTTAGGGCCTGATCCTCAATAAATAACATCTACCATCTCTGTCGTAATCAAGTGCTAATGGCTTTGAACTCCTCTTCCTGCTAGCTTAAACTTATTTTACGTCATGATCAGAATGTTAAATCTCAGGCCTGGACATGAAATTAGGGAGAAAAGAAGGAAGAAAATCTTTCTACATAGAAGTTGAATTGAGTCCTCCCAATGGCCTCACCTAAGTTTGAGTATGAAGCTTAACAGTAATAAAATATATGGCTAGTCCTTTTTTGTCCCTCAAGCATGGTGAGCAACAATCACAGAATGAAATCAGTTGTTTAGAATTCTGGGTTCCTGATATCACATAATATATTAACTATTTTAACTCTTTTAACAAACATTTCAAGGACTACTTTTCTAAGCATTATGATAAATGGAAGAAAATCTGCCCTAAGGGTGATGGTAAGTAGAGAAAAAGTGTATAGCACAGCCTTATAACATTAACCTCTAGAAGAGATCTACACCTGAATGTCACAAATCTCTATACTTACACACAATTACATTTACAAATTAGTTTGGCTAATTTTATATTTAAATTTACAAAGCCCTTCCAGGATCAATCTACCACAAATTTAAGAGATAATCCACCCCCCACAAGTACCTAAAGTCCCTGGGAAAGTAGCTGTCACATCGTTTCAATATGATATTGATGTAGCAGCCGATTCATTGCTCACCATTGCCTGCTTCCCAATGTCACATCAATTCCCAAGTGATAAATGTAAACTGATTTTAATCACTATAGTCAAATGGGTACATACTTCAATAAACTTCAAGGAAGTTATTATCTAAAACCATAAAATCAAAAACCTGGAATTTCCCACAGAGATCATTTGTCTACCCGGTTCCTCTAATGGGAGATGGTATAAATTTTTAACCTTCAAAATTTGAGGCTAGATATTTTTTAGCCTTTTGGCAGTTAGGAATACATTAAAAACCATAGCAAATGAATAATTTGGGTCCTGGAAGAGATAGAGACCAAAACACAATAATTGATACTAAACAATGATATATGGTAAGTATACCATTCTTTAGGAGTTTGACCATGAAAAGTTAGAGGTATCAGAAGAAATTGTGAGATGTCTCAAAACTGGGTGAAGAAGATAATAGAGAAAAGTGATATTGAATGTTTTATGGTAAATGCTTATAGAATGTAAACATCTGAAGAAGAAATTTATTTTTAGTTTTACACAAATGAATATATTTTTAAAAAAAGGAAACACCAAAAATCTGCTACTTTGGACTTACAAATGTTGTATCTGTCAAACATTTCTTGCTGGAAAACATTTCTGATAATTTAAAATCATTAAATCTCCAATGCCTACTCAGAGCCTCAGACATGAGACAAATCTTAGGCAAAACCTTCTCTGTACCATTCAAGATTCTTTAGGTGAACATTCTTTTCTGCCATTCGGGCAGGATGGAAAAAAGCATTGTCTAAACTTAAGCAAACAAATGAAAGTATAATAATATTTAAATCTTTTTTAAAATTTTTTAATGTTTATTTCTGACAAAGAGAGAGAGACAGAGACAGAGACAGAGCATGAGTTGGGGAGGGGCAGAGAGAGAAGGAGACCCAGAATTCGAAGCAGGCTCCAGGCTCTGAGCTGTCAGCACAGAGCCCGACGCGGGACTGCAAGATCATGACCTGAGCCGAAGTCCAACGCTCAACCGACTAGCCACCCAGGTGCCCCTTTATTTAAATCTTTTTAAATCTTAGGCTCTTACTACTTCCGTTGGCATGGAAGGACCATGGAAGAAAATTTCATCAACCTGTACTTTTTTCTCCTTCTTGTCTTCTGTGTTATCACTGTGCCTCTGAACTGGCAATCACCAGGGGCCAGCAAAGGCCTCTAGGGTTTAAAATGCACGCTCATCTGAGATGCTCTAAGTGATAAAATGCAACCATTCATCCTTTGAAAAATTTAACTAAACTTAACTAACATTTAACCTTAACTAACATGATTATTACCCCTGATAGCCAAGTCACTTAATATAGTAAGTTTAAGGGGTGCCTGGGTGGCTCGGTTGGTTAAGCGGCTGACTTCGGCTCAGGTCATGATCTCACGGTCCCTGAGTTTGATCTCCGCGTCAGGCTCTGTGCTGACAGCTCAGAGCCTGGAGCCTGTTTCAGATTCTGTGTCTCCCTCTCTCTCTGCCCCTCCCCTGTTCATGCTCTGTCTCTCTCTGTCTCAAAAATAAATAAACGTTAAGAAAAAATTTTAAAATAGAAGAGAAAAAGAGCCCTACAATGCCAACTTATCAGCACATGCCTATGTAATATCATAGAACACTCAAAGTTATACAGGTAAGTGGAATAAACTTTCTAAATAGACTTGCTCTTAGCGTTGCTTACACGGAGTTGATCATTTTGTATCATTTGCTAGTGGTGTTTTGTTCTAATTTCTAGCAGTGAAGAAAAAGCCTTAGCAAAAAAAAAAAAAAAAAAAAAAAAAAAAAAAATATATATATATATATATATATATATATATATATATATATCTTATTCTTATTAGTTTGAACACTGCTCTTGAACTGAGTTAGTGCTTTTCACTCATAAGAATGTCACACTGTGAAAGAAATAACCATGCTTTTGTGAGATGGAATTTTTAATGTCAAGTCTGGGAATTAGCTGGGATAGATAAAGTATTGTAATATAAATAAATGTGAATCACAAATTCAAATGGACCTACAAACAGCCCACAGGGAAACAAAGAGAAAGCAAAAAAGACAACTTTGATTTCAAGTTACAAGACAGTTTATTATTGGTCAGTATATTTAAAACAACATTGACAAATCAATGCAAATAAAGATGTAGTAATACTCACCAACATTTCTCTGTATTTTGTTTTTGTTTTTGTTTTTAGACCTGGATTTATAATCACAGAGGATAACAAATTAAGATTACTCAGTACTTTCTCTCAAAAAGTTTAATATTTAGGAGACTTGGAGGCATTTATTTGCAAACATATGATCATATGTACATTACTGAAAAAATACTGGGTAAATGCAATTTAGAGCTCTTTCAACACCCTTTATTCTGGAAAGTTTAAATGAAAATGCAAAATAAAAGATGAATTGAGGATACCATTTTTCAAAGTGGATTACGCTGGGTATTAATAATTATTTTGTTTGGTAGAGATTGGACAATCTGTGAGTCAAGAGGTATGGGATAGGATCTCTGCTCTACCACACCCTAGCAATGGGTCTAGGCAAGTCTCTCCATCTTCATGGGCAGCATTTCCTTGATCCCCGATCTGGGGATCTGTTCATTTCCACAATTCCACCTTCCTGGTTAATAATAAAGATACAGTAAGTATAAACTAAATTTATTGACTGCTTACTACTATGGAAAAGAGCACAAAACTTTCTCAAAAAATAAAAATAAAACTATTATCTGATCCAACAATTCCACTTCTGGACAATGTTCAAAGAAAATTAAAATAGAACATTGAAGAAATATATGCACTCCATGTTTATTACAGCATTATTCACAACAGCTAAGATATAGAAAACACAAGTGCCTGTAAATGGATGAATGGGTAAAAAGATAATGTTGTGTATGTGCATGTGTGTGTATGTGTATGTATGTATATATATATATATATATATATATATATATATATATATATATAATGAAATATTACTCTGCCATGAGAAAGAAGGAAATCTTGTCATTCATGACAACATGAATGGACCCTGAAGGCATTATGCTAAGTGAGATAAGTCAGAGAAAGACAAGTTGTATATGATGTCACCTATATGTGAAATCTAAATAAGCCAAACTCATACAGAGAGTAGAATGGTGGTTATCAGGGCCTGGGGAGATGTTTAAGGGTACACACTTGCAAACAGCAGATAAATAAGTCCTGGTGATCTAATGTACAACACAGTGATTATAGACAACAACATCACATTATAAACCTCAAAGTCATTAAAGAGACTTGATTTTAATTGTTCCTATTACAAAAAGGAAATGATAATGACACGACATGATAGAGGTATTAGCTAACACTAATGTGGTAATCATACTGCAATATATAAATGTAACAAATGAACACATTATAAACCTTAAACTTACACAATGTTATATGTCAATTGTAGCTCCATAAAAATTAAAAAATAAAAGGCTCATTCTGGCTGTAGTGTTGGAAACACATTACCAAGGGCCAGGGTAAATGCAGGAAGATCAGGGAAGTGGTTCTGGTGGTAGTTCAGGTGAGAGATGACAGGCGCTGGCAGCAGGGTGGCAGCAGTAGAGGGGGTGAGAATGTTTGGATTCTGGTTATATTTCAAAACTGAGTCAGTGGGATTTCCTGATGGACCAAACGCAGGATGAGGAAAAAGGGAAAGGTCAAGGATGACCCAGAAATTATTGGCTCAGGTATCTGCCATTTACTGAGGTGTGTAGAACATTAGTCTGGAGTATATTTGAGGGGGAAATCAGGAGCTCATACACCTGTGTACTGCTGCTTCACCGTTACTCCCCAGGGCACCAGGTGGCTCTACACCAGTACTTTCGGAGTTGGAGGGTGCCACTATTGCTGCAATTGGCAAAATGGCACCTGGCATCCAGTAGGAGCATTTATAGCTACTCTGATATCCTTCTGCTCTTTCAGGCTTCGCCATCCTTTCCTCACTCCTCACTGCAACTCTGGCTGATGCACTGAGTGCCCAGGGATCGACACTGCTCACCTGGGGAAAGGGGCCCCAAGCTAGCAAAGCTGCTGCTATTCAGGTGGAGCTCCACCCGGCAGAGGTATATGTAGCAAAATGGGGCAGAGTGGCAAGAGGAAAAGCTCTTCTCTTCCTTTTGCTTCATCATACATATATTTTTAAAGAGCTCAAACGTAGTGCTCAAAATTCAGTTCCCAAAGCAGCTCCTAAGATTTTACTTACTCTCACCCCTTTCTCTAGGATCAAGTATTCTCAAAAGACTATACTGAAAACAGACTTGACTAAAAGTCCCAAGCTCTGTTCAAAATCATGATCATCAGGCCTTTCAGGTCAAATTCAGGTCAAATTCAGCTATTCCCTAAATAGCTAAACAATATATCCCACTGTGTAAACAAAATTTTACTACATTTAATCACTAATTTTATATATATATATATATATATATATATATATATATATATATATATTAGCTATAAATATCCAGGTAAGGCAAAACTCCAGAATTACAGATTAAGTTCTTTTCCAGACACACCTCTACCCCAAAATGCAGATAGACTTTCACTGGGTTTGTGTCACCAGTTTCCCAGGCATGGCCAAATGTGTTTACATTCCATCAATTGACTAATACAAGACTCACACTACAATTTTTGCTTTGGTATCTTAGCTGTTTAATCCTCGTTTTATAGATGAAGCCATATCAGATCTGAGATTTAAACCCAGGCCTCTTGACTCTAAGAATCATGAGTTTAATCACTAAACCAATTAGAGAACCAAAGATCAAGGAAGACTGGGAATTATGTGGGCAGAAGTGAGGGGATGAAGTGCCTTAGTTTTCACATCTACTCAAACCTTATCCTTGAATTAGACAATCAAAGTTTCAGGTGGGGATATTTGAAAAATATCACAATAATCAGTAAAATTGAGATCAATATGGTATTTTCCACATTTCTGGAGAAAATTAAGAAACAGTGATTAAGAGCATGGTCTTTGTAAACAGACACACCTGAAAGAGAATTCCAAAGTCTCTTCTCACTAATGGTGTGATCTTGGGCATGTCATTTACTTTGTTGAGCCATAAAAAAGACAAAGTGTTTCAGCTGACTTGCAAAATAAAACTTTAAGAAAGAGATTATAAGAAACATACCTTCAAAAAGCAAAGTAAAATCTAGGCATACACTAGTTGAAGTACACTCACCAAGACTCATCAGGACTGGCAAAAACAAAACCAGAATAGACTTCAGGCAAAAATGAGTGAAGGTGTAATGGGACTTTCCTGCTTAACCCAAAACTGACAATTAAAACCCAAAGCTAAAGAAAAAAAGGCAGTATGTGGGCTACATTCTAAAAACAGCAAAGTAAATAGCAGCAGACTATTGTTGAGGGAAGGAGAGTGCAAGAGGAAGATATAGAGACAGAGAGAGAGGCAGAATGAAGAAGAGAAAAAGAGAGAAAACTCTCATCTCCTGAAATCAAGTAAGGGATCCTGAGAGAATCATTCCTAGGAACTAGGAATGTGTAGTGAAACAGACATCTCATTCTCCAGTCAGAATTGTGCGTATTTATACAGTGAACTGGCTCAGCTCTCAGAGCCTTACCACACCCCAAAGCCTTTAAAAAAAATGGGAGAAAAAGAGCAGAGAAATTCAGTAGAGCAGCCTGCACATCCACCTTGTGTCAGATGACAGAATGTGTGAGTTGCAAGCAAGACCAATTGACGCACAGAAGTTAACAGAGACTGAGCTGTGTTGCAAGTACCCCTAAGAGGGCCACCTGCTAAAAAAATTTAAAAAAAAAAGGGGGGGGGGCGCCTGGGTGGCTCAGTTGGTTAAGCGGCCGCCGACTTCGGCTCAGGTCATGATCTCGCGGTCTGTGAGTTCAAGCCCCACGTTGGGCTCTGTGCTGACAGCTCAGAGCCTGGAGCCTATTTCAGATTCTGTGTCTCCCTCTCTCTGACCCTCCCCTGTTCATGCTCTGTCTCTCTCTGTCTAAAAAGAAATAAATGTTAAAAAAAATTTTAATTAAAAAAAAAAGAGGGCCACCTGCTGGGCTAAGGCTCTGGGCAGCAGGGGAGACTTGAACAGTCTGCGCTAGAATTCCTGTGCAATGGGTATATAAATAACCTGTGCAATAGGTAGGCTTTTTAATGTCACAATGACCAGAAAGGGTCTTTATAGGACTGCAATGGGATCTGCTTGAGACAATAATACCACTAAAGTGTCATCAAGAAAGGAAAAAGGGAGGGGCTCCTGGGTGGCTCAGTCAGTTAAGTGGCTGACTCTTGATTTCAACTCAGATCATGATCTCACAATTTGATTTGTGAGACCCAGCCCCGCATCCAGCTCTGCACTGACAGTACCAAGGCTGCTTGGGATTCTCTCTCCCTCTCTCTCTGCCCCTTTCCCCACTCACGTGCATGCTCTCTTTCTCTTTCTCTCTCTCTCAAAATAAATAAATAAACATTAAAAAAAAAAAGTAAAAGGGAGATTCAGTAGAGCCTGGCTGAAGTCAATGATTGGAGAAAATGAACAGAGTTTAGCCTGTTCAATCACCCTCAACTGGTTTCAAAGATAATATAGATAATAGACTTAAATTGATTAAAGAGCCCATACATAATGAAGATTGGCTACATGAAACTTGAGGTACTGAATGCAATAGTACCAAAATGTCATTTGTAAAAACATGGACTCTGAGGCCAAACTGGCTAGGATGGAATTCTGATGAGTAACACTGAGCAAGTTATTTAAATTCTCTGTGACTCCACTGACTCCTATGAAAAGTGGACTTAATAATAGGACCTTCCTCGGGGCGCCTGGGTGGCTCAGTTGGTCAAGCGTCTGACTTCGGCTCAGGTCATGATCTCACGGTCCGCGTTTCATATTCTGTATCTCCCTCTCTCTCTGACCCTCCCCCGTTCATGCTGTCTCTCTCTCTGTCTCAAAAATAAATACAAATGTAAAAAAAATTAAATCAAATTGAAAAAATAACAGGACCTTCCTCACTGGGTTTTTGTGAGTAGCAAATTATATAATATATTATAGCAAGCACTACCAACAGTACCAAACACAAGGAAAGCACTGCATACATGCTCACCAGCACCACCAGCAGCATTATTATTAATACTACGAGAAACAAACACACCTATGGATGGTAACTTGAATGCAACACTCTCTCAATTTTTAACAGCTGGAAAGAATCAAGACAGCAAATAAATAAAAATTTTTGCATGATTAGAATAATATAATTCCCATCAGAGGAAGACATAGCAATGAAGAAATAGGAAAGTAAAAAAACCGTCACAGCAATCATCAGCCTTTTATATAAAAAGCACAGCAGATAAAATAAGTAAAAGAGCAAAAGAAAATACGAAAATGAAAAGTTGGCAAAATGCAAAAATAGATTGTACCTATAAAGTTATCAATATAAATATGTGATACAAATATAAATATGAGAATAAATAGAAATTAAATAAAGAGGAATTTTAAAAATCTAACAAACCATAAAAATTTTAAATTATAATCTAATCAATGTTAGCTCAGTCACAGGGTAAGCTTGGGGTACCCACATGCAATGCAGTATAAATTGATGTAAACTTTTAGAAAGCAATTGAGAGTATAAGTCAAAGACACTAAAATATTCTTGCCCTTATTCTCAAAAATTATATTCATAGAAGTTATACAAAGGAAATACAGTAAAATACAGAAAATGTACAGATGAAAATATTCCTTGCAGCATTATTTAGAAGCAAAGGAATATGTTTCAAATGTCCATAAATAAGGTATACTTGGGTATTGAGGTATACGGACCTATTAGAATATCAAATATTCTTTTAAAATTATATTTTTAATGTGACTGGAAACTTTGATGTTCCATTAAATAAAAAGAAGGATATAAAATTAGATATTTCTAGCCTAATAATAATAATAATAATAATACAAAGTGAACACACAAAAATGTTAACAGTATGTGAATCTTTTTTCTTAATTCTACTTTTGGCAATTTTAGTTTTCTATAATGGGTATACATTACTCATAACCAGAATTTTTGGTATGTAATTTATATTTCAAATAGCAGCAGGGTTTGAAAGATGAAAGCAGCCCACAACCAAACCGTCCCTATGCATGCACAGATGTGACCTATAATCCAGCATGTGTTATATTTGTATTTTATAAAGTATATTCCTCTGGCTCGGTTGACTTCATTGTGCTGTTGCATTGAAAGTTTATTCTTTTAACCATTTTATTGCATTTCTTTGTAAGACAAATGTTTACCAGGGATTCATTGCTCTTCTAGGTGAGTTTGCTATGGTATAGAGAAGATGTATTCTTGAAGGTCAGTGCCCACTTGCCATATTCTTTTTTCCCTCTTATTTCCTTGTGACACGTGGATTGAATGTTTTCATTAGTCTCAGACTCAGATCTCTTGCCTCCTAAACCTTGTTCTTTCTCTCGCCTGTCTTGTCACAGTTTATTAAAAGCACATTTTGTTCTGTGGAATTAGATTCCCATCTCCCCAGCTTGATGGGATTTTTGTCTCTTCACCTGAGAATTGTAGATTGCAGGATAATTCGGTAATACTTTAAATCAAGGATTTTAATAAAACTGCTATGTTGAATATAATTTAAGGGTACTCTAAAACACATTAATCTAAAATATATGGCTTGTCTTCAAGTTTCTATAACCTTTTATAGATAAAGACTATGAACATTTATGTGGCATAAATTCAGATTTAAAATGTAAATTATATGCATATATATGTATGCAGACACATATACATATGTATCTGTAGACAGAATTCAAACAGAGAACCATGGAGTTCAAAGGAACAGATGGTACAGGTAAGTGACAAAGCCCTTAATTTATCCTCGATTTTATTGCTGATCCTTCTTTCCCTTTCCCTCCTATCTTCCTGTCTCCCACCCTCTCCCCCTCCCAACTCCCTTCTGTGTGTGTGTGTGTGTGTGTGTGTGTGTGTGTGTGTGTGTGAAAGAATGTGAAAGAATGTTCAGGCTGTAATTTTGGCATAAAACTGCCAATTACATTTATTTGGTCATTTTGAAACTACAGAAAGAAAAAGTAATCCATTCACATTCTGTCCATCTTTTTAAAAATAAATTTAAAAATAGGAAAAATTGCAACTTAAAATATTTGGCAAATATTAGTAATTCAGAGAACCACTGTTATTTTAAAAGAAATTGAAATATTACACCAATTATTTTAAAGCTTCACCAAAAAAGTATTCAAAGTAAACTTTTACATTACCTTGACAAGTTATTTAACTTCTTTGACCCTAAATTTCTTTTTCTTTAGAATAATACATTGTTTTCTTTCTTAAAATTATAATGTTTATTATAAAAATCAGGAAAAACCAATAAAGAAAACAAAAGAAGTAATCACTAAAATTAAAGAACAATACAACTTACATTTGTTCATGGCTATACACAGAAGGAACAGAGAGATGATTTCATCCAAATTAAAACATAGTATCACAGTAATATTAAATAAAAAGCATCAAATTTATCTTCAAGTGTAGAAATTAAAAATCAGAAGTAAAAAATAGCTGAATTTCAGATGAAACATTTTCGTTTCAAGAGTTGATAAGTTCTAAATGACCCCTTTAATGTTAAAAAAAAAAAAAAAGGAAAAAATAAAAAAGTCCTTGCTGAGGTGTTTTTTGCTTGTTTTTTGCCTTCAGTGTTACAATATTGGAGTAAAGTGACTCTCCACTCTGAAAAGCCAGTAAGTCAGCATTCTTCCTCCACCTCCCATTTTTGCTAAGTTTATTATAATTTTTCTTTTGACAGTTTGGAATTTGTTTTAATGTTTAATTACTTTGAGAGAGAGAGAGCTCATGAGGTGGGGGAGAAGCAGAGAGAGACAGGGGCAGGAGAGAATCCCAAGCAGGCTGTGCGCTGGCTGACAGGGCAGACATGGTGCTTAATCCCATGAACCGCAAGATCACGGCCTGAGCCGGAATCAAGGTTCAGATGCGTAACCAACTGAAATACCCAAGCACCCATGGAAATTTTTTGTTCTCTTCTAACATTGTCAATAATGCCAAGTAATGTGAAGAGACAAATGTTTGTTTATAAAGGGCCTCTAGTTGCTAGCATAACAATAATTCATGTTGTGTTTTAGATTTAGAAACTGTTGGGAGCATTTTGTCTAATTTAACCTTATCATAAGCAGCTACAGCAGGTAGAGCACACTTGTAACAGACATTTCCAGCACCAGAGGTTACAGTAAGTTTTTATATGTGAAGTAATTAAAGACAGGTACAATTTGTGATTAGCCTTATAAAACAATTCAACCACAAAAGTACACATCTCTTTAAAGAATATTTTTAGGGGCGCCTGGGTGGCGCAGTCGGTTGGGCGTCCAACTTCAGCCAGGTCACGATCTCGCGGTCCGTGAGTTCGAGCCCCGCGTCGGGCTCTGGGCTGATGGCTCGGAGCCTGGAGCCTGTTTCCGATTCTGTGTCTCCCTCTCTCTCTGCCCCTCCCCCATTCATGCTCTGTCTCTCTCTGTCCCAAAAATAAATAAAAAACGTTGAAAAAAAAAAAAAAGAATATTTTTAATCTAAACTTTTTTTTAAAAAAAGGAACTCAACAGCAGAACAGATTGGTGGTTACTAGGGTCTGGTGGGGATTGAGGAAATGGGTGAGGGTGGTTAAAGGGTACAGTTATATGATGAATTTTTTCTGGAGACATAAACTACAGCATGTTGACTATAATTAACAATACTGTATTGAATATTTGAAAATTGTGATCAAGTAAATCTTAAAAGTTCTTACTGCAAAATAAGTAACTATGTGAATTGACAGATGTGTTAATTAACCCTATTGTGGTAATCATTTCACAATATATACATATACCAAATTTTTAAAATAAATAAATAATAAAAGTTAATCATTGACCACAAAGTATTCCCCGTGAATAAAGCAGTGTGTGAATTAAAAAATAAATAAATAGAATACTTTTAAGAAACTCAAGACAGAAAATATCACATATGCCAGAGAACTGATTTGCTTCATAATTTTCCTTTAATGAAAGCAAGTTCCCTTCTTAAATAGAAACTTATATTCTCTTTTTCATATTTTCCTTCTTTAAAAAAAGCTTATATTATTTGCTATCCACAGTACTGTATTTCCTAAGTACTTACATAGTTGAAAATAAATGATTGTTCCCAATATCCATCTTAGCAGGGTCTGAAATTCTTAGAACAAAGTTTCTCTTCTTCAAAATTTTATTAACATGTTCTCACTGTCATATGACACTGGATGTTGCATTACTCCTTTTATTACAGCTTTGCCATCCATCGTCTGATGTGTTTATGTGTTCAGCAATAATTACCTATATTTTAAGTATTCGATTTTTTCAAGTTTCAGAAAGCCTGCCCATTTTCCTTGACTTTTTGAATAAAAATATGTGTCCTATTCTCTGGATCACAGCATGAATAGGTCTTGTGCCATTGTCTCTTGGCATTGAATATTGCTATTAAGAAATGTGATCATTGTTTTATTTCTGCTTTGTAACTGACTAGATTTTTTAATCGCCTACCTAGATGACTCAAGATTTTTTTTCTTTTCCTTGAAGTTCAGTAACTCATTCAGAATATACCACAAGTTAGGTTTCATTTCATTGGTTTCACTTTTATTTTGGAACATGGAGTACCCTTTGATCTTCGGATTTATTTTATCCTTTAGGTTAAGAAAAATCTATTCAGTGATTATGCATATTTTCTCTTCCATTTGTCATATTTCCCAGAAACTTTTGAGCTGTACGAAGTCTAATAGGTGTGATTTTGTAAAGTACAAAATCATAGGCCTAAGATAGGTGCATTCATGAAAACTATGTCAAGATACAGATTTTAAAAGTTAGTAGGTGCTTAAATAAATACATCATATACTTTCCTCTCCCACTCTGGTTTTGAATTGCCTTTAAAACATTTTCATATTGTTTTTGCTAATGCACCAACTTTTTAGTCTATATGATTTTAAAACTTCAGTGGCTCAGTCAGGTAAGAATCCGACTTTGGCTCAGGTCAAAGGTTTTGAGGTTTGTGAGTTCAAGCCCTCAGTCAGGAACCTGCTTTGGATTCTGTGTCTCCCTCTTTCTCTGTTCCTCCCCTGCTTGCACTGTCTCTCTCTCAAAAATAGATAAAGATTAAAAGAAAACTTTCTAAATGCAAATTTGTACAAACCTATTAAACTTTAAATATCATAAATTTCCAGGAAAAACAACAGAGGAAGAGGAAATATAATCACTGAATAATTTTTTCTAATGTAAAAGATGAAATAAATCTTCAAATTAAATTAGACTGAATATTTCAAAATAAAAGTAAAGCCAACCAATCTACATTGAGAAATATCTAGGTGCATTATTGAAATTCAAGGAAAATAAACAACACTATACCTTCTCCTTCTTTATTGATTTATTGGTTGTATTACCCTCAACTCTCTATTATTGAAATCTGGACGAAGACAAATATTTTTGTTGTTTTGCTCTCTAAGGTAGCCCCTCCTAGACCAGCTGAATGAGTAATACCTACTTACCAGTCTTTATGAGATGGACAAAGGAAATTAACATGCATTTTGCCTCTACTATATGTTAATCATTTTATTTTTATGTTAACATGTTCAATCATGTAAAATAGGCATTGAGATTTCTGTTTTACAGCTAAGGAAATTGAAGCTTAGCAAAATTAAGTAAATTGTATAAGGTCACAAAGATAACTGTAAAAATGGTGGAAAACCATGATCTGACTTCAAAGCCACGCTCCTTCCACTACACAAATCTCTTTGAAGCGATAAAGCAATGGTATTATTATCATTGTTTTCCTTTTGTTGTTATGATCTTCTTCCCATTTTTGGTAATTTTTTTTTTTTAATTTTCCAAGTTTATCTTTTCTCTTGACTGCTTTAATTCATTTTCTAGGTTTTGCTAAAGATAACACTGGATGAGACCAATCAGTAAAGAATACTGACATAAAGATTATACTTTCACAAACCCAAATTAAATGAAAAGAAGTGGATGGTAGATTTCCTTTAATGTTAATTGTATAGCTGTCCTCATTTTTTAAAAAAAGATATCCTTGAAGTACCTCTGCCTTATAAATGGATAAAAGTTCTAGGTCTATCTGGATGCTTTTTAAAGAAACCTATAATAAATACTGTTTTTGGTCAAGAGGAAGATTCCTTCTGTTTTTAATTAATTATTCCTCCATTAACTATCTTCATAAATTCCTATTTATATATAGAATTGAATTAGTTTAAACTACATCCAGTTGGCTTTTTCATCCCCAATTTTCATATGTTCTGATATTTCTCTTTCAAGGACTAGTTAAAATGCTCTTTTATAGAGTCTCCTATAGTCGCTCTAGTCAGATATAATTTTGTGTTTTTCCTATAATTTTGTGTTTTTCCTAAACGACCTATGTATGTATTTTATCTGAACTATTTGGTTCTTACTACTTTCTACCTTGCATACTTCCTATTTTAGTGCAAGTATTTTGAAAGCAAATAAAATATATTTTACATTCTTGAATCTCCAATGTTATTTTCAGTATGCCTCTTTTAATACAGTAGTATCCAACAGGTGTCCAATAAATACTAACTGAATGTTCAAACTGGCATTTATTAGAGTTGTAATATATCCCGTGAAGCTAAAATATTGCTGAATACTTAAATGCTATCTCAAGTATTAAATACTTTTTTCAAAAGCATACTTATAATTGCTATTCTAATACTTTCTATTGTATCAACAAATTTTCTTAATTTACTAAACACACCAGTATAAAATATGACCTTTTTTATAAGAAGATGGGAGCCTTTACTAAATATATATTTAAACATATTTGGGGGAGAAATAGCTACTTAAATACAAAGAATGTTTTAACAAAATTGGTAAATGCTAATCTTCAAATATTATTTTTAATAATGATGGATACTCACTTAACAGCCAGTTCAAGAGTAGTTGTGTTAAATCTTATCCTAAATTAAAGGACTATTTCAGACACTCAGACAGGTTGACGATAAGTCTTTAATTAGCGTTGCTCTCATGCCTGGCCTTTTAGAAATTCCTAGGGAAACATACACTTAGATATCTGCTTCAAATTTGTGTTAATTTCATTTAATTTTTAATTAAATTTTAATATTGGGATAACTGGTAAATATAATTTACTGAGATGTATTGAGAGTTGATTTCATGTCTTGAAGGCAACTTTGAATATGAATGTTCAAAATGCCTATGCAGAATAAAAGTTGCCAAAGAAACTGAAAAATTTTGACACTGCCAAATTCTGGACCTTAAGTTTGAGATGAATGTTTTGCCAAAAACCTAATTGCCTCTATATATAGTTATGAATCTGAACCTTAGGAATGTGATTTTTCTCCTAATAAAAAATAATATAAAATATGTGAGGATCCCAGATTATCACTTCTTGCTGGAGAAGAAATACTTAGACATATCTAATGTTTATAATACTTCTTAGAATCATAATTTGCTGTGAATTAGTACTTTTTAGCATACATATTCTTTTAAATTTTTTCTTAAATTTATCAAATACTTTTATGTGTTCATAAAATATTTTAAGTTCATATTAAACAACATGTACTTTCAGATCTTAAACAAAAGCTTTATCTACATTCCTAACGGGTTTGACTACCACACACACACACACACACACACACTATCTTTCAAATCATTTTTTGAATGAAGAAAGTTAATCTTGGGGAAACAAAATTGCAAACTCAATACGCCAATTTATCACTACATTTGTACAGGAATCCCTTATTTGCAAAATAAAATATCCCATTTCATTCTCAGCAAAACCTAGGAAAGAGTGCAGGATAGGTCTTATCTTCATTTTATACATAAGGATACTAAAGGTTGTAAAGAAAAAAGTGAATTGCCTAAAATCGTGCAAAAGAAAAAAAAATTCCAGGACCAGAGCTAAAAACCAATTCTTAGTTCAGTGCTTTTTCTATTGCCTCCCTTTGCCTATAAATAGAAGGCTCAAGGAGCAATCATTATAGGTAAGGTTTTAATCAATAAGAGTAAAGGGATACCCATGAATATTTCAATAATTTATTATATATTTATTGAGTGCCTATAATGCTCATGATACTGTTTATATGATGTTCTGGAAAATACAGAAGGCACATTTTAATGTACTTGCTTATGTATTAAATTATCTATTTATTTATTCAATAAATATTTATTGAACATGTACCGAGTGTCAGGCACTGAGAAAAATACAGAAATGAATAAAATACATTACCTACCTACGTGAAGATTGCATTAGGTTTGTGATGTCAAATGTAAAAAATAAATGTAATGAAAGTAGTGAATGTCCTAATAGACACATTTATAAAGTTCTGGGAGATTATAGTTGGAATAATTACCTTTGCCTTGGAGTTCAGGAAATGCTTCTAAGTAAAAATGGCTTTTAGCTGCAACTTCAGCAAAAAATGCACTTAAATCCTTTATTATAAAAACTAAAGTGTATTAAAAAGAAAAAAATCTTAGTTAACCTAAGAACATATGACTTGAAATACTTTATTTCCAAAAATATGAACTTCCCATAATAAAAGCCTTACCTAACTATCAGAAAAGGTAAAAACTATTTGAAGTATAGTGATGTACAGATTGTGAAAAAAAAAAAAAAAAGATGAGAGTTAGGTCATGAAAATACAATACAGATGTAAGACATTCAAAATACAAACTAATACCTCCCTGTCTCACTTTTCAACAAAAATTTTTCTGTGAGAGACAAACCAAAATGACTGTTATTACTACCAAGTAATTTTCTTGGTTATTCTTTGTATATTCCTGTTTTACCTGGGACCTAGTGCATTATAAGCAAATAATACTCTGATGAGACCTTCTCAGTTTATTGGACCATTCCCCACAATACTTAAGCTGTAGACTACGGATGTGAAGCTTGCTGATGTAATCTGTTGACAGTAGTTTCAATATTGCTGCTAACATTGAAATGTAAGTGGGTATATAACTTTTATCTCTATGTTTCCAAATGAATAATGTGTTTAATGAATGTTTGGCCATCCTTGATCTGCTTGAATATGCTGGTGACTGATCTTGCCCTCTAATACTTAGTGCCTAGGACATCCTAGGGAACAGAACATAGATCTGTTCCATTTGTTGGGATCATCAATGAAGAACTGAATCTACTCAATTAGAGAGGAAAAGACTGAATATTCTGTAAACTCTGTTAGACAACAGTCTTTAACCATAGGAATTCCTTCTTTACTGTCTGTTCGGTGTACCTGGAAAAGACAATCTCTCAATTCGTCCACTGAGTCTTGGTACAATAAGGAACAGTATTACTGTCTCCTTAAATACAATACATATTTTTTTTAATAATAACTATCCTGACAGGAGTGAGGTGATATTTCACTGTGGTTCCAATTTGCATTTCCCTGATGATTAGTAATACTGAACATTTTTCACATATGTGTTAGCCATTTGCATATCTGCTTTGGAGATATGTCTATTCAAGTACTTAGAATTTTAATTTTTTTAATTGGGTTATTAGTTTCTGTTTTTGTTTTACTATTGAATTGTAGAAATCCCTTATATATTTTGGAGATAAAAACAAAAGACAGTAAGTGTTGGGGGGTGTAGAGAAATCAGAACGCTTGCACACTATTAAAAGGCACATAAGAAATTAAAAATAAAACTACCATATTGTCCATCAATTCCACTTCTGGGTATTTATCTCAAAGAACTGAAAGCAGGGTCTCAAAGAGATATTAGCGATGCCATATTCATTACAGCACTGTTTACTAGAGCCAAGATGTGTAAGCAACCTAAATAATCACCAACAGAGAAACTGGAAAAGAAAAGCGGTATATAAATACAACAGAATACTATCCATCCTTTAAAAAGAAGAAAATTCCACAATATGTGACATGAATGATCCTTGATGACACTGTACTAAGTAAAATAAGTCAGTCCCAGAAATACATATACCACATGATTCTACTCATATGAGATTTCTAAAATAGTCAAATCATAGAATCAAAGAATGGAATGGTAGTTGCCAGGTTCTGGAAGGGGGGAGGGTAGAGAATGGGAAGTTACTAATCAATGTGCATAAAGTTTCAGTTAAGTAAAATGAATAGGCTCTAGAGATTTGCAATATAACATTGTGGACCTATAGTCCACAAAAACGTATCATACACTTAAAAATTTATTAAGAGGGTAGATCTCATGTCGAGTGTTTTCTCCACGGTAAGATAAAATAAAATGAAAATATCAAAATACTTTACCCTATATAGGTAGGTGTCTCTGTGGAAAGAGTCACTTATCAAGAAGTAAATAAACATGCCCTTCTAAAGTTATCCCTGAAATAGAAAAATTAGGCCTTACTCAGATTAATACACTGGGGAAAAGTTCTTGTTTTAATCATGGCACCACTGGATTATTTCATTGATCTTAACATCCAGTCTGATATCTTCTAATGTTTAGCTGATATACTGAAATAATATGAAATTCCTAATAACACTCTGTTACTGTAGCTTTTATTTTTCCACTAAATTAACATATTATAAAAGATAACTTAGTTATTACCTTGCATGGCAACCACTGAGCTAGGAGTATTGGAGAATATAAGGATGACTAAAAGAATCTAAAGAGGAAAAGAGAAAATCTTGAACAGACACCTAAAATGGAGTCCAATTTACACCTATAATAGTGTTGTGGGTAAATTCTCTCACATATACAAGAAAGGTCATGACTAACTTTGCTTGGAGTCAGGGAAGGCTTCAGAAGGAAGTAATTTCAAGGTCTGAAAGAAAAGGAGTTTGCCAGGTGAAGAAAAGATGCTGTGCCCACAAAGAGAATAACAGGTAGAGCCAAGTTAGAGAATGGGGAAGTAACTGGGAGAATACTAATGCACCTCTTGCTCTGTACAAAGGAAATATAATGGGGAAAAATGGTGAGAAATGAAAGTGGAAGAGTATGTTTAAAGTAGATAATGAAGGGCACAGTTTGTCTTGCTAAAAATAAAATCTGATCCCATCCAATTGGTATGGGAAGTGTTTTTAATAACTGCAAAATGAGTTGGAGGATGTAAGTACAGGGACAAGGAAACTAGGTAGAAGATTCCAGCAATGAGCAGCAGCCTCCAAACATTTTCATCATGAAATCTTACCCGTAAAAAAATTGAGCATGCATTCCCAATTACATGCATTTCCCATAACATGTATTGACATATGTAAAGTATATGTTATAAAGTTCATATAGATTTTTAAAATAAGAAAAGATAAGTAGAAATAGAAATTCTAAAATGTTTCTCTCGGGGCACCTGGGTGGCTCAGTTGGTTAAGCGTCTGACTTTGGCTCAGATTATGATCTCACAGTTTGTGAGTCTGAGCCCCGCGTTGGGCTCTGTGCTGATGGCTCGGAGACCGGAGCCTGCTTTGGATTCTGTGTCTCCCACTCTCTGCCACTCCCCTGGTCATGCTCTGTCTCTCTCTCTCTCTCTCAAAAATAAATAAACATTAAAAAAAATGTTTTTAATGTTTTTCTCTGACTTTCATGGACCATCCTCAAGTGTGCCTGAATCTCTCTTTGGAGATCACTGGACTAGACAACAGTTTATGGGGGCAAAGACAGCAGGGAAGGAGAAGGGAGAAGGGTGATAAAAATGATCTAGAAAGCAGACTCCTAGGAAGGCGGTTTCTGGACACAGGGGTCGGAGAACAAGGAAAAGTTGAGATTTGTGCTTGGGATGCAAGTTTGACATTGTTTTCATCAACTGATACAGGGTAGACAGACTGAGGAGCAAGTTTGGGGGTTGGGAGAGAAAAAATGAGGAAGGTATTTCAATGCATTTAGTTTCGAACTTTCAGGTATAAATGTCTTTAATATCAAGGCTTGGAGCTCAGAAAAAAGAGCCTGAGCTATACATCTAAGAGTCACAGGAATTAGCTGGTAACTTAGATTCTGAAAAGGATGAAACTGTCTGTGGAGAGGGAGTCTCAAAAAAGCAGTAGCATGAGGTGAGAAGGTTATATTCTGGTTTAAGAAGCCAAAAAAAGTTTGGATCTTCTCCCCATGAAAATGCACAGAAAATATTTCCTAATTAATTTTAGGAAATTCCAAATCATGCAAAGAGAATCAAATAGAACACTAGTTAGGATAAAAAAAGATACACATACCCCAACATATAATGCATTGTACTATACAGACTATGTTATATGACGGAATATGTTTTAAGAAATCAACTTGATTAAGTGTATAGGCTAAAAATTATAATTGCATAAATTTAGGCCTCAAAATATACAGGAAAAAATTAAAGTGAGCATAGAAAATAATAGATTCTTCTAAACTCTGGTTCCAGCACAACATAAATTGGGCAGGAGCACAGAGTTGTAACTGTATTTTCTAGCGGATAGAGTAACTCAAGGAGTAAAATGCACCCTTAGCCAGCTTAGGAAAGGAAGGACACATCCCTCTTTTTATTTTTAAATTCCTTTCCTTCATGACTTGCCTAAGGTAACAAAGAATTAATAGTGAAAATGGGAAATAGCATAGCATAATGTGTTATCTTTCTTATGAAGCTAATGCTCCTGACCCACTGTTGGCAAAGCATGCACTTTTGAATTATTTCCCATGGGTGGCAAGAGACTTGTGTTTATCCATCCACAATTTTCTGTATTTAGGAGCACTCTGTTTAGAAAAACTACCAATGCACACCTCTCATTTTTAATTTGGAAATTCTCTGAAGCAACTTTGCAAAACTCATTCAAGGAAAAAAAAAAAAAAAAAGATCCATGTTACCTGAATCCATTGTACACTTATAGTAACTTAACCTGCAGAAGAAAGAAAATTAATTAAATTCCCACTGAAACCTTAGTCCCTTATGAAATTGAATCAACACAATTTCTTGCCCTTTGGTTTCATTAGACTTGACTGTAATTAATACTTTGAAGTTGTATTTTAATATCTCATAGGAGACAAGTAGAAACTAAAAACTTTCCCTTTCTGTTGGCTTGGGGCATTAGCTGTGATTGACTGTGAATTTTTGCATTATAGAGAATCTTCAGTTCTTTAAAAAACAAACAAAAGAAAGTATACAGTTTTCTATTCCATAATAAGTAAATACATATCTACAGAGAAAAAAAGGAAAGGAAGAAGCCATTATATCCAGATTTTGTTTTCTGCCTCAAAACTCTACCACAGATGGACAAAATCACTTTAGTAGTGTTCTTAATGTCTTGGACTTCATCAGCCTTCTATCTATTACCTCCAAAGGCAAACAGCCCGACTAACAGGTTCTGTCATTAGGAGTGGAGTTCTTATTGGGCTCATCCATGCAGATAATCAAAGGAATTGCAGGATTTCAACTCCAGTCAGCATCTAACACCTGATTTTATTTAACTAGAGATTCCCCGGCCTTGGTGCCCCTGGAAAGAGCATTTTTTGTCCTTCACTTGAGTGGGCCAAATGTTTTAGATGTCTTCTTCCTGACACTTGGAGGCCTGAGCTAATGGCATTTGATAAAAGATGTCATTGATTTTCATTCTACTAAGTAATTTATTTGGGCTACCTTTGTTTTCCTACTGACTTCTACCAATTGGGGATTGAATGTTAGTTGTCCCTCTTGCTCTCCAGTTTGTGAAGCATGGCACACATAAATAATTCAACTACTTTTCACAGAGGAGGTCAGGAGGAGAAACTGTGCATGCAAAGAGAACCTTTGTGGAAACAGCTGCTGGGCCCTCCAGAAAGAGCTCAAATATAATAAGAACATCTAGATTTTAGGACAGATGAACTGTGTGAGAGTAGGGGAGAAAGGAACCCAGCCTGTTGGGAGAAAAACATTTGGTTTGTTTGTAGAAAAATTCCATTGACTTTCAGCACTGACCCTGAAAATCTTTTGGAATGCTTTAACTCTTGAGATAAAAAAGCAGCAAAGTGCTAAAATTTATTTTAATAATCTGGTGATATTCAAACTTTTTAGCTACTTGTCCATCATAGGTACTGACCAATCAGAACAGATATATAATAACAGCTATATATAATAATAGAGCACTTCAAGATTCAACATTTGTTGAGCACCCAGTATCTATCTAGACTGTTGTGTTCTTATGTTCCTGAATATAATTAACCCTTACTGAAGTCTCCCTGAAAAGTATTATTCTATTTTTGTTTTAATAATAATAATAATAATAATAACAATAATAATAATAATAAAAGGGGTTAAATACCACACCCACTTAGTAATAGGGGATAATTTTTCAAGACATCCTCCTTAATGAAAAATTCAATATCTTTTTTTAATGTTTTATTTATTTTTGAGACAGACAGAGACAGAGTGAGAGCAGGGGAGGGGGCAGAGAGCAAGAGACACAGAAGCAGCCTCCAGGCCCTGAGCTGTCAGCACGGAGCCCAATGAGGGGCTCAAACCCACAAACCATGAACCACGAGATCATGACCTGAGCTGAAGTTGGACGCTTAACTGACTGAGCCACCCAGGCGCCCCTTCAATATCTTTTTTTTTATTTAAACTATAGTTGAGACACAATGTTACATTAGTTTCATGTATACCACAGAGTGATTCAACATCTCTATACATTATGTTATGCTCACCACAATTACAGCTACCATCTGTCACCACACAATACTATTACAGTACCATTGACTATATTCTCTATGCTATACCTTTTATCCGTGTGACTTATTTATTCCATTAATGGAAACCTGTACTTCCCATCCCCCATTCACCCATTTTGCCCATCCCCACCACTACCCACCTCCCCTGTGGCAACCATCAGCTTGTTCTCTGAATTTATGGGTCTGTTTGTACTTTTTGTTTGTTTATTAATTTGTTTTGTTTTTTAGATTCCACATATAAGTGAAATCATGTGGTATTTGTCTTTCTCATTCTGACTTATTTCACTTATCATAATAACCTCTACGTCCATCCATGTTGTTCCAAGTGGCAAGAGCTCATCCATTTTATGGTGGAATAATATTCCACCGTGTGTGTGTGTGTGTGTGTGTGTGTGTGTGTGTGTGTATCACATTCATATCTTGGCTACTGTAAATCATGCTGCAATAAACATAAGGGTGTGTATATCTTTTCAGTTAGTGTTTTCTTTCTTTGGTTAAATACCCAATAGTGGAATTACTAGATCATATGGTATTCCTATTTTTAATTTTTTGAGAAACCTCCATTCTGTTTTCCACAATGGTTGCACCAATTTACATTCCCACCAGCAGTGCACATGGGTTCCTTTTCCACCACATCTGAAATTCAGTGTATTTTTAATTCTATTACCTCTTTCTTTCCTCCCTTCTCCTCCCTCCCTACCTCTTTCCCTCCATCTCTCTCTCTCTTTCTCTCTCTGTCTCTCTCAGGCACACACATAACAAGCACACACACACAAAATTTCAAAGCCCTTTTCATCCTAACAACTGCTGGCTCTTGTGCTGAAATTATTAAATAGCGTCATTTTCTAAAGTTCCTGGTGAATTGCTTTGTTTATCAAATTTCTGATATGAGAATTAAGATGCTGCATGTGTCAGATCAGTGCCATGCAAAGTCAAAAAAAAGTTTCATTGAATTGGCTACTTGGATTTCAGATAATTATTCACTAATTGTGATATACTGTTTATATATGACTAGCTCTGTCCGGTAGTTACTGCTTCAGCCTACCCTGTTCAATATTATCCCCATTTCTTAGTGGAGACCCTGATGTGCATATCCTAATGTCACCTTAAAGGAAATGCCTAGGGGCGCCTGGGTGGCTCAGTCGGTTAAGCGTCCGACTTCGCTCAGGTCACAATCTCGCGGTCTGCGAGTTCGAGCCCCGCGTCGGGCTCTGGGCTAATGGCTCAGAGCCTGGAGCCTGCTTCTGATTCTGTGTTCCCCTCTCTCTCTGCCCCTCCCCCGTTCATGCTGTGTCTCTCTCTGTCTCAAAAATAAATAAACGTTAAAAAAAAATTAAAAAAAAAAAAAAAAGAAAAGAAAATGCCTAAGCTATCCTTATAGATTACAGAATTTGAAGTTTCTAAGCAGTTTCTTTTAGGGAGCAGAAGGTACCTGTAATAAGCATCCTGAAGTTATTTTCATATTACTTCTTGTCCCTTGTTTGCATGAAAACATCCTCATCTAAAAATGGGAATAACCATTAATATTATTTGAGACCACTATGCACAACATGCTTTTGCATTAATTGCTTTTTTACTTAATCCCTACCCCAATCTTTCAAGAAAGATATTATTGTCTTAGGTCACTTGGACTCTATAAAAGAATACCATAGATTGAATGGCTTATGAAGAAATATACTTCTCTTTGTTCCAGAGGCTAGAAAGTCCAAGATCAAGGCACTGACAGATTCAATGTCTGGCGAGAACCCGCTACCCAGTTCACAGACATCATGTGTCCTCACATCATGGAAGGGATGAGAGAGCACTCTGGGTTTGCTTTTATAAGGACACTAATCATACTTCCCAAACGCCTTACCTCTTCATACCATCACATTGGGGGTTAGGATTTTAACATACAAATTTTGGGAGGACACACACATTCAGTCCATAACAATTATCATTCTCACTTTCACAGGCAAGAAAACAGACTTAGAGGCGTTAAAAAAAATTAGTGAAGGAAGCTGTTAAGTAGAAGATCCAGGGTTGTAAAACAAATCTGATTCTAAGCTATATATTCTTTCCTTACTAAGGCCCTGTATTCACAGGCTTGTTGTATGTGAATTTTTTTTCATTAAAGCATACAAAAGAAATTACAGAAGCATTGCTAGTATTAACTCAACCACCATTTTTTGCAAACTTTGTTGAATGGGCAGTTTCCCTATGTCAATGTTATGGAAATGCATCACCTAAGAAAATAATTATTGCTTCCAGCTGGAGAACAAATTATGAAACTTTTTCTATAATTTCAGACATTATAACCAGTGAAAATTTGAAGCTGACAGAAATTTTCTGTTAAATCAGGTATACTCTACCTATAAAGAAAATTCAATGCTCTGGTCAACATAATACATTCTTTTATTCTTATTGCTTTGACATTTTAGAAATACAAGCTTAAAAAGGAAACTAGAGATTTCAGAACTGTGGATAAAACATATGAGGAAAACATATGACCGCTTTCCTTTAGAAAAAATGAGCCTTAGCATTTGGTCATTGTTCATGTTCATACTGGCATTAGGTACTGGTATCAAACATACTATTATTAACTTCCGATATTTCTCTCTATACTGATAGTTAAGGGTAGGAAAATTTCATTCAAGATCATGTCAGTATATCTGAGAGATCCATTATTTGAACAAAAGAGTTATGTGATCAGTCAGAATCCTTGGAGCAAATTTAAAGACTACTTAACTTGGTTATCTGACAAGGCCAGAGATATGTAAAAGGGCCTTACATAAACATGTCATAGACTAGACAGTCATCATTCTTCTTAGCCACTTAGCATCTCAGCACCCTTCCTATGTGAGGTAATTCCACACTTTGTAAGTCTTTACAGCAGGAGAAATAGATTAGCATCCCAGAAGTGAACAAATACAAGACATTCACTTCACAGGATCCCTTGAAACTAGGCTGTAAATATGAACCTGGACTCTGACAATCACATGCATCTATACCAGACTTTAACGCAGCACCTAGAGTCTTTAGTTGGCAGTACTAGCAGCTGCTATAAGGTTGAAAAGTTGGCAGAGTGAAAACTGTGGCAGATGGTACTCAATGGAGGCAGCAACAGTTTCATCATCAGGCCAGTGCTAAAGAGTGGCTTGGGTCTAAGTCCTACTTCTAAGTATGTAGCCTGGTTCTTCAGTCTCCTAACTATGCTGAGAGCTTTCTAATAACCTTGTAAAAATATTCTCATCCTGATACAATTAGCTGGAGTTTGTTTCTATTGCTTGCTTTTGAAAAACTGTTGTTACAAAACTGCCTCTATTTTACAATAGGATCCATTTTACAATAGGAGGTTTTTTGCTAACAGGCAGTAATAAGGAACAATTATTAATGAATTAGAAGAGGAATGTCAAACTGATCATTTATGGAATGTCTATACCTATTAAGTAATATTAACTCTGGTAATTAAGTCAGTAGTTAGAATCTCCAAGATACTTTTTCAAGTCTATCCCTGCTGAATTTTTCTTCCTTTTATCATGAGTTAGATTCAGACCATCTGCTTCTCCCTTATAACATTACTTTATTTTTATGATGAATTAAGTGATATAAAAATAGTTGGTTCAATATGTCCAAATCCATTGATATGTTGCTTACTGGGGAATATGGCTCCTAAGGATCACATGTGTTAAAGTGCATCTAAGAAAATTGGTTAAGCTAATGTTGCCCTAAATCTTGCACACTGGCACCATGAAGATCAGCTACAATCCCTTTCTGCATTCTTAAGGAGAATGTTTCTGAGTTCAGGTTTTCAGGTGCAGGCAAACTGACATCTAGCTAACCTTTGCTCTTTATTATCTGTAGTATCTATATTATCATCATCTCCTAATTATAGCTGGCTTTCCTTTTCCCACCCCTTTTCCAGACCAGCATCACAGCCATTACTTGATTTTGACGTGATTAGTATTTAATATAATGCTCTAATATAAAAGGGTTCAGCCATGTAAATTAGTACTCTTAATCTGAGCAAAGTCAGACAAAAATTGATTTTAACTAACAATTTTATATTAGCAACTTTGAGCTCAAATAGAGAGTAGGAGCTGATTATTTTTTTAAACACTGAGTTCCCAAAGGGGGGAATAATAAACACATTTTGAATTTAGAAACAGTTATGTTCTTATTAATTCTTTTTTGATCTCAAGAGAAAGGATGCATTTTTAAATGAGTTTTCATTGTTTGCAATCATCGCAACTTTATATAAATATATATGTGTATATATACACATATATAATCTTTATATATATGTACATATATATAAACTATATATGTGTATATATATTATACATATATAACACATATATAAATGTATATGTATATGTACATGTATACATGTATGTATATATGTGTATGTATAACATATATATAAATGTATATATACATATATAACATATATATATAAACTATATATGTGTATATATATATATAATATTTTTGGTCATCATTAAGTCAGGTTCTACAATTTGAAACCAATTCTCAAATAATAAGATTTCTTCATATAGACATTAACATATTACATAAAGTTTTTTTAAATGGTTTTGCCTTTTGGGTTTTACATATAGCTCTTCAATTTAAAGCTTTCTTTTATATGCACCCTGTAGGAAGACTTTCTACAAGTGTAAAATTTAGTTTTTAAACTGCACTTTTAATGTATCATTTTCAAAAAGCTGATGAAATATAAGGATAGTGTTTAACATCAAAGACTGTGTCAAATCATGTGGATTTAAATACTGTCTTCATCATTTATTAGATCTTTGATCTAGGGCAAGTAACTTAGTCCTTCTATGCTCCAGTTTCCTAAAATGAAAATGGGAATAACAATAGAACCTACATTATAGTTTGGTACGAGAATTAAAGCAGCTGATACACACAACCACTTGGGAATTATGCTAGAATGAAGGAAGTGTGCAAAAGATGTTAGCTTTTACTATCATCATTGTTCCAAATATAGATAGATATTAGGAAGAAGTATAGTAAAATGAAAAAAGTAGGTGCCTTGAAGTAAAAACTACATAGGTTCAAATACTGGAATCCTTGAAAGATGTAAAATTGGTATGCTTAAATTTAGATCTGGGTGATGTCACAAAGATGGAGAAATAAGCTGTTCTGCCTTCGCTCCCCCTTATGAGAGGAACCACTAACAACTATTCAAGAACAAGACACCACTGAGAGAATCCCAGAATATAGGGGTGAGGCTGAAGCACCCCCTGTGCCTCAGACCAAAGCAGGCTGCCTTAGAAGGTAAGAGAAGTGGCTACACAGAACTATACAGAGAGGTCTCCCCTGTGCCTTTGGTTCTCCAGTGGGAAAAGAGAACCCAGCCAGCACCCCACAGCATTGAGTTCATTTTGTGGGACCCCTATTCTGATCTCACACCATAGGGATTGCAGAGGAATCTGCAGAATTCAACCACTGGGAATCTGACTGTGAGGCAGAAGAGGGGATCACAACAACTAGCACATGGATCCTAGCAGACTGAGTCATACCTACAGTGCCCATGTTGTAATCCCAACCAGAATTTTGCTCATCTACAGAGCCAAGATGGGGGTTCATTCTGATCAGGGAGCTCAGTGGGGTACAGATATGCATGATTTGAATCCTCCAACTAGGAGTTTTTCCAGGTCTGGAGTCTTGTTGGCCTACACCCAGGCAAGGAACAGAGTCACAGCTCCCTACACTATGGAGAGTGTCTTCCAGCTCCATCTGACCAGAAGGGCTGGTGACAACTCTTGGAAGCTGTGCAGCCCACCAGCACTATAGCCAAGAGGTAGAAAGGAAGGGAAAAGCTGATTAACCCAGAGAAAAGCCAATACCAGACATGGACAGTTCTTATGCCATGCATAGGTAGGGGGTTTAATTCATAGCCAAGGCTGAGGGTACCTCCCAGACCTTCCCAACCAGCAAGCCTGCTTGGAAAAGTGAGTATAGCATGGAGTGGCCCCTCCCTGACCTGTCCAGGCAAAGGAAAGTTCTGATATATAGCCCCACCTACTGTGGATAGTATCTTCCAGTCCTATCTAATGAGAAAGACTGGTGATAACTCCTGGAAGCTGTATAGCCAAGTGGCCCTTGAGCCCAGAGAAGGGCAAGCAGAGATGAGAGTTTCAAACCAAAGTCAGTAGCCCTGTTCAGCCAGAGAACTTGGATGCACATTTCCTTATGTTAAGACAACAAAGAACTTTACCAGCTTTAGAGCTGCTTCCCCCACTGTGCCCACGCAGAGAATCAAATTCATAATCCCACTCAACACAGAATACAGCCTTCAGCCTATCCAACCAGGGAAGCTCCAGAGCATACAAGAAGCTGCACAGCCCATCTAATAGCTATATATACAATGGCATGTGAACACAGATCATAACCTGTGGCTTCCCCCATCTGGGGAGCAAAGCCAGTAGTTTCACCTGATCAGGGAATTTAGAGCACATTTTGGCCTGGTTTGGGTCCCCAAACAATGAGCTGTACAGGCCCTGGGTCATGCTGCCCTGCCAAAGCAGGCAAACTAATTCCTAGCCCATCTACTACTGAATATAGTACTCAGTGCCAACCATCTAGTGAGCCTTACCAGAGAACCCAAGCAACAATGGAATCCATCCTACAGCCTCATCTGAGGAGGCAACAAAGCCAGCAGTCATATCCAACTGTTCTCATCCAGAGGCAGCCAGCCCACATCCCTGTCCTCAGAACTTAAACAGCTGCCTTGACCCAAAATAAACCATAATAATAGGTCCTACCTGTCCACAGACATTATAGCAGATATACCCAGATACCCAAACTGAGCTGACTGGTGAAAAATGGTCTCTGTCAAAGCAAACCTGTAAAGTCTGGAAGAGGAGCCTAATTACTCAAATGCACAGATACCAATATAAGGAATCAAAGACCACACAAAATTAGGTAAATATGACACTAACCGAAAGATAGTAATAAAGCTCCAATAACTGACCTGAAAAAAATGGAGATCTATTAACGTCATATAAAGGATTCAAAATAATCTTCTTAAGGAAGTTTAATCAATTGCAAGAAAACATAGACAACTAAATAAAATTAGGAAAACGATGCATGAACAATATAAGAAGTTCAACAAGGAAACAGCAACCATCACAAAAACAAGAAATAAAAAAGAAACAAACTGAAGTCCTAGAGTTGAAAAATATAGTAACTTAAGTGAAGAATTTAAGTTTCAAAGGTAGACTTGACCCTGCAGAAGAATAAGTGACATGGAAGACAGCACATTAGAAATGACCCAGTCAGAGAAATAAAAAGAAAAAAAGAAGGAAAGAAAAAAATAAAGAGAGAAAGTCCATGGAAATTGTAGGACACAACAAAAAGAAACAATATTTTCATTATTGGAATTCTAGAAGAGAAAGAAAAAGGGACACAAGGTATATATAGAGCAATAATGGTTAAAAACTTCCTGAACCTGGACAGAGAAATGAACATCCAGATCCATAAGACACAAACCATCGCAAATAGGCTGAACACAAATAGGGTTACACTGAGACACATTATAATTAAATTACCAGAAGTTAAAGACAAAAAAAGAATTTTAAGAGTAGCAAAGGAGGGGTGCCTGGGTGGCTCAGTCAGTTAAGCATCTGACTCTTGGTTTCAGGTCATGAACTCATGGTTTTTTGAGCTTGAACCCATGTTGGGGTCTGGGCTGCCAGCATGGAGCCTGCTTGGGATTCTCTCTCTCCCCCTCTCTCTCTGCCCCTCCCCCACTCATGCTGTTTCTCTCTCAAAATAAATAAACTTTAAAAAAAATTAAAAAGAGCATCTGGATGGCTCAGTTGGTTGAGCATCCAACTTTGGCTCAGGTCATGATCTCACAGTTTATGAATTTGAGCCCCACATCAGGCTTGCTGCTGTCAGTGCAGAGCCTGCTTCAGATCTTCTGTCCCCCTCTCACCACCCCTCCCCCACTTGCACTCTCTCAAAAATAAATAAAACATGAAAAAATTTAAAAATATATATTAAGAACAAAAAAAGAGTGGCAAAGTAAAAGAGAAAAGTTATAAATAAGGGAACCCCCTCATAAGACTATCAGTGTATTTCTCAACAGAAACTAGTCAGGCCAAGAGAGAATGGAAAGGCATATTCAAAATATTGAGAGAAAACGACTTTCAACTAAGAACTCTATACCCAGCAAAGGTGTCCTTCAAAAACAAAGAGGAAATGAGTTTTTCCAAATAAACAAAAGCTGAGGGAGTTTATGACCAGCAGACCTGCCTTACAAGAAATGCTAAAGGAAGTTCTTTGAGTAGAAGTAAAAGAACACTAGTTAACATCATAAAAACATGAAAAGTTAGTACAAATCTCACTGGTAATATAAATATATAATCATAGTTAGACTATGCAATATGAATATAGTGGTGCATAATTCACCCATAACTCTAGTTTAAAAGTTTTAACAAGTAGCATTAAATAACCATAGCAATAATCTAATACTAGTTATACAACACAAAAAAATATATAAATTGTAACAGCATGAGGGGGAGAAGAAGTAAGTATAAAGCTTATGAATTCTATTAATGTTAAGTTATTATCAGTTTAAAATAAGTGTGTTACAAGTTTAAAATATTTTATGTAAGATTGAGGTACCTGGATTGCTCAGTCAGTTAAGTGTCCAACTTTGGCTCAGGTCATGGTCTCACAATTTGTGATTTTGAGCTCTGCATAGGGCTCTCTGCTGTCAGAAAAAGCCTGCTTCAGATCCTCTGTCCCCCTCTCTCTTTCCTTCCCTTGCTCGTGCTCTCTCTCTTTCAAAAATAAATAAACATCAAAAAAATAAGATAAAATAATAAAATAAAATAAAATAAAATAAAATAAAATAAAATAAAATAAAATAAAATAAAATATTTTATGTAAGCCTCAAGGAAAAATCCTATAGTAATTACACAAAAGCAAACAAAAAAGAAGGCAAAGTATACTAATACCAAAAGACATCAAACAGAAAAAAAGGCAGCAGTATAAACAAAACAAGAAATAATGGATCTACACAACAACCAGAAAACAAAAGGGCAACAGTAAGTCCTTAACCATCAATAATTACTCTAAATTTAAATGGATTAAATTATCCAATTAAAAGACAGATAGCTAAATGGATTAAAAACCAACAACAACAGGGGTGCCTGGGTGGCTCAGTCAGTTAAGCATCCAACTTCAGCTCAGGTCATGATCTCACGGTTTGTGGGTTTAAGCCCCACGTCAGGCTCTGTGCAGACAGCTCAGAGCCTAAAGCCTGCTTTAGTTTCTGTGTCTCCCACTCTCTCTGCCCCTCCCCTGCTCATACTCTGTCTCTCTGGCTCTCTCTCTCTCAAAAATAAATAAAAACAATAAAAAAAATTTAAAAACAACCACAACACAATCCAACTATATGCTGCCTATAAGAGACTCATGATAGCCTTAAATATACTGAGAGGAAAGGGATCGAAAGATATGTCAAGCAATTGATAACCCAAAAAAGCAGAGGTAGCTATACTTCCATCAAACAAAATAGACATTAAACTAAAAATGATAAAAAAAAAAAGAAGGTCATTATATAATGTTGAGTTACTATATCAAGAAAATATAACAATTGTAAATATTTATGCACCCAACATTGAAGCATCTAAACATTTAAAGCAAAAAATAACAAAGCTAAAAAGAAAAACAAATAGTAATAGAATCATATTTGAGGACTTTAATACCCCACTCTCAACAATGGGTATATCAACCAGACGGAGAACCAATAAGGAATCAGCTAATTTGAACAACACTGAGCAAATGGACCTAATAAATATATACAGAACATTCTATCCAACAACAGCAGAGTACATGTTTCTCACAAGTGCTCACAGTACATTTTTTGGATGGATCATATGTTAGGCCACAAAACAGTCTTAGTAAATTTAAGATTATTGAAATCATACCAAGTATTCTTGGACCACAATGGCATAAAGCTAGAAACCAATAAAAGGAAAACTTGAAAATGCATGAACATATGGAAGTTAAAGAAAATTCCCCTGAACAACCAATGGATGCAAAAAGAAATTAAAGAAGAAATAGAAAAATTTTTTTGAGACAAATGAAAATGGAAGCATAACATACTAGAACTTATAGAATACAGCAAAAGCAATACTAAGAGGAAGTGCATACCAATAAAAGTGTACATTAAGAAGCAAAAAGATCTCAAATAAACTTAATAAATCTAACTCTACACCCTAAGGAACTAGAAAAAGAAAAATAAACTGTATCCAAAGTTAGCAGAAAAAAACAAATAATAAAGATTAGAGCAGAAATAAAATAGAGAACCGAAAAACAATAGAAAAGTTTAACCAAACTAAGAATTGGTCTTCTGAAAAGAAAAAAATTTACAAACTCTTAGCTAGACTAACCAAGATAAAATAAAAAGGACCCAAATGAACAAAAGTATACATGAAAAGGACACATTACAATCAAAACCACAGAAATTCAAAGGATCATAAGGGTCTAGTTGAACATTTATATGCCAACAAACTGGATAACCTAGAAGAAATGGAAAAACTCTTAGAAGCATACAACTTAAAAAGACTGAATTAGGAATAAATAGAAAATCTAAATAGACAAATTACTAATATAGAAATTAAATCAGTAATTGAGGGATTGAAGAAAATCCCTCAATAAAAAAGCTTCAGGACCAGATGGCTTCACTGATGAATTTTATCAAACGTCTTAAAAATAATCAATATCAATCTTTCTTAAACTCGAAAAATCAAAGAGGAGGAAACACTCCTAATCTCATTTTATGAGGACAGCATTATCCTGATACCAAAATCAGAAAAGGACACTACTAGACAAAATCTCTCAGCCAATATCCCTGATGAATATAAATGCAAAAACTTTCAGTACAATCTTAGCAAACAGAAGTCAGCAGCACATTAAAAAGATCATTCAAAATGATCCAGTGGGCTTGATCCAAATAATGCAAGGATGGCTCAACATGCAAATCAGTGTGATACATCACATTAATAGAATAAAAGAAAATAATCATACAATCATCTCAATAGATGTAGGGGCAAAAAAACCACAAACATTTAATAAAATTCAACATCCATTCACAGTAGCAACTCTCAACAAATTAAGCACAAAGGAATATATCTGAACATAAGAAAGGCCATGCATGACAGCCCACAGCTGACATCTAGCTCCAGGGTGAAAGGCTGAAAGCTTTTCCTCTAACATTAGGATCAAGGATGCCCACTCTCACTACTCCCATTCAACACAGTACTGGAAGTCCTAACTTGAGTCAGGTAAGAAAAGGAAACAAAAGGTACCAGAATTGGAAAAGAAGAAGTAAAAGTGTCTCTATTTGCAAATAAAATAATTTTATATATAGAAAATCCTAAAGACACAACCAAACACCTGTTAAGTAAATCATTTAAGTTGCAGAATACAAAATCAACATACAAAAATTGGTAGTGATTCTATACAGTAACAACAAATTTTCTGAAAAATAAATCCCATTTACAAATTCAATTTATCTAGGAATAAATTTAACTAAGGAGGTGAAAGATTTCTACTCTAAAAACTGTAAGACATTGATGCAAGAAATTAAAGAAGCCACGAATAAATGGAAAGGTATCCTGTATTTATAGACTGGATAAATTAATATTGTTAAAATGTTAATACTGCCAAAAGCCATCAACTGAATTCAATGCAATCCCTATCAAGATTGCAATAGAATTTTTTTTTATAGAAGTAGGAAAAACACTCCTAAAGTTTATATGGAACCACAAAAGACTCCAAATAGCCAAAGAAAATACTAAGAAAGAACAAAGCAGGAGACATCATGCTTCTTGATTTCAAGCTATACTATAAAGTATAGCCATCAAAACAGTATGGTACTGACACAAAAACAGACAAATAGATCAATGGAACTGAATCAAGATCCCAGAAATAAGCTCATGCGTGCACAATAATCTCAACAAGGGGACCATGAATACTCCATGGAGAAAATACATTTTCTTGAATAAATGGTGCTAGGAAAACTAGATATTCACATGTAAAAGACTGAAACTAGCCGCTATCTTATACCACTCACAAAAATTAAGTTGAAGTGATTAATGATTTAGATGTAAGACCAGAAACCATGGAACTCCTAGAAGAAAATAAGAATAAATCTCCTTGACATAGGTCTTGATAATGATTTTTTGGATATGACATCTAAAGCGCAAGTAGCAAAATAAAAAATAAACAAGCTTCTGCAAAGCAAGAGGAGCCACCAACAAAGTGAAGACAACCTACAGAATTGAAAAAATATTTGCAAATCACTTATCTGATAAGGGGTTAATATCTAAAATATATAAAGAACCCAGTACAACTCAATAGCAAAAGATAAAAAAACATAAAATATATATAAAAAAAAATGGGAAATGGGCAAAGGACCTGAGAAGACATTTTTCCAGAGAAGACATGAAAGGCCAAGTACATGAAAAGATGCCCAACATCACTAGCCATTAGGGAAATGCAAGTTAAAACCACAATAAGATATCACCTCACACCTGTTAGAATGGCCACCATCAAAAAGACAAGAGATAACAAATGCTGGCATGATGTGGAGAAAAGGGCACATCTCTGTATGTTGGTAGGATTATAAATTGGTACAGCCACTATGGAATACAGTCTGGAGGATCCTCAAAACATTAAAAACAACACTGCCATATGATTCAGCAATTCCACTTCTGGGAATATTTCTAAAAGAAACAAAAAACTAACTCAAAAAGACATCTACACACCTATAGCAGCATTCTTTACAAGAGCCCAGTCATAAACACAACCTACATGTTCATCAATGGATGAAGAGATAAAGAAGTGGTATTTATATACAATGGAATACTATTCATCCATTAAAAGAAAAGGGAAAAAAAAAAAAGGAAATCCTGCCATTTGCAACAACATGGATGGACCTTAAAGGCATTATGCTAAGTGAAATAATGCAGAAAGAGAAAGACAAATACTATATGATCTCACTTACATGTGGAATCTAAAAACAAAACAAAACAAAAAACCCAAAGTCATAGAAAAAGAGGCCAGACTTGTTATCAGAAAGTGGAGGGCAGGAGAAGGGGAAATTGGAGGAAAATGGTCAAAAGGTACAAATTTCCAATTATAAGAAAAATAAGTACTAGGGATGTAATGTACAACATAATGACTATAGCTAACGCTGATGTACTATATAGTAAGGTTTTTAAGAGAGTGAATCCTAAGAGTTCTTATTACAAAGAGATTTTTTCCCTTTTTTCTTCTCTTCTTTTTTTCTTTTTATTGTATCTGTACGACAAGATGGACATTAGCTGAACCTATTATGGTAATCATTTCACAATATGTGTAAATCAAACCATCATGTTGTATACCTTAAACTTATATAGAGATGTATGTCAATTATTTCTCAATAAATCTTTAAAAAATGGATGTAAATTATAGTATTTATATGCAAAAACTCCCTGCTGCTAAAATCACCTGTGTGTGATAGGTATTGGCAATGCTAATAAAATATATATCCTCTGCTTAAAAAGATACATGTTTTTATCACAGATTTTTCAAGAAAGCCCTGCTCTAGCTTTGCACACAAAATCCTTTTGTAAATGTCTATACTAGTACCTGCATATATCTGTTTTATTTATTTTTTTAAAGTGACACTAACTCCTCTTGTCCACTCACCTTTAAACTCCCATAACAAATGTTTCCATTTAGAAGTCATACTCTTCTGGGGCGCCTGGGTGGCTCAGTAGGTTGAGAGTCTGACTGTTGATTTTGGCCCAGGTCTTGATCCCAGGGTTGTGGGATTGAGCTCCACATTGGGCTCTGTGCTGAGTGTGGAGCCTGCTCAAAATTCATTCATTCTCTCTCTCTCTCTCCCTCTCTCTCTCTCTCTCTCCCACCTCTGCCTCTCTCCCTGGTTTTCACTCTCTCTCTCTCTCTCTCAAAAAATAAAATTAAATATATATATATATATATATATATATATATATATATATATATATGTCATGCTCTTCTTTTAGAATAGAAAAATAAATTGTATCTTTCACAAAACAAATGAAATGGAGTTTCCCATGAAATGGGAGTTACTGTTCTTATTGTTTACTCTTTCCAAAACAAATGTGAATTCTATAGCTGAACTCAAGGTGAATCTTGCAACTTCTGTAACCAGGCTCAGAAATGTACCATAGCAGAATCCTTCTGACAGTTCTGTATACTTCCCTCTCTTGGATGTGGATATGGATGTTTATGCTTTAGTTGCATCCCCTGCCCTGAGACAGACAGAGTATAGCAAGGTTATTAGGAAGGTGCAGAAATATAAATCGGGGGGGAGAGAGGAAAATGATGTGGAGTTGGTTGAGGGGAGTATATTAGTTAGGACTCACTAGAGATACAGAAATAAAGATGTATAGATAAACATATAAAGAGTATTTATTATAGGAATTGGCTCATACAATTATAGAAGCAAAAAGTTCCACAATCTTCCATCTGCGAGCTGGAGAACGAGGAAAGCCAGTGGTGGAATTTACTCCCAAGTTTGTAGGTCAGAGAACCAGGAGAACCAATGGTATAGTCCCAATCCAATCTAAATCTGAACGCCCAAGACCAGATGCTCCGACGTCACATGAGTAATGAGTCACAATGTGATTGAGAAGACAACTCTAAATTATAGCCAAGTAATTTTATAATCTGTAGCTATATCCTAAAGAAGACCAAGGCAAAAACTTCCTGTTATGAGGACAGGAGAAGATGAATGTCTCAGTTTAGAGAGAACAAATTCACCCTTTCTTCACCTGTTGCTTCTATTCAGGCCCCTTAAGAGACTGGATGATGCCCACTCACACTGGAGAGGACAATCCAGTTTACTCAATCTATGACAGTTCTGGAAACACCCTCGCATATACACCCATAAATAGTTTTTTAACAGCCATCCTGGCACCCCTTAGCCCAGTTGAGTTGACACAGAAATTAATCATCCCAAAGGGCTAGTAACAAATATACAGGAATAGTTCCACCATGATGCTTTGGTCACTTTGAATGTCTCTTCACTGGCCACACAGGCAAGGCTCAACTACCGTTTGACCCAAGTCATAATGGAACATCCTGTGATCCACCCTGGAGCATAATAAGATAAGCAGTCTTAGGAGAAGCAGTCACAAGACAACTTTTCATCCATACCCCTATCTTGGAGGAGGGACTCTACTTTGTGGAAGGCAGTTTATCTTCTACCTCTCCAGTTCTAGTGAGGCAGGAGACTTTCTACCTTGCTTTCTCCTTGGGTACAGAGGCAGACTACACAACTACTTGGCTATAATTTAGAGTGACACTGTGACTCACTACTTATGTGTTCTCTCATCTGGTACCTCTGATTCTAAATTGTCCTGTGAAGTCCTAGGATATAGGTTGTTGATACCATGTTGATCTTAATTTTTCTCTCTCTGTAAATAATAAACTCTCTAAATCCATTTGGGCTGTTTTTCTCCTTACCAGGTGAATCTACGGAAGTGTGGCAAGCCAACCTAGCAGCTACCACCACACTGCTGCTTAGGCACTGCTTGACTTCTTGATGCAAGTAAGAGGTACATTTTAAAGATAGTTGGAATAGTGGAAAACCAAAGATTTACATATTGGAAGTAGTATTAAATGCACACATCAGTTACCTTAGCCAAGAGACCAGAAAGCTGGAATGTTTTTAGCCCCACACACATACTATTGATTAAGGGCTGCATTGGAGGTACACTAATAGCCAGGTGTTTCTGGCCTGTGGTGTGAGTTAGCCAAGTGTGTTCCATCAGCCCAAAGATATAAATAATAGCTATTTCAGATCAAGTTAGCGTGCACAGAAATAGTAAAGTGATCCAAGGGGATATTGCCAGAGCAATGATAGTATCTGCTACACCTTGTTAGACCAATGGTCATGACAAAAGAATACTGTATTATAGTCTAGTGATGTATACCTATGAATTTGAATATTACCCATCTTATCAAAGAAGAGACTATCTAAGTAAAATAGTCCCAACCTACCCCATCACTCTCTTTTTACTTACTTTTTTCCTATAGTATGAGTTTATGTTTGCTATCTTTCCCCTTTACATAACATAGCAGGGGCTTTCTCTAACTCTCTCACCAATGTATCTTCAGGACCTAGGAAAGTGCCTATCACAGTAAGTACAGAGAGTATTTGTTAAATGAGTAAATGCATCAATTAATGAATGAATAAAATTATTTTTCAATATATCTTTGGCTAAGGTGATCTACAGCCTCTGCCAAGGCTGTGTAATTAGAAAAGCCACTTGTAATTATAGGTGATGATTCCTGATTCTAAGCACCTGCAGGGTAAGAAATATATTGTATTCATTTTATACCTCTAGGGGCCACCAACAATAGTCTTGCATATTGTAGACCTTTACATATTATTCATTTTATTGAATTGTTACTTATAAAAATGTTATTCCCTTTCATTTGTATGACTATGGTTGTTTTGAAACACTTTCACTTATTATCTCATTTATTTCTCACATCAGTGCTATGAAATAGGTTGGTAGGTATTATAATTCCAGTTTTGCGTGAGGAAGTGATAGAGTAGACAGTTGCTTTGATATGAGCTGAAAGCAAAGGCAGTGATAAATAGGTGATGCATTTAGAAGCCTGAGGGCACAAAAGTTTGACATTAGGGCTTTTAACATCCTGGCCTTACAGCTTTCAACACCCTGGGGCTGACAGACCAAGAGCCACAGGTACAGAACATAGGCTCTCCTCTTCAACCTCTGCCCAAAGGTAACCTATATTTTCATTACCGTGTATTTACATTGTGGCTTCTTCAACCACCCCTCCCCCACCTAACCATCACTGGGAAGATAGCAAAGACCGTTCCGGCAAAAAAGTTGTAGGGCCAAAAACTCCTCTTCCCACCTGGTAGGAGGACTCCTTTAGATTATTAGAAACAACCGCAGTTGGAGGCCACCCTAGCTATGACATATAATCAATGCAAACATAAAAAGAAAAGATGTTCCTAACCCCGGAGCAGCTGCCATCTCTGGACCTGTCCACTCTCCCTTCTTGAGTGTATTTATTGTCCTTAATAAACTGTTTTGTGCCTGCTACCTTCCTTCTGGCTCTATTTGAGTGCTGATCCTCACATAAATCTTTCATGGGAACCCAAGAACTGAGACCTCTATTCACACAATGCAGACTCTCCTACCAGTAACAGAAGACCATTATTTTCAAGAAGATTGAATGAGTTTTTCCAGTGACGCAAAAGATAGGGGGTGAATCCATGTCTAACTCCTAATCATTTATTTAGCACATATATATGGAATGTCTACTCCAAGCCCAGCACTGCCCTAGGCTTAGGGAATAAAAATATAAAAATCAGTCCCTGAATATAAGAAATTCATATTCCACTAGAGGAAGCATGTCTCTACAAAATCATTTCCAAAGGGGTGAACACATATGCAGGGGTTAGAATCCCAGGTTCCAGTGCCAAACTCAGTTCATTTAAATCCTGGGGCGCCTGGGTGGCTCAGTCGGTTAAGCGGCAGACTTCGGCTCAGGTCATGATCTCGCGGTCCGTGAGTTCGAGCCCCACGTCAGGCTCTGTGCTGACAGCTCAGAGCCTGGAGCCTGTTTCAGATTCTGTATCTCCCTCTCTCTGACCCTCCCCCGTTCATGCTTTGTCTCTCTCTGTCTCAAAAATAAATAAACGTTAAAAAAAAAATTAAAAAAAAAAAATAAATCCTGATATCACTGCTTTCCAGTTCTGTCCCTTATCCTGAATAAGTTACTAGTCCTCTCTGGGTCTTCAATCCCCTCAGTTCTTTAAAAGGTAGACAGATATAGTATAACTTTACAATTTAGTTATAAAGATTAAATGAAGCACATAACCATGCCTGGAAGATAGTAAGTGCTTAATAAATATCAATTGCTACTATAAATGCTGAAAGATATATTTTCAAGGTGAAGCAGATGAAACAATTAACTATTTTCCAAGGAAAATAAGGGTAGCATGGGTTACTGGAGGAACCCATAGTTTAATAATCATACAAGAAGGAAGACAAGGGAAACAAACACAAGTATGTCATGAAATGTCATGATCAGCTCAAGGAACCATAAGTAGGTGAATATTTTTACAACACAGGGACAAATGGAGCTTTGTGGAAAAGAAGACAATGAAAAAGGGGGTTGGGATGGGCAAATATGAACCAGAACCTGCTATTCTAAGATATTAAATTTCTATCTGACCACATAGTTAATGGGACTCCATCACTGAATTTAAGCAAGGAGAGTAACATGGTCAATATATAATTCAGAAATAAATTTTGCTGTTGCAAAGTACTACAGACTTTCCTTTGGTTTTGCAACATAGACTCTAAGTTGGAGGTGAAGTTTGAAGATCAAGAAACCAATCCAGAGAAGAAGACATGATGGGAGGACCTGAACTAAAATGCCAATGGGTATGGAGAGGGGGTATCAGATGCCCAAGAAGAACAGAACAGATTTGGTGATGAGTTGCACAGGAGATAAGGAAGAGAGAAAATTAAAGGTGATGAGATTTGGGATTGGGTAATAACCTAATGGTGGAATACTTACAAATAGCATGAATATTTAAGAAATGGAAGGGGTTTGGAAAGAATGCAGGAGAAGATGGGGATGGGAGTAGACTACAACTTCAGTTTTAGACACAATCTAGTGTTCTTTCCATTACACTCTGCTATCTGAGAAGGTAAAAATTCTTTAGGAGTTTATTTTAAATAAAAGACTATGTATCTATGTTTACATTTGTATCAATGTAAACATAGATACAAAGTGGCAAAAGAGTGTACATGGCAAAAGCTGAATTGAAAATGAAAAGCTGGATAATTCCATTTCCAGAGTCTAAAGAATCCTTCAATGTCATGAATCCAGCGCCAGTGCCCAAGTCAACCAAATCTGACCATACACACACACACACACACACACACACACGCACACACATTTACAGATTATATGCAAACAAGTACAATGTGCTTGTTTTTAACAGTCAATATTTAAAATGCTCTACATTTCTTAAATTACTCAATAAATATTTCATTTGATGCAATTTGCTGGTCATCTGCTCACATGACATTTCATTCCTTTATCAGAAGGCTCCAAATAGAATTTTATTGTGCCTTTACTAGAGAGGAATTTAAAACTAGAATTTTTATTTTGTGCTTGTCACATTTAATAATAATAATCACCTTCGATCCATCAAAGTAATTTCATATCCAAGTGAGAGACAGTTCTTCTCTTAAAATTCTGATAAATTTGTTGTGATACAATTGCATTGACTAAGCAATTAACGAGTAACAGGGCTGAGATTGCAACCATGGCATAAACAACAAAGCAATTTAAAGTGACAGAACTGTCAGGTGAGTGAATCTCATTTGACAGTCTTACCCAGTTTTAATATCTTACTATTTGTGTTCTGGGAATAATGTAAATGAGGCATGAGAATAGGTTTGTTGAAGTTTTTTTTTTCCTTTTTGCATACTTATTCATGTCATAGCTAGTCATTATGCTGAAGAATTTTAAAAGGTTACAGCGAAATGGTGTTTACCTTGGCTTGTACTTCTGAATGTGTGTGTGTATAACACGCAAGCTGAGGTTCAGATACAGCACAAGCCCACCTCCTTCAAAACGAGCTCTTAAACCATAAAATGAATGTCATAATCTGTGCGTGATTTATTTAATACCATGGAGCCTATTTTTGCAATAAAACAAGACTTCAGGTTTCACATTCATTTACTGAAAATATAGAAAACAATCTCACCTATTGTATGGACTTCACATTGACATGTGTCACAAAACTCACAGAAAAAAAATGCTTTCTCTTGGGTTGCATACAATGTATTCACTGGAGAGTTTATTCTAACTGTATTGTAGAGGTAATTTTTTTTTAATCCACTAACCATATATCTCAGTTGCACACACACTTTGTCTTCAAGCAATTGAGTTTCCAAACACAATTCTGGACAAACTGAAGCTTTATTCTTTCACTTTACTAAAAGTAAGAAGATTAGGATTATAAGTAAGACAAGGGGTGCCTGGGTGGCTCAGTTGGTTAAGGTCAGGTGACAATCTCACGATTCTTGAGTTCGAGCCCCACATTGGGCTCTGGGCTGATAGCGTGGAGCTTGGTATTTTCTCTCTCTCCACTCCTCCCCACTTGCTCTCTCTCTCTCTCTCAATATAAATAAATAAACTTTAAAAACAAAAAAAGGATTGTAAGTAAGACAACACCAATACAAAAATTTTTGCAGACAAAAAAATGCAAGTGTTTTGGTTTTATCTTCTGCTCTTAAAAACATAAATGGATGCCCCCACTGAGTCATTTCCCAAATGGCAGGAACATACCTACTACAAACATTGCTCATACTGATATAACTCACCTCCAGTAAACAGAAACCAATGATCAACACGTGCCTCAGCCACAATTGTTTTGTGCAAATATCTTCTTTTGAAGTCTTGATTTTAAGAAGTAGTCAAAAATATTTACTATGCACTTGGGAAGATATTGAAAGTATCACCAGCTAGACCCCAAGATCTGACCTTTACCGCCTACCTGCTTGTACTCACTAACCATTGTTTTACATTTTTTCCCTAAACTCTTCTTCCCAGCTTACCTCTTAATTCAGGCAAATTAAACCAAAAACCACCCCTCAGGTGATAGTGACTGCCTGGACAAGACTTCCTGCAGGCCCAGACCACCCAGACAGCTTGAGCTAAACCCCTGATTCAAACCTGTGCAGATGGACCATGGGATGACCTACAGTCACCTTCAATACTTCACTTCAATACTTCACCTTCACTACTTCAAATACTAAAATACCTGCCCAAGGAGGAGCTGCAGCTTTATTTACATAACAAACAGTGTATGTACAGGCATGTTTCCTTAAGGCATGACCTTACACCCACCTCTACACAGCATGAGAAGGCTTCCCTATCTAAATATTCAACCTAACCCTAAACAAAAGGAACCCATTCACCCTTGCTTTGGGGATTCATGGCTTTGAAGGCCATTCCCCATGATCTTCTCATTTGCTGCATATAAAAGTTTTCTTTGTGTGACCACTCAGTCTGGTGCAGCTTCTGACTCACCACAGAGAGTATTTATATTTGTTTGGTTACAGAAGGAAGTGTAAAAAAGAGGAACAGGGCCAAAGACATGACCCATCTTTTTATTTCTTCTACCTGGGAAATTATTTGTATTTTGGGTATACAAGCAAATTCCATAGAACTTTCAGGTAACATATTTAATAGCTTGTCTTTTAGGAGTCATGGTCCTAGGGGTTACATTTCAGTTGATGGAACATGTGATCCACTTCTGCCATCCATTATGATGGATGTTTTGCTTCTGTGACCTTGTACCTACTATTTTATATATATCTACACTCCTCAGATAAAAATATTAAAGACATAGTCTTTATTCTGAAGAAATGAATCAGAGAGAGAGAGAGACAGAATCTCAAAGAGAGAATCATTTTCCATGCCTTCCAATACATATATCACTTATCACATTTTCAAAATACCTTTTCTTCCCTTCAATGAAAGAATAATATTCAGCAAAAGAAAATGGGGCTATAGATGTTCTTTTTTATCTGGCTTTATCACCAAAGTTTGTTTTCTGTAGAATATCAAGACTACAGGAAGGTGGAACATTTCAGGTGAGTGAAGAAGGTGTGTAGAGCAAACCACAACAGAATAGTCAGAATTTCAGCCATTGTAAATGTGTTACCCCTCCTCAGAACGCTGTAGAGTATGCCCTCCTTGCCAAAGCAGATCCTGAGACTCCCAAAATAAACATAACCAAGATCCAGCAAACTCCTGTGGACAACCCACAACACTGTTTTAAAATATAAATAATGAACAAAAGTCCATAGACCCTCATGCAAGCCCAGAAACGAATAACGAAGAAGTTATAAAGTACCTTTTTTTTTTCTCATGAAACAAACCCAGACTGTAAAAGGATCCAAATATTATGGATAAGGATGTTTACTATAGTTATAGATATTCTGAGTACTGAATCATTCATCAGAAGTTTCTCCCACACAGATAAATGAAAGGCTTCTAGAAATATTATAGCAAAGGCCAATATGATTCATGTTTCAAAGAGGCCATAAAGATATAGATAGATCTGATTGTGAAATCTTTCCTAATATTATCATAATTCCCTCTTATTTTAGCAAGCACTAGATGAGTAAATAAACATGCAAAGAAATGCCAATAATACTTAAATATCCAAAAAGGAAATCTTCTCAGCCCAGCAAGTAACCTTCTTTGCCTCTTTTCTCCTCAGTTTCAATAGGTATACAAAAACATGGGCATTGAATTGAACCAAATACACTATCCCAGGGACAGCTTGAAGGTAACCATCTACTACTGCAAGCAGCTCAGTTTGCTTCATGTAAAATTTTTTTGTGAGGAATATCCCTACTGCCCTTTATACTATGTGGTAATTTGTATTGGTCATGAGGAAATACCTCCACTCTTCTGTTGGTAACATTACTGCACCTGTGCTTAAATTTTTTTTTTAACGTTTATTTATTTTTGAGACAGAGAGAGACAGAGCATGAACAGAGGAGGGGCAGAGAGAGAGGGAGACACAGAATCAGAAGCAGGCTCCAGGCTCTGAGCCATCAGCCCAGAGCCCGACGCGGGGCTCGAACCCACGGACCGCGAGATCGTGACCTGAGCTGAAGTTGGACGCCCAACCACTGAGCCACCCAGGCACCCCTGCACCTGTGCTTAAAAGACAGGAATGACAACCTCTAAGTGGGAGACTCAAACTCATTATTTTAATCAGTCAATAAAGCACAAAAATTGTCCATGATGTAGATTTCAGGGCACGCATAAAGATATTTTAACAAATGTATTTTAACTAAGCAGAAATCAAGTCAAGCAAGCACTTGAATATCAGATACCAGTGCTTGCTCCAAAGAAAGAATCTTAGCAGCTTATGCCCAAAGGTTGTGGCTTGGCTGAGAATTCTTGTGACTAAATCTGAAAGGCTTTAGCACTAATTCTTCACAGATATCAACAATTTTGGAAATGCAAAATGGGAAAATGTAATCTCCAAATTAACAACTATTTAAGAAAACTATTAAATAATGACCATGAGATTAGCAATTAGAACAGGAAACTTAAATTTCCAGGTACCATGAGGTTGAATATTTGGGTATTTAATGTTTGCTGTAAGTCCCTGAGGAAAGAGCATGCAAAGATAGCATCCTGAAGACTGTGATGTGAATTTAATAAGCAACACTGGTGGGACTGCCTTGGAAATTCAGCGGTGAAATTTAGTTCATGAAGTTTGCCTTTATTTCTGCTTCCCTCCAATGTAATGGCCTCTAAAATTTGCAAAGGCCCAAGGGGGCTCCCCATTGCTCACATCCTGTTGCGTAGGGAAAAAAATCAAATGCATGATCTCATTCTTGTTAACAATGATAATTAAGCAATTATTCCTGAGGTATTTGTTTTTTAACAAATTTTCTTTTCAGGAAAAGGGAAACTGGAGTAAAGGGATGAGTTGCAAATGGTAGAATTTTAGTCATCATCCAGGGAGAAGTTTTGGTAGGTGCATAATCCAAGCGTTCACCAAATAGTACAAGAGTTTCTGCTGATTTGTGTGGGATTTGAATTCAAATACATGTTCCTCTTGGCTGGGAATACTGTCTAACAAAAATTATCTCTCTCATAACCCAATTTCTAGCCCTTCTCACTTAATGTGTTAAACAATGAAGAATTAATATGAATGTGAACAGCAGAAAAGATTTCATTCATTTCATTTTTCTACTCATTCATAAATATTTGAGTGTCCACTATGTTTGATGTTCTAACTCAGTGGTTCTCAATGAAGGAAATTTTGTCCCCCACAGAACACACGACAATGTCTGGACACATTTTTGGTTATCACAACTGAGAAGACGCTACTGGCATCCAATGAGTAGGGGCCAGGCTGATATTCTGCAAAGCATCCTACAATGTACAGAGCAGTGTTTCACAATAAAGAATTATCCAGCTCTCAAAGTGTTGTTGAGAAGCCCTACCCTAGGGTTATGATAATAAACAAGACAAATAACTTTGTATTTGTTGTCTCCCTGTATCGCTACAAGAAGACAGTTTAAAAGACTGTCTAGCTTCTAACTTGTACCCTATGGATATCTAAAACTGGTAGGTATATTAATACTTGACTTAAGAGAAAACTAAAGAAACTGATCATTATTAACTACCTGTTTTGGCCAAATGCTATACAGTGTTACATATTATAAGGCATATTCATACCTCTTTCAGTGCAGTGTGTATATTTCTTTTTAAGAAGATCATCACCTTTAAGAGAAATAAGTCAGTCAGAGAAGGACAAATATCGTATCATTTCACTCATATGTAGAATTTAAGAAACAAAACAGATGAGCTTAGGGGAAGGGAAGGAAAAATGAAATAAGATAAAAACAGAAAGGGAAGCAAACCATAAGAGACTTAAATACAGAGAACAAACTGAGGGTTGCTGGAGGGGAGGCAAGGTGCGGGATGGGTTAAATGGGTAACGGGCATTAAGGAAGACACTTGTTGCAATGAGCACTAGGTGTTATATTTAAGTGATGAATCACTAAATTCAACTCCTGATACCAATACTACACTATATGTTAACTAACTTGAATTTAAATAAATATAAAAAAATAAAGAGGATCAACACCTTTTCAGGTCATTATGGCAGAGTCCTTATGAAGTTACAATCCCAGCATTCTATACTGGCAACAATTTCTACATTTTCTTCTAACCTCCTGGATTCATGGCATGTCTCTAGCTGTCATTTGTTCCTGCTACCTTCTACACAATTGTTGGCCAAATCCCTCTAAACGCAGGATGTTTATGATCCTTTTTAATGTCAAAGGACTTCCACCAAACTTAATGTCTGCCAAGTTTTATCCTCTGTTTCCATGATCATTGCCTAGAAGGAAACCTGAAGTTCATACAGTTTGCCTTTTAACTTTCAGCTCAATAGGTGTCCTTTGTTTCCTTTTCGGAGATCCAGGAAACTTTCTGCCAGTCATTATGGCTCAAAATTCTTTACTAGAATATGAAATAAAGGTTGGGAAGAGATGGCATAGACATTGTGCATTTAACTTGAGATACAGTAAAATTTTCATCAGCTGATGGCTCTCAGAACATGTGAACAGATGATGAATGATATGTCACTTCTAAATATATTGATGATAGATAGATAGATAGATAGATAGATAGATAGATAGATAGATAGAGTACTTTGAGAAATTGTTTTTATATTTATGCAAGACATGAACTTGTTAGGGATACTGAATGCATTGGATGACATAGTCAGGACAAAAAGACTCCTGACAGACTGAAAAAATTGGAGTAAATCTTATGACATGAAATTTTGCAGGGACAATATAAGGTCTTGTTCTGATTACAACAGGATTATGAGTATTAGAGCATCATGGTCCAATCATGGTCCAGAGCACAAACTCTGGAGCAGGGCTGTCAGGGTACAGATTCTAGCAACATTCTTTGTCAATGGCTGTATGACTTTTGACAATCATTTGACCTCATTGTGACTTGCTTTATCTTTAAAAATGGGGTTAATTACAGCCCCAATCTCATAAGGTTGTTTAAGAATTAATTGAGTTAATGTATTTAAAGTACTTAGAAAAGTACCACACTTAAAGTTAGTGCTATGGAAGTGAAGTGAAAGAAGGGGCACCATTTCACTGCAGCAAATGTGCAGGGAAACCTAATCAGGGAAGACTCAAATTATTCGAACTCAATTTGAGATTTTTGAAAATGAGATTAATATTCAAAATTAAATAAAAAGCCTGTACATGTATGCTGAATCACAGATGAGTAGTAATTAGATCAAGAAGAAGTAATAATCCAACTTTGTTCTCTATTATTCAAACCACTGCTGGAGTAATGGTTAAAGACAAAGTAAAAGGAATATGAAGGAGAGAAAGCAAGAGAAAGAAGAGATTCAAAGCCATATCCAATAAGGAATGATCGATTCAAAGACAATAGGAAAGTCTTGCCTAAGAAAGAAGAATCTCACAGGAGACATGAAGGACATGGTGGCTGTCATCAAATATATGAAGAGTCGTCATATGTAGAAGGATTGGATTAGATCTATTGTACCCCAATGAGTGCCATGAGGAGGGAAGATGACAGGAAAACTAAATTCATCTCATTATATTTTTAAAGTTGTTCTTAAAACAATTGTTGTATAAACAATTGTATAAACAAAAACAATTGTAAGTTGTTCTGTAAACAACAATTTCAGAGATGGAAATACCTGCATCAAAATATATATCATTCATTTTTAGGAACCGTTGAAGAACTGTTGGTGAAGTAGACAGTTATCTTCTTCCCTCTTGCTAGTAGGTAGAAGTAGAATTGAGGTAGAGGGAAAGCTGAGGACTGGTGAGAGAAGAATGACCAGCAGTGACAAAGCTTATGGAGCAGAGGTCCTCTGGGGTAGAAGCACCTCTGATCCACAGCCGTAAGAAAAGCAGCAATGCTGTGAGAAGGTAGTCCAAGCGGCATCGGAATCTAAAGAAGCAATGGGGCTGACGGTGAAATAATCAGTGCAGACATTAGGTGGCCAAATCCAAAAGGGAATAATCTTAAAAATACAAGCTGCTGAGGAGTCACATCAGATGCTACCTCCTCAGAGAAGCCGTGTTCTGACCACTGTATCTGTTAGGGCCTCATAGGCATTCTTATTCTTTCTAGCATCATCCTGTTTTGTTTTTGTTTGTCTTATTTATCAGTGTCTGAAACCAACCTGTTTATTTACTTGATTACTTCTTTATTTCCTGTCTCCTCTTCTGAAACATAAGCTCCATGAAAGGAGGCATCTGAATCTGCTTTGTTTTCCACTGTAAACTCAGCACCTATAAAAGTGCCCAATATAGTATGCACCCAGTGAGCTCCATTCAAAAAGTAAATAAGTGAATATCCAGATTGGTAAACAATTAAAGAACTAAGGCACACAGAGGCAGTACATGGAGGTCATTGGGAGAGCAAGCTGTTGTTCTTTCCAGAGAGAACTCCATAGCTAATGAATGACTAGCTGGTATATTGAAGCCTAGTGGTTTGGGGATAAGTGATATATTCTAGACAATTAAGAATACTTGAGGAAATGAGGAAATTTAGAGTAAAAAATGTATAAGGAATTTACAATACTGGAAGGTGGGGAAGATATGGTGGACTACCTCAAACCACCATTATCAGTGGTTTTCAAAGGATTATCCCAGACCAGTAGCACTGGAATCTCCTAGGAACTTGCTAGAATGCAAATTTCTAGCTTCCTATTCAAATCTACTAAACCAAAACTTGTAGGGGTGAGCCCAACAATCTGTAATTTAATAAATTTTTCACAAGTGGCTATCATGCATGCTACAGTTTGAAAACCACTAGGCAATATGATCTACTGAGGCCCTTCCAATATTCCATGACTCTATGAGAAGCAAAGAGCACAGGAATAAGCCCCAGGTGGTAAAGAGAGTTCCTAGAGAATCCCTAACCGAAGTATGCTCCACAAACCGTGAAGACAACAACGATAGCAACTAGAATAATTCCCCAGGGTGTTATTTGTTTGCCTGTTCTGAATAGAAAAATCTTTCGTTTAGGAAAATGCTAAATTTAACAATGCAGCATTTCTTTCCTGAAAGAGTTCTCAGAGCCTTCATATTAATAGAAATTGTGACTCTCCAAGAAAAATGAGGTGTAGTATATTGTGCTTTCCATATGTATTTGATCAATCCCCATTCCTACAGCACTTCTTTCAGGAGAACTGTTTTGCTGAACACTATCTAGGAAACACGACTTCAGGATGGTAATTTTTTTGAGAGCCAAGTGCCCAAAAAGCAGAAGAGGTGCGAGTAGAATCTAAGGGTCAAGTATTTGTCTGTGACTAGCCATGTCTGGTATATTCAAGTATCCCTTCCTATCAGTAGGATGTTGTCGCTCCAATGTAAGATGGAATTGATATTTATGTTTCTAGAGAACTGTGTGTTCTACTAATGGTAATATGAAGAACAGGTGTGCCAGTAAGTCTTGGATTGTTTTTTAGATCGTGAGCAGCTTGCACATCTCCACATTTTTTATACTCATACAAGTGAAGAATGGAAGAGAGTTGTGCTTTTCTTTCTCCCAGCTTGAAGAAGCTAAAAGTGAACTCAGCTGTGATTCATTAAACAGTATTACCTGTGTCAAGCATTAGAAAATTGCATTTCAGCTGAGGACATGAAAATACATATATGAGTTACAGTGATAGTAAACAACTTTTCAATTAATTTATTTAAACATTTGCAATTTTCATTTCAAAGCAGAAGGAACAATATGGAATGCTGAACAAAAAATTAATCCGTATATATAACACTCATTAAAATACAGGAAGAATTCAAAGCTGTCTTCCCAAAAATACCATTCAAGCTGTGTTAAAGCAGACACTAGAAGCTTCACAGGTTCTATAAAGTACACCAAGGAAATTTAGTAAACACTAATTAATCAAAGTAATATTTAGTTCCATTTCTAATTAACTCCTGCAATGAATGTTTATAAGAGAGGTTATGGATGCCTAAAGACAAGTCTATTATTTATTTAGGCATTACTTATTTAGGCTTCCAACTACATCCAAAAATAATTGATTCAAACCACAATGCAAGTAATCAATACGATAAAACTGTTTTCAAAAGCAGAGACAAAAAAATGAGTCAGGCAATAAGTGGGAAGGTAGAGGGAAAGGAAAGTGATTATAGAATAAAACCCATGATAAAGGAACCCAAGCAAAAGACTTAGCTTTTAACTTCCAGGCTATCATGGGAGTGTGTGTGTGTGTGTGTGTGTGTGTGTGTGTGGTCTATACATACATATATATGTATATATGTATGTGTCATGTGTGTATACACATATATATGTATATATGTATGTGTATATATATACATACACATAAATAAAATGATTAGCAAATCTTTCATTACTGAAAGGAAGCATAACAGTGGACAAAAACTATCTTAATCCTAAATTTTGCACAAAAATATATACATGAGGACAAGGGTCTCTATATAAGAAATATTGAATAAATTTATGCATTCTAACCTTAATTGCTGTTTTATTAAAAAATATGGAGATGTTCTACATAGGACCATCTCTCACATGACTCCAATAAAGACCAAAAACAAATTTTTATAATGCTCTATAGCACACAGCCCAGTATATGCTGATCTAACCTGATACAGGTTTAAAGCCTAGAATCAGGAAGATTTATGAATAATGTGCCTCTTATTAAGAATTTCATCTGAACTTTGGGTAGGACTCTGCCGCACATCATTCATATACAGGGATGCTGTCAAGTATCTAGAGTTGATACATTCTGCATTGCCCACTGAGTCTTGCAGTGTGGATTCATGTCCACTGACAGTTATTCACATGGGGTTAAATCTACTACATTGAAGAAATGGTTCCAGACATCTGATAAATCAGGTGTAAATTAAAGGAGTCAGATAGCCCTTACAAGCAAGGCAGACCATATTTTTATTTACTAGGAATGTAGATTAGGCTTTGAGACATTTTGTGATTCCTTTATGGACCAGCTAAGGAATCACTAAAACCAAAGTGGATGGTGAAATATATTTTGCCAATTGAATGGACTTAATAAAGGTTTTCACATTTGACATGAAGGAATTCCTTTTCAATTTTTGTTTCTGGAGTCCTAGTAATGTACTGGATATAGCAAGCGCCCAACAAATATCTCTGAATGAATAACTATTACTCAGGTGTTTTGAAAACAGATAATGTTAGGAGACTTATTCATTCATTCAACTAATATTTATTATGCAACTTCAAAGTTCCAGATATTATGTTAGTTCTGAGGATACACTGATGACCTAGGCAGACCTACTCTCTGTCCTTACAAAGACCAACAATAAATAATTATACAAATTAAGATTTTAATTCCAAATGCAATGATTTTACAGGGGAAAAAACTTAGAAGAGCAAGTAGGGTAAAAGAAATATTGTGATGACTTTGAATCCATTTAGGAATTTGTGGATAATATTCTCACGAATGGTAGAAGCTAGCTCATATGAGCACAACAAATATTTTTTGAGCAGTTACTATGATATAGTTCTAGGCTAGTCACTATGGGGTACATAGGTGACCAAGATGTAGCCTCTGAACTTAATAACTTCAAAGTCCAGTAATGGAGATGTACTCTAATCTAAAGAAAACTTTGCCAGCTGCATAAAAAGAGAGATCTAAAGTCCACTTATAAAGTTCAGCACTTGTGCACTTGTCGTGATGAGCACTGGGTGTTGTACATAAGTGTTGAACCACTAAATTGTACACTTGGAATTAATATTACGCTGTATGTTAAGTAACTTGAATTTAAATAAAAACTTTACAAAAATCCACTCATAAAGTTCAGAAGATGAAAAGTTCTTCACAGTTGAAATGTCTGAGAGTTTTACAAAGGAAGAGACATTTGTAATGGGCACTAAACGATATGTGTGTGAAACAACTGGAATGTCCATCAGCAGATGGATGGATGATAAAAAAAAAAAGTGAGGCATATACATACAATGAAATATTATTCAGCCTTTAAAAAGAAGTAAACCTTGTCATTTGTGACAACATGAATGGACCTGGAGAATAATGAGCCAAATAAAATAAGTCAAACACAGAAAGGCAAAATACTGTGTGATCTCACTTATATATGGAACCTAAAATGCTAAAACTCATAGAAGTAGAGAACAGAATATCTTCCAGGGCCTGAGGGGAAGGGGAAATGGGAAGGCAATGGTCAGAGTGTACAAAATTTCTGCCATATGAGATAAAGTCTGGAGACCTGCTATACAACATAGTGCCTATAGCTAACAATTGCATACATTAAATATGCACAGCTTTTTTACATGTCAAAAATATCTTAGTAAGTAGTTTAAAAAAAAAGAGTGCCTATGTAGAGCATTGATGGAAGAAAAAGAGAAGGGTATTTTAGTTGACAGAAAAGCAAAAGTAAAGGGAATAACACAAAGAAACAGGCTACAGGCATCTGTCAGTAAGCACAGATGAAGGACGCATGTAAGTTAATAGGGGGGATAAGGCAGGACAGGTGGGTTACAGCCAGTTCAAGAGACAGCTGCCAGGCTACAAAGTCTGCTCGTCATTCGGTAGGTGATGGCAACCCACTGGAAACTTTTGATCATGAGAGTGACATGATAAAAAGGGAGCTTCAAGAACCTTAAACTCTGTAGGGTGATTTTGAGAGATGTGAGACCAAAGGTAATCAGACCAGCTGGTAGTCCAGACAAGAGGTAATAAGGGCCTGAACTATGACAGTGGGAATGGAAATGAGAAATTAGTAGAGAACGCTGAGCTCTGAACCCATTAGGAATCACCCGCAGTAACTGATCTGATCACAGCAGTAGTGACACCTCCATTAAGTCTATTGCATCCTGTTCGAGAGCATGAGAACTGATTGGTCTTGAGAGACATTCCTGAAGTGAATGCAAGCTTATTCTGCCACCATCTGCATGGACGAATTCAACGACACAGGACCACCTCTGCAGTCTTTGACTTAATTTTAAAATCACATACTACATCAATATTGCAGCATTTATTCCACTGTGCTCCTTTGCATAATCTTGAAATTATTAAAATACATTTTGCCCCACTTCTCTCCCTGCTTTATTCCAAAAATCCTTCACTTTCTTCTTAACAAACATAAACTTTCTCTGTATCCTTACCTAAGACTATTCCTTACCTCCCAAACCCTAGATACAAATACAAGTTACAGTATCATATCTAGGAAGGAAAGAACATAGAAACTTTATATTCAAGTAGTAACCAGTAAACAGTAAGTCCAAGAAACTTGGGACATCTGTAGCCACAGAGATGGCTCCATTTAATAAAGAAGAAGGAACTGTCAATGACATACTTGTATTACTGGTGTTAAGACAACACAGAAGGCAAACTTCTGATGTTTAGAAATGTGGGCTTAGAAGTCAGATGTCCTGTTTTTATGTCCCTTGACTCATTCATTTATTAGCTATGAGATATGGGGAAAGTCCTCAACTTCCCCAGGCCTCATTTTCCTTGTCTGAAATTGGGAATAGGAATTATAGGGACTTTATGTGGTGTTTATTAAAGGGTTATATGAAATGATCCACATAAAGCACTTTAGCACAGCACTAAGCATATAACACTCAAAAGTGAGTTGATTACTATTTTTATTACTTTTTATGGTATTGCCAATCAACATCATACTGGGGGTCTTCTATCTTCTCTCCCATATATGAGAAAATAATTTTGGTATAGTCTCCATCTAGCTTGTGATATCCCTATCTTTGCAAGATCATCGGCAGGCCAGGGATTCAGAGGCCATGGACCTCAACACATAGAATCCAAAAGGGCAGCTTTTCCTTTGGTGCCCAACACACATCTCCTTCCCCATAGCCATTCATCTTCTTAAGCCACTTAAGATTTTTTCTGAGCTAAAATGACCAGAATTTCCATTTTCATCCTCCATACTAAGCAAAATGCCTACAAAAGAACTTTATTTAAAGATTATCTGTTAATCACCTCACAAGCTAACAGAAAACTGAGAGCTTAGATTTTATTTTTGTTTTAAATTTGGAAATATCTCGCATTCCATCCACTTCACATGAGATTGCTTCACCCTAAGATAACACATTTTTTTTATAACCTAACAAAAATTTGACACTTTTTCTATACTCCATGCCTATGTCCTTGAATGTGTAAACAGAAACTCAAACATGTTCTATATCAGCTTTTGCCAAAACATGTTCTATATAATTGTCCCCTGAGGTGTCTTTTCTCAAAACTAGTCAAATAAATGTTGAAAATGCCACATTCGGATTCCCCTCCCTTAGAGATTTACAATGAATACCAGCATTTTAAAGGCTCTTAAAAATCTCATCAAAAAGAAACACATTAAACTATGTTTCACTCAGAGGTGTTTTTTTAATAACAAAAGTTTTTAATATTACAAATAAAAATACCATGCTAACGAACTAATATCCTAGAAATTTTGACTCATCTAAATTTTAATCAAGGTACTGAGAACCCTTGAATTATTTTTTAGATTAAATAAACTACTGAGAAGTAGTTCAAGAGATTGAAGCAGTTATTTAGATCTTAAATGCTATTCACCATTGATCTTTTAAGGGATCGTTATTCCTAAAATTATTGAAACAAATTATCATAGGTGATCCAAATTTATTTAAAAAGTTAATATAGTGAATATTTCGTGGTTATTAATATGCAGATTATTGGGGGAACTATTTTTAATAGCTGTCTTGAAGTCTCAGTAGGGCTGTCGGAGAGTAACATTCAATTTATTTTTAAAACGTGCTCTGATGATTTGGGAAGACATTTTATACCTACTGTGTGCCTGGGCATTTGACATTTAAAAGGTCCCATAAAGATGGGGCACCTGGGCGGTTCAGTCAGTTGGGCTCAGGTCATGATCTCGGGGTTCATGGCTTTGAGCCCCAAGTTGGGCTCTGTGCTGACAGCTCAGAGCTTGGAGCCTGCTTTGGATTCTGTGTCTCCCTCTCTCTGCCCCTCCCCACTCGTGCTCGCTCTCTCTCTCTCTCTCTCTTAAAAATAAAACATTAAAAAATAATTTTAAATAATAAAATAAAATTAAAGGCCCCATAAAGAGATGCTAAGATCCTTTAATCTTCAACAACTGCATGCCACTAAAAGGTGATCATGAAAAGGGGCAACAAAATGAATAAAAGGCCTACCTAAGACATGTTATCTTTTGATCCTCTCTTGAACCTGGGGGCGAGACAAACAGAACAGTTCCTCTTTCCGGTTGGGCTAAGCATAATTTTTAAAACATATGTGCTAAGAACTCACACTGATATGTTTTTGTAAAAGAGTCCCAAATTCTCTAGGGCCAGTAACTTGAAGTGGAAAAAAAAAAAAAAAAAAGAGCCATATGTGTTGATTTAATAGTGTTGGTTATTGTGAGGCCCAGGCACAATGTTGGGTGAAAGGACTTCTTAAAGTTTTCAACACTTTCTAAATTAGGTCCTGCCTGAAATTGGGACACAAGCACTTAAAGGGGGAAAAAAATAACAGAACTAAGTATGGAGTGTGAGGAAGGAACTTAGGATGCAGATAAAAATACTGTAAAATTTTCAAATCTGGAAGACGTTTGTGCCTTTTTCAAAGTTTTTAAATTAATAAAGGAGTACGACTGTAATACAGGAATTATATCTGGAAGGCTGATAAAGGAATTGTTAACATGCATTTACATTTTTTTAAGTGGTGTTCCCTCAAGGTTTGACTATATAGGATCACACACTATGGGTTTCAATAATATATACGATGACATTTTGATTGACTTTTTAAAATCTGATTCACTTTTCTTCTCCCAATTATTCACCATTTGCACCTCTCTTGTCTTCTGTTAAAAATGGATGTGGATTGAGGCACCTGGGTAGCTCAGTCGGGTAAGTATCACTCTTGATTTTAGCTCAGGTCATGGTCTCAGGGCTTTAAGATTGAGCCCCACGTAGGGCTCTCCACTGAGCATGGAGCCTGCTTAAGATTCTCTCTCCCTCAGGATGCCTGGGTGGCTCAGTGGGTTAAGCATCCAACTTCAGCTCAGATCATGATCTCACCATCCATGAGTTCAAGCCCCCTGTCGGGCTCTGTGCTGACAGCTCAGAGGCTATAGCCTGCTTCAGATTCTGTGTGTCTCCCTCTCTCTCTGCCCCTCCCCCACTCACACTCTGTCTCCCTCTGTCTCTCAAAAATGAATAAATGTTAAAAATAAATAAATATTCTCTCTCCCTTTCTCTTTGCCCCTCCTCACTCTTAAAAAAAAAAGAAATGGATTAAAGAACTCTTAAAAGATATAGGCATCCCCACATTCACTGCAGCACTATATGTAATATCTAAGACATGGAAGCAACCTAAGTGTCCACTGATGATGAAAAAAAATTGTGAATTTTATGGAATTCATATATTCAGTTCTATTCAATATTCAATGATTATTAAGCCATAAAAAAGAAGGAAATCCTCCCAATTGCAACAACATGGATGGACCATGAGGTCATTATGCCAAATGAAATAACTCAGGCAGAAAAAGACAAATACCTTATGATTTCACATACATGTGGAATCTAAACAAATGAAAACAAAACTGAACTCACAAATACAAAGAATAGATTGGTGGTTTCCAGAGATGGGGAATGGGGAGTGGGTGAAATTGGTAAAGGTATTTTATTTATAAAATAAATAAGTGCTGGGGATATAATATATAGCATGGTGACTATAGTTAATATATTGTTGATTTGAAAGTTGCTAAGACAATAGATCTATTCTAATCACAAGAAAGTAAATTTGTAAATATGTAGAGGTTAACTAGACCTATTGTGTTAACCATTTGACATATATATAAATATTTAGTCATTACATTGTGTACTTGAAACTAATATAATGCTATATTGTTAATTATATCTCAATTAAAAAAATAAGCAAAGAAAAAAACCTTAATTTATTTTGGCCAAATTAATCACTGACATATAGACTAGATCTAAACACAAAAATATTTGATCAACTTCCCTGACAAACACACAAATATATTGTAGATTCAGACTGGAGACCATTTTAACTGGGCCAGATTCACTTTTGCTCTAAAACAATCTAGATTCTGCCCAATAATCAATTAAATTCATTATAAATTTTTACATTACATTTATTGCTGTCATTCAATAATATACCTTATTAAATTTAGTTGGGTATACAGATATATGACTTTGAATACATTCTTTAACCTCTTCATGTTGTAGATCTTTTGTAGAAAACCATGAGTCCTCAGACTATTCAGCCTCACCCGGTAGCTTTATTAAACCTTCTGTTCTCTCCTGAGTACACAGTTATCCTCTCATCCTTCCCTTCAGGCTCAGGGAAGTAAGTGTCCCTTCCTCTCTAAAAATAGCTGCTCTATTTTACTCCTCAATCTCCCTTCTCAATTTCTACTAGGCAGTATAAATCCCCTTTTTTTTTATGATTTTCTTCCTTGACCCAGAATCTGAAACTTCCATTAGTTCTTTTCCCTAATTACCTTAGAACAATGACAAAAGTATATAATAGTAGTTGGTGGTTCAGAAGGTCTCAAAAGAGGAGGAGAAGAAGGAAAAGGAGGGGGAAGGAAGGGAAATCATTACTCATTATTCACTCCTACCAAGTCATTAAAATAAACTAAGTGATACTAAAAACAACTTCAATAATATATGAATTAAAGTTAAACTTAAAAAATAAAAAAGTTGGGATCAGAAGGGAGGGATAGCTCACAAAAAGCCAGAAAATTCATAACTTCATTAGCCACACCCCAGAGTAATGTCTCTGAGATTAATGGTAAGAGTGCCGGACAAGAAGTCAGAGAATTGCCATCCTATTGCACTTAATCATTTTTTTGTCTTAAGTCACTAAACTCCAATGGACCTTCACATCTGTAAAATGAGAGAGTTGCTCTACAGCTGTATTTTTTAACTGCTGGCCACAACTCATTTTTGTTTTGTTTTTTCAAAAAATTCTTAACATTTATTTATTATTGAGAGACAGAGACAGACACAGCATGAGCATGGGAGGGGCAGAGTGAGGGGGAGACACAGAATCCGAAGCAGGCTCCAGGCTCTGAGCTGTCAGCACAAAGCCTGATGCAGGGCTTGAACTCACAAACCATGAGATCATGACGTGAGCCGAAGTCAGACGCTTAAGCGTCTGAGTCACCTAGGCACCCCACAACTCATTTGTCAGTGGTGAGGAGCAGTGGTTGCACTGGCATAAAACCAGTGCATTCTCATAAGCCCCACACTCAGCCCCCACCTTTGGATTAATAGTTTGCTATTGCCATCTTGAAATGTTTAGTAATTTTTTGACCCAGGAGGCCTTATAGTTTCATTTTGCTTTGAGTCCTGCTAAGTACATAGTTAGTCCTGGTGGTGAGATCAGTTTGATGAATTGAGGTCAGCACTTTTTTTTTTTTTCTGAATGAACTAGTTGAGAGAAGAAAAAATGCCAAAATATATCACTCAAAACATAAATATTTTTGCACAAAACTCTTGTTTCAGTTTTATTTACATCTGTGCCTACATTTGTGTGTGGAGAAGGTGAGGGAGTGAGTTGATACGAGTACATTTAGTTGCAAAATAAAATGTATTTTTATATGAGTTGTGCTCAGCAATTAGACAATTACTAATATCCCTACCAGTTCAAACATTCTAAGATTCTATGTTTCTTTATTAACAGAGCTAGCATAATTAAAGACCTGTTTTGTTCACGAGAAGAAAAACCCATCATCCAATGGGAAAACCTAACGAATCCAACAAAGGATTTGAATTCAAAGGCTGCTAGTGTCGCTTTCCTTTTGAAATATTCCTATTCAATAAGAAAAAAATAGTAACTTAAAACAAATATTCTAAATAAAGAACTGTAACATAAAGGTACTTTTAAAATAAATCAAGATCAGCACCACATAGTATCTAATCAAAAACCAGGAAAGGTAAAATTATTCTTCGTTTGCAACATATCAACCATGTATTGTCTAAAGATCAGAACACATTTAAGTGGGCTCTCATTATAAGTTGCACCCTCCAACACCACCATCATAAACATTAACATAAGTATTTTGAACACCCAAATATCTAAGCCTCTACTAGGTCTTTTTATAAAAAGATAACATTCAGTATGATTGTATACACACTGTGATACCTGTTTATTAAGCCTGGACATTGAACCCAGGATAAGACATAATATTCATGTAATAATAAATACTTTTCAGAGATGACTGTGTTGGTATAAAACTGGCAAATGTATCTAAGCCATATAAGGGTTTTTTTTTTTCATATTTAGAAAGCAGTGACATTCTTTTTCTCTTAAAGGAACTACTTTTATTACACACATTTACAAAAATGTGAGCTTTCCAGAGATTAAAAGCTTTTTCTAGCCAAGCAGAAATAGGATGGAGTTAAAACATTTTCCTGAACCACTCTAGACTTACCAGAGTTCTACAAGGAAGCAGGTAAGAAAGCTATGCAGCAGTAATAGTTTTCTGAGAAAATGTTCAAAAGATAAAATTATGACCCCAAAGTGAACTGAAAGCCAGGAAGGCCTCTGTTTATAATTATAGTTCCAAAACCATTTCAATTTAAGTACATTTTAGAAGCTTCGTATATGTGAACTATATGTCAAATTGCTACATGTGCCATAATGTGTATTTTGGGTGCTCATCACAAGCTTCTTGCAGATAAAATAGAATCTGGATATATAGATTCTGAGTCTGATAAATAACTATCATTTTTCTTCTGTGGTTAAGAAAGCCATATTCCTATCCTGCCTGAGAATACAGTGCAAATGGCATTCCTAACTGTGTCCCAGCATTAGACAAAAGATCAGAGAGCAACAGCCAATCAGTAATAAAACCAGCCAGTGTTATGCGTGTGCCAGGAAACTAGCTATGCAGTTATGTAAAAAGAAGTCAGGGATAAAGTTGACAGCTCACAAGCTGAGAAGTTAAAAGACCTGAATTTGTCTCTTATTTCAAATTGAGCCACTATTTTGCTTTCTCTTGTGCTTCAGCTCCCTTGTTAGCAAAGAAAGGAGGTGAACGTTTTCCCAAACTCATCTTCTAAATTTACTATTAGAGTTACAGAGAGGCAGTATGACATAGAGAAAGACTCCAGACTGAATTCAGTCTTCTATTCATGGCTCAATCTGCTGTATGAACTAGGGTCACTCAGCTACAGAGCAGCTCAACTGTTACTCATCTTTAAGATAAAAATTCTTATAATACCTAGTTCACAGAATTGGCACGCAAATGAAAACTAACTTGAAAACACTAACTCGCTGTTATAAGTGTTAGACTACTGCCTTGGAGTTACACGAGAAATACTTCAGAGAGGATCTATTTAGATATCTGGATATTCTTAACTTCACAATATTGTCAGACTATAGGAAGAATTTGCAATAATTATAACCTGAATAGCATCATGGTGGAAAAAAAAAAAAAAACACAGTGTGATGGTCTATCTACACTTAGCCACCTGAAACAAAACAAAAACCCACAATCCTGAAAGAAAATAGGAAGAGAGTAGGAAGATTCTTACTTGCTTAGAACTTAGAGCCATCACTGGCCAGGAATTGGGGAGTTTTGTTTATCCTGTAGGACTTTTTTGTTGAGCCATTACAAGCAGATGGTAGTCTCCTTCCATCTTTTCCAGCTCAATCATCCCTGCTCCTCACACTACACACACACATTGCCTAGTAACTATTACTGTAAGTATTTAGGAGACTTAAAGGAGGGCATGACCGAAAGAAAGGACCAGCTGTGATCAGATGGATGAAATGCTTTTAACAGTCTGGTCTGCATAGTATACCTGAAATTAGAGTAGACCCAACATCAGCCCAACTCTACCTGAAGAAAATGAAGGAGTGGCAGGGACTCCAAAACTAAATTACAGTGCTTGTTCTAGAAAAAGAATAAATGGATGCCACTTGGCATATAAACAGATAAAACAGACAAGCATTACAAGCCGATACAAGCCATATCATAATCTAGAAAGTACAAGATGAGCACATGTTTCTCACTGTAGCACAGAGAGTGTTCATGATCTGACCTCTGCTTTCCTCAGCATCATATTTTTTTGTCTTTATACATTGCATATTATACTCTGGCAATATCCAAACACTTGTATTTCTTTTTTCACATTATGTTTTTTCTGTACCCCATGATTTGCTTTGAAATAAAAATAGTCCTTTTCAGACACACGTTCTACCTAGTTGCTGCCTTCACATCATTAAGCTTCATTTCAACTGACAGGCCTTTCAAGTGATCTGCCCTAACTGTGAAGCTTGATTTTGTGCCCTTCTCCTTTGTTCTCACAAAATTTTATGCATGGACTCGTACTACATTTATCACATCAGAAAAGTCTATATATTTCTCTTTCCCTCACTGCACTAGGTAAGAAGTTTCTCAGGACAGGGCTGTGTCCCAGTCTTCTTTGTAGCACCAGCAGCAGACACAGTGCCTGCCTACTTCTCTCCTAGATAAGCAGCTCCCAGGATTTCAGATGGTAAGGAAGTTCTAAGATTCTGAGCAGGGCATGCGTGCTTTGGAACAAACCTATAAAGAACCAAAGGTGTAAAAACAAACCTAGAGCCAAAAGGGACCATCAGAGAAAATCCAAAACTGAATGCTTGAACAGACAGTCCATAATTATCCAGTAGACAGTTAAATTCAAGAGTCTTGGCATGGGGGCAAATGAAAACCAGACACAGAGGGGAGAAATCGGGGAAGAGAGTCAAGGGTATAGCAAGTGGATTATATTAGAAAACTGGAATAGAATCTGGAACTCTTTCTCCTCACTAGGAATCAAGCTTTAGGAGCCTTGAACAAGAACAGCTTTTGTTCCAGAACCAGAGGGTAAAAGGAGCCGTTAAAGATACAAAGATGGTCAGACAATTGTGAAGGTAACTTCACATGCAATAGCTTATTTAAGACCTACTACAGTTCTCCTAAAACTAACACAAAATGTGACTTAATGTCACATACATAAACTAAAGGGGAGAAATACACTAAACCCTCAGACTTCTCTGAACCCATCCAAGAAAAAATTTCAATCAATAGCATCCTAAAAGTATATTACACTAGTTCCTGTATTATGAGAGATAGTGAACCATCAAAACAGGTCCACAAAATGTTAGGTATATTGTTTGTAATGCTTTGGAAACTGACTTTAGATGAATTATTATATGCAGTTTCAAAGTATGTCATTTCAGGTTAAACTCTGAAATGCATTAGACAAAAGACTACACACGCGTGCGCACGCACACACACACATAATATTTACAGTACCTAAAACTGCCTGATTTGTGTTTGTAATAAACATGTGAATTTATTAAAGAGCCTAGGAAAAAAGTTAACATTGAATATTCAGAACAAGAAGTAGTTTTATCTAAGGGAATATTTCATAAAGCAGATGGAAGTGAATATGCAAAATTGTTCCAGTTAAGCAAATGTTCCAGATAAATTTTCAAGATAAAACATGTTTGCAGTCCTATGCAATTTGCACTATTTTTAATAGTCTGTTACTGGATGTTTTTTTTTATATGACTTAAGTTATTTTATCATCCTACTCCTTTGAAGCAACACTGAGTATGAAAAACTGAAATACAAGAGAAGCTTCTGGCCAGGCAGTGGGTAGGAGTAGAAGTAGAATAATGATGTTTTAACAGGACCATGAAAGGATGACAGATGTACAAGAGAAAGTTCTTAAACATGTTGGAGATGAAGCCCATTAAGCCCCAAACCTCGTGATATCTGTCTCATCACTCAGCGTGGAATTCATTATACAAATGGTTCAGTACTTCCAAGATGCATTAGAGTTAGTGCCCTAGTCATAGAGCTTCATTCCTGGAAACATCCTATTGGATTTATAGATAGAATTTCTGGAAAAAAAAATTTTTCTGTGATCTCAAGATTAGAAAGGAATGCATACTGCAGGGGTTAAAAGAGAAACTCTGAAATAAAATTTAAAAAAAAACAAAACAACTTGAGTTTGATTCCCACCTCTACCAAGTGTAAGATATGTGACCTTGGACAGCTTATGTCTTTAAGCTTCAGTTTCCTTACCTATAAAATGGAGGTAATAATGTCACCTACCTCATAGACCTGCTGTGAGAATAAATCATTTGATGACTAATAAATGCTTGTACATAGTAAATCCATAGATGAGGAAAGAAACAAATGGCTGAAATCATTGAACAGCACAATATTCACATGAATGTGTTTCTATCACAATGGTCTATATGCTTTACCTAAGAGGTTCTATCACCTGAATAAGCCTTTATAATGTTTCTTTATCTAACCTTAAACTCGTCCTGCAAATGAAAGCAAGGTTTCTGATTTTTAGTTTGAAAAATTAATGTGTTTCACACTTAGTAATAACAATTTAAAAGAGCAAAGTCTCAAATTAATTTAACATTAACTAGAAATAATTGAATGCCAAATCTTAATGGGAAAAAAAGAATATTTTGAATATTTATGTGATTTTACTAAAACAAACACAAGGAGTAGATAACTTTTTTTCCAAGTTGAATTACTAAGCAAATTCTCTTAAGTAGTCACCAGAAATTTTTAACATTGACCAAAGTTTCTCTGAAAATATAAATAATTTTAAGGTTAGAATGGGTCTTTCCTATCAGCAAGTTCAAAGCTCTCACTTTACATAAGAGGAAACTGAGCCCCAAAGACATAGAACTTGTTCATGGTAACACAGGATAGTGATCAGAGACCAAGTACTAGAATCAGGTCCCCCAACTAAAACATTGCTTGTTTCAAGACATCATACTGACAAGTGGGATGTATTTACTAGTACAAAGTAGAGAGGGACTCCATATTTATCAATTCCTACTGAGAGTTATGTATCCCATATAACATGATGACTGAAAAGATACTAAGAAATTGGCCATCATCCAAAAATAGAAAAAAAAAATTTAAGTTGTAATATAAGATTTAACCAACTTTTCCTGGAAAGACAGAGTTGAAAGAGAAGACAAAAGAAGATAAAGATAATTTTCTTCATGACTGTCTTCTAGAATGTGAAAGGTCACTGTCAAGGGGAAGTGTCAGCTCCTTCAAATTTAAGGCCAGAAAACAAGCAAAATACCAACAGAATTTTAGACCAGTGTACTTGATTGTGTTTCCAAAGATAGCCATAACAATATCTACCATTCAACATGTTCTTTTACAATATGGCCATTTCCTCTCTCCTTGAATATGAGTGAGTCCTGTGATCTGTTTTGAACTATAAAATGTATTGGACTATGCAATGTGTTCATGTGTATCTCCTGAGGCCAGGCCTTAAAAAGTTTGCACAGCTTCAAGCTTTAATGCTTATAATGCTTCTTTTGGAAATCCAACACCATCTGTGAGGAAGCACAGGCAAACACGTGGAGAGGTCCACTTGGAAAACTGAGGTTCCTGGCTGAGAGCCCCTACCAAGCTCCCAGCTGACAGTGAGCACCAATTGCCAGTATGTGAGTGAATCATTTAGACCTCCAGCCATCCCATCACCTCATCTAATGCCACATGAAGGAGAACTGTTTAGAAGTGCCCTGCTCAAATATCTGACCCAGAAAACATAGAGCAGATTCAATGGTTGTTATTGTAAATCACTGAATCAAGCTTCCAAAGGTCACCTCCTGCTTATTCTTCAGGCTAGATGCCTATCCTACGTGCTCCTGTAACACACTGGTGCTCCCCTGCCATAGCACTTATGTTCCATCTCAATTACCTCTTACTTATCTCTACCTGTTACTGTGCTACAGGCAAAAATACTTTTATATAGTCATAGGTAAATGCAACAACTAGAGAAAATATTGGGATCCTAAATATTTATGTTAATCTTGGACAATACTTATTTCTACAGATATGATATAGTTTCTAGACTACATCAGTCTAAATTGAATAAACAGTGTCATAAAAAAAATTTTTAAGTGAAATAATATCTCTAGGTCTGGGCCTTTTTACCATACTTTTCCTCAGTTCCTTCCAAGTAGTCCTGGGGACCCCCAGAAAGTGATTTTCAGCAGACTAGTCCTTTTTACAGTTCCACAGAACTTACTCATTTTCTCCTCTCATGCTTCAGATTGCTAAAGTACTAACTTGTGTTATTACCAATGCTAAGACCATCGGCTTTGCCACTAAGTACACCAGAGGGGTGCTACTGATACCTGTTCATGTCTCAATATTTACGGTGTTAAGATCTTAACAAATTGTATTGATTAAGTCAAGTTCAAAGTCTTTGGCACTTTCTCATACCAGTACAAAAGGTGTGGTGCTAACTCTACTGATGCAGCTATTGATAAGTCATGCCTTCAGTACCCTACAAAAGTTTAAATAAAAGAGTCATGCCCTAGAATGAATGACATTCTCTCATTCATTCCTCCAACAAATAATTATTTATTCAGTGGCACTACTCTCAGCCCTGAGGTGCTATGGAAAACAAGGCAGACGAGGATTCTGCTCTCACAAAACTTGCAAGCAGACCAAAAACATACACACAAGAAATAACTATGAATGTGATAAGCTATAAAACAACACAATGCTGGGATGAGGGAGGTCTACCTTCATCTCTACTTTAGAGGTCTCTGAAGGCAGACTGGCTTTCTGTGGACGTGACACTGTAGCTGACTTCAAAAGTTCAGACAGAGTAAAAACAAGAAGTGAATATCCAGGAGAAAATATTTAAGGCAAAGGAAAAAATATAGCCAAGATCCCTGAGGTTAAAAAGAACTTGGTCTGAAGTTCATAGATACAAAGAACAGATTGGTGGTTGCCTCAGATGGGTGATAAGGGGGTGGGGGTATGTGTGGAGGAGCACAATGTATAAAGGGGCCAAAAGGTATAAATTCAAAGTTATAAAATAAATAAATTATGAGGATATAATGTATAGCATGGTGACTATAGTTAATAATATTGTGTTGCATATTTGAAAGTTGCTGAGAAAGTAAATCTTAAAAGATCTCATGACCAAAAAAAAAAAAAAAAGGGTCTCATCACAAGAAAAAAAAGATTTATAAATATGTAAGGGGCTGGATAGTAACTAGACTTATTATGATGATCATTTCAATGTGTATACAAATACCAACTTATGTTCTATACCAGAAACTAATATAATGTTATATGTCAATCATATATCACTAATAAAAATTTTTTTAAGAATTTTAAGTGTGTTACAGGAGCACATAGGATGGGCATCTAGCCTATTCTAGAAGCTGAAAAGAGGCCAAAGAACGTGGAGCAGTGAATTCTGGGATGAATGAATACACTGAAGTTGACAAATAAACAGGGAGTACATCATGTAGGGACTCATAGGCCAGAGGAAAAAAAAAATTGCTCTAGATGTCCAATGAGTAGCAAATGACAGCTAACAAGAGAATTGATGTGATATTATTCCAATTTTAGAAATATCAGCCTGGCTACAGTGAGAATGAAGGAGAACAGACTGAAGACAAAAATTGAAGGAAATTATTAGTCCAAGAGGATATTGGCCTAGACTAGAAACAGTGAAAGAATAAGAAATGAAGATGTTGAGACATGTACTCTATAACTGACCCACTGCTTTGAACCAAATAGTGAACCTCAATTGTCCTTTCCATTACTCAGTCCTTCCTATCAATAGACCCCTATTGAGCATTTTCTCAGGCCTTCAGTTCTGCCTGAAACTTCAATGAAGACAGCCTCTGCATCAGCTAACCTCTAGGTTCCAAGGTCTCATATTCCTAAGCAAAAGACCTAAGCAACTGAATTAATGAAATTTTGTGAACTATACAAGGGCTTATCAAATAAATCCAATTATTGGTGACCAAATCAGATGTTGTCTCTTCCACCGAATTTGTCTAAGATCCCTAAATGAATATAATCCACCACATGGAATCTTGTCATTCTTCTACCCCTACATGATGTGGCATAACCCAGTTTTCTCAAACCATCTTTGCTAAATGTCATGCTTCTTTATAGATGAAAAAAAAATGGTACCAGTAGCTTTGGTTTTACCCACCAGAGCCTACTGCTCTGCTACATCTCAACAGCTGGCATTCTTAAGGTAAAAAGAGCAAGGAAAAAGACAGACAAGGCAGTAAGTCTGAGCCCAAAGCAACTCTGCTAAATTCGCCAAAGTCCAGGGGCATGACCAGGCTTCTGTAGTTCTAGTGTAAGAAGAGATAAGAATTCAGAAAATGGGTCTTTATTAAAAGTATGATGTTTAACGATGTAAATTATGGGAAGAAAGGTATTTTAAAGTATTGATTTCTTCTCTTTGGGAAGCTCCTTGAAGGCATCCAGTAGCAATAATGGTACAAAATATGGGCAATGCAGAAGCCATTTAGAAAAACTTCTTCAATTCAATGTGGACCACAGTGGCTAAATGAAGTTCAAGTAAAATTAGAATACCTTGTGTAAAACATCTAAGATCCAGATACAGGTCAGGACCATTTTGTGATTCCATGGCACCAGACGACCCAATACAATTAGCGTTAAGAGAAAAAGATTTGAACCCACATGGCATGGTGGAGGTCTGAACAATAGAAAAAATATTCAATATATTGAAAAGACAGTCATCAAAAGAAGGTAAATGCCTTTCAACATACAATTTGAGTTGAAAATGAGACATCTCTGTGGTATCTCTTTTGTATAAAAAATTTGTAATAATCATCACAGGTGGGTTTCAAGAGTGGGCATGTGCATCTGTAAGATGTTTATGTATGTCCAAACCTGAATAATAGTTTCATTAATATTCCACAAAATTATAAAATAAGAAATAGTCAACTCTTAACACAAGGTCATTTTATATGTATCAGCACTGCTTTTGACTGAAGCTCTGCTGGTTTCTTCCCAATGTTAGTAATGTTAGTACAATTCCTAATGTTAAAAGAGCATGACAAAAATATTCTCTATCCTATGTATAAATTCAATAAATAATCCTCTCTTTTTCTCTTTAGATAATTTTCTCTTTGAATTTCCAGATGGATAAGAGTTGACATATGTTAATCTGAAGCAAATATGCTTTCTTGTTCTCTTCAGTTCTAGCACTATTCTCTTTCTCTTCTTCCCTCTCTCTCTCTCAATCCCTCCCTCCTACCTTCCCTCACCCTCCCCCCACCTCACATGCACAGCACAAACACGCATGATACAGGCAGAGAGAAATACTATTAGTTAACAGATGCATTGCTAGAATAGAAATCAAAGTGAGGGCTCATAAAGGAAAGAGAAGATAAAATGCTCCTGACAGTATACAAAGAAGAAGCTGGCTAAATGCCAACTCAGAAAATAATTCCTTAGGTCATTATTTTCAAATTGTATGCCATAATTTTTATTACTGGAATAAGAAAAATGAATGAGTAGAAGCTCAGAGCAAACTGAAGGCTTTCACACTATTTTTGGTGTTCTCTAAAACTTCAAATTCTTCTCCTTCACGCTCAAGCCAATCAGGCTTGTATATAAACACATACTAAGTACCACAAAACAGCAGGTCCCTTTTCTTTAATATAGTTGGATATATCATTTATGAGCTATGTTAAAAAATAAAGTGGCAATTTATTTGTTGCATATGAATGTTCAGATTTTAATGAATACTTTTGAAGAAAACTACTATCATGGGCTGAGTTTTATTTCCCCAAAATTCATACCTTGAAGTCCTAATCCCTCATACCTCTGAATGTGTCTGGATTTGGAGATAAGACCTTTAAACAAGTAACTGAATAAAAATGAAATGGTTAGGATGAGCCCTAACCCAAAATGATTGGTGTGCTCATACGAAGAGGAAATTAGGATATATGCACACACAGAGGGAAGATTAGGCAAAGACAGACGGAGAAGACAACCATATACAAGCCAACAACAGAGGTCTCACAAGAAACCAACCCTACTAACACCTTGATCTCAAACTTCTAACCTCTGCAATTGCGAGAAAATAAAATTCTATTGTATAAGCCACCTGGTCTGTATACTTTGTAATGTCCAGCCAGAGCAAACTAATACAAACGCTAACTTCCTAAATATATGGCAAAAAACACTCCCTGAATTCAAATACTGTTATTACTCACAAAGATCACTTTTCCATAAATACCACCTACAGCAAAATGAAAATGTAATTGAAAGAACTTCTTATAAAATGAAAATAGCACCTTATGCAGCTGTGTATGTGTCTTCTTCCTAAGTCTGGCCAAATGTACCTTGCTTTGAAAGCTGTAACAGGCTCGTGGAGACAGAACAGTACAGTTAAGAACCCCAGAGAGAGTACTATAAGAGAGAAAAGCCCAGACTGGAATATGGAAATAAGAAAAGAAGGGGCTGTAGTGTTAGCTTCCTGGGGCTATGATAAATTTTCTCAGGCAGGAGAGAATCTGCCTCAGATCAAAACAAGTTGTCCTAGATTAAAGTCACCTCAACCCCTTGTCTCTGCTCCTAAGTCCCCTGTAAAATCTCTTGCTGATGTAACAGTTTGTTCTCATTACTTGTGTACATGTCTGCCTCAGTTCACTGGACCAGAATTTCCTGTACAGCAAAGACCACATGTCTGGCACATCAAAAGCACATGTGTTTGATAAGCTGATGAATAAGTAAATGGATGATTACAGAAATAAATGAATGAAAATAAATCAAAGATTCACGACATCTGAGAAAATTCCAAACAGCAGGCAATCAGCAGTGCAGGCAGATGAATTGTCTAACAGCAGATATCAGTATAATGAAGCCATTGGACAATACATATTATTCAGATCTTGGATTCATTATCCAATATCATTGTAATTTAGTCCCAAAAAAGATTAGACCTACTTACATTCAAGTTTGGTTATATGTTTATAACAGATCTAACAACCAGAATGAGTCAATGATGAATCAATGAACTTCAGTCTCTCCTTCCAAGGAAAAGATTGATCTCAAAGTCCCTGGGGATGAGGAGACCCACATCTGCAAACGTATTCAGGAACAGAACATTAAGCTCTGTAAGTACAAGTTATATGTCCATGTTGTATCCCTAGCCATGATACATATTAGGCTCTCAATACATATTTATTGATTGAATCAACAGTGCTGATTCACTTTCAAAATATATCCAAGTTAGCTCAAACATATAATACTTGAAAACTAATAAAAGCTGTGCTATAAAGCAAATTTAAATAATTTACTGATCCAGAAATACCACATGGAATAGGTGGCATTTAGTGAACCCAGCCCCTCCGGTATCATTCCTCTCTGAGCCATGCAGAGTCTGTCAGTCACCCCCACACAGTTCCATTCAGTGTTTGGTCAGCAGCCAGTGAGAAAGCACGTGGGTCCAACAGCTTAATCAAGATGTGTTCTGGAGCACTCACCAGGCCTGATATTTTAATGTGAGCTGAGCATTCATCAATTTAATTATATATTCACAACACCTGAGCCATCTATGTGGCAATCAAATTATTCAAAAGGTTGGCTACTTGCTTTTTTGGCCCAAGGGAAAAAGTTGTAAGGAGGAAATGGGTGAAAAGGGAGGTGGAGCTGATAAAAGGTGTATAAAGGGAACTGACATTAATTAAACACATGCTATGTGCTAACCATGGTGATAGGCTCCTAATATATCTCATATCACCCAGTCCTCATAACAACCTCTGGAGCAGGTATAATTATTTCCATTTTACAGATGGCATAAGTGAATCTGAGATTCATTAAATCAACATAGATTAAAACAGCAATAATCAGGAGCACCTGGGTTGCTCATTTGGTTAAGCATCCAACTTTGACTCAGGTCATGATCTCACAGTTTGTGGGTTCTAGCCCCGTGTCAGGCTCTGTGCTGACAGCTCAGAGCCTGCAGGCTGCTTTGGATTCTGTATCTCCCTCTCTCTCTGGCCCTCCCCCCCCACTCATGTTCTGCCTCTCTCTCTCTCTCTCTCTCTCAAAAATAAATAAACCTCAAAAAATTAAAAAAAATAATAATCATCTATTCATTTCACGATTCTACCAGTCAATATTTGTAACTGAGTTTAGCTGAGTTCCCTCAAGTATGTGTTGTCACTATATGTCAGCTAAGAGGCTCTGGTCCTGGACAATAGCCAGTTGTCAGCAGGGGACTCCTTCACATGTTCTCTTTATGTATAGTGGGAGATCTGGGCTCTGACAAGCCACACAGCCACTTATTCCACTGGTCTCCTGATTCTATTGGCCAAAGCAATTACAAGGCCAAATCTAAAATCAAGAGCTAAGGAAACACCTTTTAACGGGAAGAGCTACAAAGTTACATGGACAGAGTGGAAAGTAAAGAATTGGAAATATCTTTCAATCAAACTATCACAGATATCAAGGAGTTTTTCCAAGATCACCCAACTGGTAATCATTGACATAGATTGTGAACTAAAGTCTTGTGTTTTGAGCTTACACTCTTTATTCTCTTTTCCTTGTCATTGTTTTCCCTCAAAACAAGGTATAATTACGTAAATAGAGGAGAAATGCCAGGTTCCAATTAAACTGAGATTACTCTGTATCTCTCTATACCTTTGGATACCTGATCCTCACCTACAGGTCGTTTTGAAATAAATTAGTTTCCCACCTACAGAAAGATTCTCTTAGACTAAACTGCTTTTCTGAATTAATATCAGGCTATTTTTCACATGCATCAAACTGAGTAACTGCTCTTGAATCATTACATCTGAAAAATCACTATTCTCATTAATATACAACAACAAATTCTTAAAAAATTGAACTCAAACCAAAAAGCATGGTTTTAATTTCATAACCATAGTAGGCTTTGTAAAGCTGGTGTTCCAATATACCACTCTGGTTATCACTGTAACTTTGTTTGATAATGCTTCCTACACATGTGAAGACAGTATCAGGATTAGGAGACTTTTTGTCTACCTTGCCTCCCACGTCCTATGATAAATTTTTAATCTGTATTCTTTCTGTATTAGATCTTAGACAGAATTTTCCAGATCTTTTCATATTTCTCTTTTCAAATAGTTTCCTTCAAAATGTGTTATTCCAGAGGCGCCTGAGTGGCTCAGTCGGTTAAGCGTCTGACTCTTGGTTTTGGCTTAAGTCACGATCTCACAGTTCATGAGTTTAAGCCCCATATGGGGCTCTGCGCTGACAGTGTAGAGCCTGCATGGGATTTTGTCTCTCCTTCTATCTCTGCCCCCCCCCACCCATCTCAAAAATAAATAAACATTAAAAAAATATGTTATTCCAGGTTGAACTATACTAATTTAAGAGTCCAATTGCTTCACTCATTTGGTACTCATGTGAATAGCAGCTGTCTGCCTAAGAAAATATATCTGGCTCCCAAAATCAAAATTGTATATCGAATATTTTTTTTAAATACTAAAATAAAGAGCCAAGATTTGTTGACCCACCAGTATTGTCACAGACTGAGGAGGAAACAAAGACAAGTAGAATTCTACTTGCTCTATATTACAAATGAAGATATAATGCAAAACTAAAGCTCCACATACTGTCTTGTTGCCCATGAATGATATTCTATATCACCAACTGTGGGGGTTTCTTTCATTACTAGCAGTTTTTAGAAACAAATTATATTTTCTTCTAGGACAATTCTCAGCAACTGCCACAATGCTACATAAATAGTGGATGTTCAACAATGCTTTTTGAACAATTAAAATAATTCCATTAACTATAATGCATTCTTATTATAAGCTTGAATTCCCAAGATACTTTTGCTCTTCATCTGATTAATTGTTACAAGACCTAATTTAGCTTAAAGGTCAGAAAATAGTTGCCCCAAAATAAAAAACAGAATTAACAAATTGTTTATGATCCTTAATAGCCTTTCCTTCTGGCAAGAACCTGGCAGAAATAGTATATATTAACTGCTTTTTTTGGTTTATTTGTTTTGTCTGATTATCTATAAGTGTTTGGTAAAACTGATGGGTTCCTTTAAAAAAAAAAAAAGCATAAAATACATTTTCCAATAAAACTAATCATTAACAAGTGACCAACCTGCAAAAGACCAGCACATGATGCTCCTCTAATTTGAGATAAATACACCAGCATGGAAGTTTTCAGAGAGCTGGTCATACTCTTAAGTGGTCACAACCAAGATAACTGCACTAGGCAAGGGAGCCATCCAGGATTAGGAATGGCTTTAGAAACAAAGCAATTCAAGTAGTACATGTGCTGTCAGCATCACATTGGCCTCACTCCTCACAAAAGGGAGGCCTCACAAAAAAAGGCCCTGAGGTTTGGCCCCCATCACAGTGTCTTATAAGAAGAGCAGGAAACTTCAATTATTAGGATAAAGATGACCTACACAAGGGAAACTGAGGATGACTCTATTGACAGGAAATTAGAACTCCCACGAGACTCAGAAAGTAATACTGAGCCAGAGCACTAGCTTGCCCATTTCAACCTCATCAAAAAAAGAGGGGAGTCTCCTGCAAGCACAATTTTTACATTAGGAAGGAATTGGTGGGGATGGTTTTAGGTGTTCCAACTACAGTCAAAGCATTCTGGGAAAAAGTTGAGGGCAAACATGACAGTTCTCCTTAACAATAACTGGAGAAGGAGTTAAGATGGCAGAGGAGTAGGGGGACCATAATCTTATCTCATCCCTTGAACAGAGCTAGATAGTTGTCAAATCATCCTGAACACCCAAGAAATAAATCAGAGGCCTGAGAGAACAAAAACTGAAAGTCTACCAGTAGAAGAGTAACCACCCTTTAGAAAGTAGGAGTTGACTTGCAAATAGCTGACTTGGGGGAGATATAACTAAGAGTGTGGGGGGTGGGGAGGGAGCCTGCTTACAGAGGCTACCACAAAGTATTATAAACAGCACAGCAAAATCTGAACTTTTATAAATCCACTACCATGGAGGATATGCCTGGCTTAAAAGTGCTCAGTTGGCAAAGTGGGGTGCAGTCCCAATCGTGATAGCATGGTTTTAGAATCCCCTGGGCCACAAGAACCTGTGGCACCAACACGCTACATTGTTCCCAGGCTTAGGAACAGGGACTCTGGCTCAGGGTAGCGATCCAGGATGCCGGCTTTCTGCTCTGTTTTGCCATAAACTCGGAAACACTGAGTGGTTGTGCGACCGGTTTCCCTGCACAGCCAGCAAAAGCTCTGTGAATCCCTCCCCCAGAGTTAAATCATGGGTCCATGCCACAGGAGTTCCTAAAATTTGGAGTTTTGAAACTTAGTTGAGCACCTGAGATAAAAACTCAGAGGTAGGGTGAAGGCAGTGTTCTAAGGGAAACCAGGGACACGGCAGGGGTGATTGACTGTTCTTCTGTGGGGATTTCCAGAAGAGTCAGGGGCAGGGTGCAAACTTTCAGCTCTAGGGTTAGAGAGCAGGAGCCACCATATTCATCCTGCCCATTAGCGCCCATCAGCCCTGAAATCCTTCAAGGAGCAAAAGAGCGACACCTAGTGGAGACCAGAGCCACATACACCCAAGCCCAGCCCCCTTGCACCCTGGAGGCACAATTCCTAGGGCAAGTCCATCTGAGAATTAGTGCAACAGGCCCCTCCCCCAGAAGACCAGCACAAACAATTCCCTTGCACCAAGTCTACTGATCATAGAATGTTGTAAAACTTCAGCTCTAGGTGAAATAGGATTTAGCTTCCTTTTTACTTTTATTCTTTATTTTTTATTATTTTTTCATTTATGTTCTTATTTTTTAATTCCTTTTTTCATATTTATAATTTTCTTTTTAGTTTTTATTTTTATATATAAATTGTATATACTTTTTATTTTTGGCTTATGTTCTTTTTTTTTTTTTTCTTTTTAGATCTAGATTATTTCAACAGGAAGACCAAAACAAACCCAGTATCTAGTTCTTTGGGGATTTTTTGTTTGTTGGTTGTTGTTTTTTTTTTTTTCAGTGTTTTATTTTACTTTGTCTTTTATTCTTCTCTTTTCTATACAAAATAATGAGATGGAGGGGCACCTGGGTGGGTCAGTCGGCTAAGCGTCCAACTTCAGCTCAGGTCACAATCTCGTGGCCAGTGAGTTTGAGCCCCGCGTTGGGTTCTGTGCTGACAGCTCAGAGCCTGGAGCCTGTTTCGGATTCTGTGTCTCCCTCTCTCTCTGACCCAACCCGTTCATGCTCTATCTCTCTCTGTCTCAAAAATAAATAAACGTTAAAAAAAAAATAATGAGATGGAGAAATTCACCCCAAAAGAAAGAACAGGAAATAGATCTCATGGCCAGGGATTTAATCAATAAAGATATAAGTAAGATTTCTGAACTAGAATTTAAAACAACGATTATAAGGATACTCTCTAGCCTTGAAAAAAGTATAGAAGACAATAGAGAATCCTTTTCTGCATATATAAAAGAACAAAATCTTGTCAGGCTGAAATTAAAAATGCTATAACCAAGATGCAAACCCAAATGGGAGCCATAAAAACAAGGAAACTTTTTAAAAATACAAGGAAGCAAATGAAAATGAAAAAACATCAACCCTAAACCTTTGGAATGCAGCAAAGGCAGTACCAAGTGACACTGTAGTACAGGCCTATCTCAAGAAGCAGGAAAGGTCTCAAATATACAACCTAACCTTACACCTACATTAGTTACAAAAGGAACAGCAAATAAAGCCTAAAGCCATCAGAAGAAGGAAAAAAAAATAGATTAGAGCAGAAATAAACAATACAGAAACAAAGAAACAACAAAAAACCAGTAGAACAGATCAACAAAACTAAGCGCTAGTTCTTTGAAATAATTAATAAAATTGATAAAACCCTCACCAGACTTATCAAAAAGAAAAGAGAAAGCATCCAAATAAATAAAATCATGAATTAAAGAGGAGAGATCACAAACAACACCACAAAAATACAATTATAAGAGAATACTATGAAAAATTATATGCCAACAAATTGGACACTTGGAAGAAATAGAAAAATTGAACAGACCCATAACCAGCAAAGAAATGGAATCAGTAATCAAAAATTTCACAATAAACAAGAGTCCTGGGCCAGATGGCTTCCCAGGGGAATTCTACCAGACATGTAAAGAAGAGTTAATACCCATTCTTTTCAAACTGTTCCAAAAATAGAAATGGAAAGAAAACTTCCAAACTCATTCTACGAAGCCAGCATTACCTCCAAAACCAGACAAAGACCCCACTAAAAAGAAGAATTACAGGCCAGTATCCCTGGTGAAGCTTGATTCAGAAATTCTCAACAAGATACTAGTAAGTCAAATTAAACAGTACATTCAAAGAATTATCAACCATGATCAAGTGGGATTTATTTCTGGGCTGAATGGGTGGTTCAGTATTTGTGAATCAATCAATGTGATATACAACATTAATAAAAGAAAGGATAAGACCCATATGATCCTCTTGAGAGATGCAAAAAAAGCATTTGACAAATTATAGCATCCATTGTTGATAAAAACCCTCAACAAAGTAGGGATAGATGGAATATACCTCAACATCACAAATGTCAAAAGACCCATAGCTAATATCATCCTCAATGGGAAAAAACTGAGAGCCTTTCCCCTACACTTAGGAAGAAAACAAGGATGTTCACTCTTACCATTAAGACAATATGGTACTGGCACAAAACCAGACACATGGATTAGAGGAAAATAATAGAGGGGCACCTGGGTAGCTCAGTCAGTTGGGCATCTGACTTCGGCTCAGGTCATGATCTCACAGTCCGTGAGTTTGAGCCCCACGTCAGGCTCTGTGCTGGCAGCTCAGAGCCTGGAGATCGCTTCAGATTCTGTCTCCCCCTTCAGATTCTCTTTGCTGCTCCCCTGCTTGCACTTTGTCTCTCTCTCAAAAATAAAAAATAAATAAATAAATAAATAAATAAATAAATAAATAAATAAATAACATTATATTAAAAAAAAAAGAATAGAAAACTCAGATGGACCCACAGCTATATGGTCAACTAATCTTCAACAAAGCAGGAAAGAATTTCCAATGGGAAAAAGACAATCTCTTCAACAAATGGTGTTGGAAAACCTGGACAGCAACATGCAGAAGAATGAAACTGGATCACTTTCTTACACCATACACAAAAATAAATTCCAAATGGATGAAAGACCTAAAGGTGAAAAAGGAAACCATCGAAATCCTAGGGAAGAACACAGGTAGTAACCTCTTGGACATTGGCCGTAGCAAGTTCTTACCAGACATGCTGCCAAAGGCAAGGGAAACCAAAGCAAAAATGGACTTCATCAAAATAAAAACCTTCTGCACAATGAAGGAAACAATCAACAAAACTGAAAGGCAATCTATGGAATGGGAGAAGATATTTTCAAATGACATATCTAATAAGGGGGTAGTATCCAAAATCTAAAAAGAACTTACCAAACTCGGCACTCAAAAACAAATAACCCAGCTAAGAAATGGGCTGAAAAGCATGAATAGACACTTTTCCAAACAATACATCCAGATGGCTGACAGACACAGGAAAAGATGCTCAACATCACAGATAATCAGAAAAATACAAATCAAAACCACCAAGAGATACCATCTCACATCTGTCAGAATAGCTAAAATTAACAACACAGGAAACAACAGATGTTGGTGAGGATGTGGAGAAAGAAGAACCCTCTTGCACTGGTGGTGGGAATGCAAACTGGTGCAGTCACTCTGGAAAGTAATATGGAGATTCCTCAAAACACTAAAATTAGAATTACCCTACAATCCAGCAATTATACTACTAGGTATTTACCAAAGGACACAAAAATACAGATTTGAAGGGGTACATTCACCCCAGTGTTTATAGCAGCATTATCAACAATAGTCAAACTTTGGAGAGAGCCCAAACGTCCACTGACTGATAATGGATAAAGAAGATGTGGTGTATAAATAGACAATGGAATATTATTCAGCCATCAAAAAGAATAAAATCTTGCCATTTGGAATGATATGCATGAAGCTAGACTATGTTAAGTGAAATAAGTCAATCAGAGAAAGTCAAATACCATATAATTTCATTCATAGGTGGAATTTAAGAAACAAAACATATGAACATATGGGAAGGGGTAATAAAGAGGAGAGAGGGAAACAAAATATAAGATACTCTTAATGACAGAGAAAAACTGAGGGTTGATGGAGGGAGGTGGGTGGGGGATGGGCTAGATAGGGGATGGGTATTAAAGAGGGCATTTGTTTTGATGAGTACTGGTTGTTGTATGTAAGTGATGAATCACTGAATTCTACTCCTGAAACCAAAATTGCACTGTATGTTAAGCAACTAAACTTTAAATAAAAAGTTAAAAAAAAAAGGAAAAAAGAAAATGATAGCTAATTTGACTTTCTCTGACTGACTTATTACACTTAGAATATTCTCCAGCTCCATCCATGTCATTGCAAATAGCAAGATTTCATTCTTTTTATGGCTGAGTACTATTCCATCCTATATATATTTCACCTCATTATCCATTCATCAGTCAACATACATTTGGCTATTATAGATAATGTTGCTACAAACACTGGGGTGCATGTATCCCTTAGAATTAGTATTTTTGTATTCTTTAGATAAATACCTAGTAGTGCAATTGTTGGATCATAGGTTAGTTCTATTTTCAGTTTTTTTAATAAACCTCCATTTTATTTCCCAGAGTAGCTGTACCCTGGAAGTTTGCATTCCCACCACCAGTACAAGAGAGTTCCCTTTCTCCACACCCTTGCCAACACCTGTTGTTTCTTGTGTTATTGATTTTAGCCATTCTGACAGGTGTGAGACGATATCTCATTATAGTATGGACTTGTACTTCCCTGATGATCAGTGATGTTGAGCATATTTTCACATGTCTGCTGGTTATCTGTATGTCTTCTTTGGAAAAATGTCTATTTATGTCTTTTGTCCATTTTCAATTAGATTGTTTCTCTAGTGTTGAGTTTTATTGGTTCTTCATATATTTTGGATACGAACTTTTTACCAGATATGTCATTTGCAAATATCTTTCCCCATTTATTAGGTTACTTTTCTGTTTTATTATTTCCTTCATTGTGCAGAAGCTTTTTATTTTGATAAAGTCTCAATAGTTTATTTTGGTTTTTGTTTCCTTTGCCTCAGGAGACACATCTAGAAAGAAGTTCCTATGGCCGATGTCAAAGAGGTTACTACTTGTGTTCTCCTCTAGGATTTTGATGGTTTATTGTCTCACATGTATGCCTTTCATTCATTTTTAATTTATTTTTGTATTTGGTGTAAAAAAGTGGTCCAGTTTCATTCTTTTTGCATGTTGCTGTCCAGCTTTCCCAATACCATTTGTTGAAGAGACTCTTTTTCCCATTGGATATTCATTCCTGCTTTGTTGAAGAGAAAGACAAATGCCATATGAATTTACTCATGCATGGAATTTAAGAAACAAAACAAATGAGAAAAGGGGGAAAAAAGAGACAGAGGTAAACCTAGAAACAGACTCTTCACTATAGGGAACAAGCTGATGGTTACCAGAGGGGAGGTAGGTGGGGGTGGGTGGGTTAAAAAGGCGATGGGGATTGAGAAAGGCACTTGTGATGAGCACTGGGTGTTGTATGGAAGTGTTGAATCATCATATTGTACACCTAAGACTGATATAACACTGTATGTTAACTAACTTGAATTTAAATAAAAATTTAAAAAGAAATAACAGAAAATTGCCAAAAAGATCATGTATTTTTAAAGAATTACAAGGTGGGACTGCTAACTTTGATCCCTACCTTGTATCAAATACTGCATGAAATGTTTTATTATAATTTAATTTAATCCTCACACAAACTCTAAAAGGTAGATACTGTTTTATCCCTATTTACAGGTAAGAAAATTGAGCAAGATGTTAAAGAGTGATCCCTAAGTCATACAGCTAGTACACAAGTCTGATTTTGAACCCACAGTCTCTAATCCCAGAGCTCATACCTTCAACCTGTACACTTACTGCCTCTTAAGTGCAGCCTAGAGTTTCATTTTATGAGGATAAGATGAGCATAATTGTATTCTCTTTACATAAGAGGAATTTAAGTTATCCGTATACAACCAAACATAACTAATCAGATAGATAGATAGATAGATAGATAGATAGATATAGATATTTTGCATAAAATATTTACCCTAAGTATGAGGTTACATGTAAATACAAATTACCATTTTCATATAGAAGAGTATTGGGTACTCCTTTCTTTTTGTAAGAATACAATGCCTGTTGTCTCAACTTTCAAAAAAACATCAGCTTTTCCATTATCATAACTGTTATTCAAAGCACATAAAATGTCTCTATCACCAGCTCAAAATTCCAAATTATCAGGTCTACACTTGAGGGTATAACCTTGAACCAAGCCAAACTTACTGCCAAAGTTCATTCAAAATCTCATCCAAAAGGATTAATATATTATAGCCACCAGTTCTTGAATATTTATTATGTGTCAGATGCTTTACGTGCACTGGCCCCAATTATTAGATAGCAGGGTAATACTTTGATATTAATAAATTGTTGGTTATTTTCATTCTGTTTACCCATAATGTTCCCCTTGCTATTCAAACAGCAGCAATGGTTGTCTATATATACTGCCCTTGGTTTAGCATTTAGTACAGACAGAAAAATAAGTCAAATTCATGGCTTTCAAGTGCTTCTATTTAGGTAGATAGGTAAGTAGGTAGGTAGGTAGGTAGGTAGGTAGATATTTAACAGAGACAATAATATCGAAAGCCACAGTTTGGAATTGCAGAAGCCAGCTACAGTGCTTGAGAAAAAAATGTTTCTTTCTTCCTCTCTCTCCTCTCCCTCTCCTGTCGCTCCCCCTCTCCTCTCTCTTTCCCTCTCTCTCTCCCTCTCTTTCTTTTTAAATTCTAATCATTTGGCTTTATTTATCAAAAGCTAAATCCAAGAAAGCTCACAACTGAGAATTTACTCATTAATTATAGAGTGGTTAGAAGGAAAATAAAATATAAGATGATATAAAAGCCTTATTCCAGTAGGGTCATATGCCTAGGATTAAGATGAAGTGGGACATCTAATTCCTTGACCCCTTCACCACCACTTAGAAATTAATTTCAGGTGGGTAAAAAAAAAAAAAAGGTTAAATAATAGAAACTGCAACATATCATCAGGTATGTTTTTGAGAGATCACAGAATATAAAAGATAATCATCTGATACACAAAATTGGCATATACATATAATGGAATATTATTCATCCTTAAAAAGGAAGGAAATTCTGACATATGCTACAACATAGATGAACCTTGAGAACACTGTGCCAAGTGAAATAAGTCAGTCACAAAAAAGACAAATACTGTATAATTTCACTTATATGAGGTACTCAGAGTAGTCAAATTCACAGAGACAGAACATAAAATGGTGATTTCCAGGGGCTGGGGAAAGGAGAATGGGGAGTTGCTGTTTAATGGGTATAGAGTTTTAGTTTTGCAAGATGAAAAGAGCTCTAGAGATTGGTTGCACAACAATGTGAATACACTTAACACTACTGAACTGCACACTGAACGTGGTTAAAATGCTAAATACTATGTTATTTGTATTTTACCACAAATTAAAAACATTTTTAAGTTATTATCTGAGGGGCGCCTGGGAGGCTCAGTTGGTTAAATGTCTGACTATTGATTTTGGCTCAGGTCATGATCTCACGGTTCATGGCATAGAGCCAAGTGTCCTCAATCTCTATCAAAGGATGAATAAAGAAAATGTGGGGTGTATGTATATACTTTTTTCTTTACTTTCATTATTTATATCTATATCTAGATATCTGTATCTATATCTCTATGTATAGATAGAGTATGTATACTCTACAGTGTGTATACTCTGTGTACATAGAGATATACATAGACACAATGAAATACTATTCAGCCTTTAAAAGGAAGGAAATTCTTTACGCCTTCAACTGACATAACATTATGTGTCACGTATATCTCAGTAAAGAAGGAAGGAAGGAAGGAAGGAAGGAAGGAAGGAAGGAAGGAAGGAAGGAAGGAAGGGCCTGATGAGAACCTGACAGAAAAGAAACCAAGGGTTCCTTAACCCCTGAGAAGGACACAGAAGTGGAAAAGAGAGATGGTAGACCAGAAAGATCCTCATAATTAGTATACAAAGCAAGTGGACTCCAAACCTGGAGGCTATGGAATATCCAAAGACAGAGGCAGATGCAGTAAGACCAAAAGGCAACATCTATGTCCTGTTAGGACAAGTTACACCTCAACAGATACCAGCAAGGCCACCAACCAGACTCTTCCCTTCCCATCAACAGCATGGCCACCAACCAGACTCTTCCCTTCCCATCAACAGCATGTTTTCACATTACATAAGCTTCTCTCAAACAGAAGATCCCCCAGGGAGACAGGGGAAAGGGAAGGAAGGGAAGAAAAATCTTTGTCTAACATTAATATTTAAACAAAATGGCCAACTTTAAACTACAAGTTGCTGAGTTGTTGTAAGTTGATAAGGTTGATTTTGTTTCTCACCTAAGAGTTGAAAAGACATAATTTACATTCAGTCATAAAGAAATAAAGAACATGAAATTGTTTACTTTCCCGGTATTGTAAGGGTAAAATGTTTTACCAACTATATTTACAACATACTTCCAAGGAAAATAATATTATTTTCCTTAAAGAAGAAACCAAGTTTCTACATAATTAAATAACTTTCCCTACTTATAATTTCTCTGACTTGATCACGGCAATATTCTCAACACGTTCTCAGTCCCAGTTCCATCTTTGTATCAGGTTAGATTCCCAGAAAGCCTCATATTTTCATGAGTATCTTATATACATACACCCCGAACATACACTACCAATGGTTTTATTCTTGGCTTCTTCCTCATCCTCAATTCACAACTTCTGTCCCCTCACTCTTCCTGGTATACTGTTATTGTCCTCCAAGTCTCATCCCAGATCTGGAAGCTGCCCTGAATTTCCAACTAGTGGCTAAAGGTCATACTGCTCTTTACTCATACTAATCCAATTCTCTGTAGTTAGAACCCTGAATAATACCCCTGAGGTATTCTTAGGCATATTTTTTTCATAGTTCACAGTGAGCAAATTTTCCCCTGACAGGCAAACATAGACTGATCCACACATTTCTTGCTGCTGTGTGCTCTTCCTAATGAGAAATCCAGTGCTAACCATTTTAGGAAGTGTGGCTTTCCATCAACACTTCCCAGTATAGTCAACTGAACTTACAATGTTAGTTTTCTGCAGGTGGGCCAGTTCCCTGAGTACCTTAGCCCACCTTTGTTGAGTGGTCCTTTCTTCTTTCTTCCTGTACCATTCTGCCTCAGGAGACCACCATACCTTAGATTAAACTTCTGATCTCAAACATTACAAATTTTGGAAGCAAACACACACACACACACACACACACACACACACACACACACACAGTAGAGCTAGAGCTAGAGCTAGAGCTAGATAGATATAGATGATATAGTGGTTGATTGTATAAATACAGTAAAATCTGTATGTGTTATAAGGCCCTACTAATATATACCTAAGGATGGTTATAGTTTTCTGTGCTTCTTAAATTTATGTAATCATTGAACACTTTTTTTTTAAATAAATATCTCATGGGACTGGTTTCTAGCCTACATGCTTTTGAAAATAATGTTAATAAAAACTATATTAATAAAGGACAAAGATTTTTGAGTTTTATCACTGAGGTCTTCAATTGTCTGTGCTGAAAACAAATATAAATGCTAAAATAATGCTGCCTACTGTGAACATCAGTTATTTCTGCTTTCCAACTCCCATTCCTCCACCTTCTCGAAAAAAAAATCCTTCATTTTCCTTTTGGGAATCATCCCTACCTACAAAATAAATCCATCCAGTTTGGATATGGTTGATCCTATTCTCAGCTTCAAGGGCAGTCCCATGAACCAACCCAGACAATTGGCATATTTTATCCTACTAGACATAGAAATTGGTCCAAGGGTGGGCATTTGATTAAAGTCAGGTTGACTCTGAAATTTTTTTGCTGGAACTCTTGGGAAAGAGAAGCTCTTTTAACAGGGGCTATCAAACTTGTAGGATATAAACCTGAAGCTTCTGGGAGGCACATATGGAAAAGGCCAGCCTAAAAATGAAATCCATCTAGGAAAGCGTAGAAAAGAGGTAAAATCCTCATGAATATATTTTAAGTCACTGAGTCTAGCTGAGGGCACACAATGGCTAGATTTTCAAATATATCAGCTATTTTTTTTTCTTTTCACTTAGGCCATTTGTAGTTGGGTTTCAGTCATTTATGACCCAAAGAGTTCTGATTGATGCACTGCTCTGTACAGGCAGTACTATTCACCTGTTAATAAATAGCACAAGTAGAGTGCTTAGGAAAAGTTAATTCATAGTGCTTGGAAGAGGTTAATTCACTTCCATGAATCTAGCCTTACATCTTTTATCCTAATTCTAGAGCAAAAAAAGTCACAGTATTATTGAGAAGGAAATCTCTTTCTTCTACAATCAAAGAAATGAACCCCAACTTCAGGTTTCTGCTTCTATTTCTTTAATTTACTGAGGCCTCACATCTTTCAAAATGCTTTAAACTAAGATCCATTTTCTGAGCTTTGTGAATCGTAATTAATCTTTGCAAAGCACCTGGAGATTTTTGGGTGAGAGACCAGATAAAAGACAAAGCAACATTATTAAATAATTTAATCATGATTATTCTTTCAAGGGAAAATACAAGAATGAAAATCTTCAGGGAACATGATAATTAGGGAGACAATAATAAGAACTGATTAGAAAGAAGCCTCCTTGTCCCTGTAAATAAGAGAATTTGTCCAGAGCTCTGGGTGGATGCATGGTTTCATGCTTCATATCCCTTTACTCCCCTTGGACCCAGTTCTTCCACCTCAGCATAAACAAACACACAGAGAGATCCCAGAGAAAGAGTCTTTGTCCACATTTGAATGAAGGGTTCTGAGGAGAACATGTAATAGTTCTCACACAATGATGGAAACGTAGTATCATGAGACCCTTCCAAAAAAAAAAAAAAAAAAAAAAAAAAGCTGCCTAGCAGAGATGAATGTTTTTAAAAAGAGTAATCAAACAATAGGGAAACCTCATAAATGTCAGCTCTGGCCAAAAGTAAATAATTCTAGACAAACTGTGTATTGCATATACACAGATTTAGAACATGACTTGTTATTTGGTACCTATGTAAATGGCAGTCGTCCTATAAACAAGTTTAGGTGGAAAAAAAAAACCTTCCAAATTGGCAGGTGCATCTTTTGTAGCCCCCATGTCAGGATTAATTCCTATGGTGCCACATCACTTCATATAAAGGTCAGGCTCTAGTGATAATGATGAAAGAACAGGTCATCTCCTAAGAATTAATGACTGGAGGGATGGAATTGATGGTCTTTGGCTCTACCTTCAGCCATTAACCCCAGCTGCCATTAATCCTCAGGAAATGCCCTGTACTGAGGATGTTATTGCTGTTATAAACTCTAAATGCAGGAAACTGCACAGGCTCAAACACTGGCACAAGAAATTTAACTTAATGTATGATGCATTTTTAAAAGCTATTCAAGATAGGTCAGAGAAACAGTTGAGCGACACATGACTCGGCCAGCTTGTACCCATCGGTTCCTTTTAGTCAGGTTATAACTGAAACTACACATGATGCCAAAACCAGGCTGTGAGACTGACGGGGTTTACATATGAGTGCTATGATTGATATTCCATTATTGTCAGTGTTCCTGATTAGTGCGATATAATTACAAGGTTTATTGCTTATGTAAGTGAAATTACAGAGAGAAGATTAGCAGCTAGCAGAGGGTTTTGCAGACATTTCCAAAGGTCTGTCCGCCCACTGACTAGTTGATGGAGTTGGTATTTTGCTCCCCACCAAACTATTTGTGAAAGGGAGCTGTACTATTCCACATGCCTTTCTGACTGACATTTCCAGAACTATCATCCTTATGCCTAAGGTGATAATTCCCTAAATTGGGTTTGCGTGCTGAAAAAAAAAAAAAATCTAATCCTCATAGGCTGCTTGAAATGCCATCTCTGCAGGGACTCATCTTGAAGCAGTACTTCCAGAGTGACATGAAAGGATTAAGAGGTAAATAAAGGAATTGGGCAAACTCCAAAGTCAATTCATTCAAACAGCTACTTGCAGGAAAAACAAAAACTAAAAGTAATACCACATTGGGATTAACAGTGAGAAGTAAAATTAGTTGAGGCCTAATAAGAACAATATTAACCAACAGAAAGAAACATCCTGCACAAGAATGTGACATGTTAGCTGGAATTGGGAAATAACTCAAAAGTAATTTTGTTTCCTAATGGACACCATTAGCACTTACCCTCTAGTAAGTGCTAATCTCTGATAGGATTCATTTTCAAATCAATAAATCAGACCAGCTCTGCCCTCTCAGATAAAGAACAGTAATGAATCTGTGTGTGGAAAAAGTCTCAGATAGGTAATGTTTAAACACCATAACATATTTGACATGGTGTTTTCTAAATTGCTATAATTTCTAAGCTTTATAGCAAGATGCAAGGAAGGGATTTTCACTCAAATTTTAAAGATAAGAAAAGCTGTGACTCAGTAATTGCCCAAGACTCCATAGATAGAAAATGAAAGAACAAAAATCAGAACCTAGGGCTTTCAGGCTCCAAAGCCCATGCCCTTCCCATTGATTATCTTTAGAAATAAAACATATATATGATATTTCATCTTAGTCTAGCCTATGACTCTTCATTACACGCTCTAAAACACATCTCCAGTCTCATTGTCCAGGGCTCCCTGGACATGCTGCTGCCATTCCTTAACTGTGTCCCTGTGATTCCTCCCATACCCACCGTCATCATCTATAGAGACCAGACTCAGCATTCAGTGCCCATATGCCTCCCTCACAACAAAGCTTTTATTCACCAATATCCAAGAAAATGTGATCTTTTCGTCATCTGACCATTCATGTAACATTACTCAGTTACTAACCTTTGACAGACATTCTTGTATCACACTTATTTATGTATGGAACGTATTCACCATTAAATGATAAGCTTTTAAAGTATAGATGAATTATATTTCATCTTTGTTCCCCATCATTACAACACCTTACAAAACAGTTTGATGAATGAATAAATGCTACTATCTCTTACTTGTAACTTTTTAAAATTTATTTTCTAATCAGTATCAATAAGCCAAAGACAGTCTCAACTTATAAAGTAATCACATATGACCACTTCTAGAAGACATTTTTTTGAAGACTTTTCTCATTAGATTATTTGGCCTGTATCCTCCAAGATAAATCCTGGCACTGTGACAAGGCCCTAAGTTCCCTGAGACTTAATAGCAATGTAATCACCGGTGTAGTCAATGATCTGTATAAAAACAGTACCACAAAAATGACAAGAGGTACAGTTCTGCCAGGAAGACTTCAATAGGTGAACAACTGCATGAATATATACATATCACAACCTAATAGAACTAAGATCAGAGTTGAGTCAAATATTGCATTAATCTTTCTTAAAACACTATCAGAATAAATCTCAATCTGAATCTCTGAAAACCACATCATCATACAGACACACCTACCTTACAACTAACTGGTTCAGCTGAAATTCATGGCATGTATTGTTATGTAGACATTCTCTAAAGCAGCCCATTGTACCAAGGTTTACCTTGGAGACTAATCAAAGTCATTTAAAGAAGCACCTGGCAAACCTAACTTAGATGATCTAAGAATAAAATGATGAAGTTCTCTTTGAGGAGGGAAGCAACTGTCTTAGGGTGTTCCCTGAAAATATAACAGACTTGATAAGAGGCCCTATCTTTGGATTTAGGACCTTCTGACTCTTGAAACTATAAACAGGTACCTCCAAAATGAACTCTTTCAGAAAGTATATAGGAAACACAAGAGGCATCCATTACTCTCTCAAGGAGAAAAGAGAAGTTTTAATTGTTGTTTCTTCTACTTCACTGTATGCATTTGTGTGGTTTTGTCCAGACTTTGTCACTTTTGCCCAACCTCACATGCATGTAACTCTGTTAATCTTACTCTATAATGAATTATATTCTCTCTCTCATATCTATAATACTACAGAAGGATCTTTTGCTAGCAGGATTATTGTTTCCTCAGTAGTGTCTACACAAGGAAAATTGAATGTTCAATTTGTCTTGTGTAGAAGCACTTACCTAAGAGCATAGTAGCTTTGTCATGTGCACTTCTTTATCGACAGGAACATAATCTCTAAAATGTATGAGGGCCCCACTGATCCAGATAATTTAAATCAAGCATCAACAATTTAGAAAAAAAAGAAGCAGATGTGGGAGAGGAGAATGAAGAAGAAGAGAAGAAGCAGAAAATGGAAGAGGAAGAAGAAAAATAAGAAAAGTAAGCTACTTAGATCAGTTACTAGCAGCAAGATTGATTTAACAGCATGAACAAAGAAATCAAGTTCAAGTTAGTATCTTATACAGCCCACCTGTATGAGATCATAATTGCAATATCAAATATGCATGCAAGGATGTGAATAGCCAGGGAAAATAATTTGTCTCATTGTAATAGGCTGACAAAATTATCTGAAATTTTTAGTAACTAACATTAAAGAAATAAAAGACATAGACATTTCTACATACAGTTTGGCAAGCTATATATTTTCATGTTTCCATTAGCAAAAAAAACATAAAGATGACAGGAAGGATACTGATTGTAAATTTAAATATACTTCTGTGAGTGATTTGCTAAAGCCAGCCCGATTATCTCGTCAGTCATCCATTCTTAAAAGGAGATATTTACAAAAACATGTATGTGTTCCAATAAAGAGTCTCATGTCATGTTTTCAGAGTTGCTGATTCACTACCCAGTAACTTACAGTTGGTGTTCTTTTGGTAAAAGAAAGATCCTTTTTGACGTCACATCGCACTTCCCCTCATATATTCAATTTCCTCAGTGAAAGGCTCAAAAATAAGTCTTTATTCACAAATATTTTTATATGGCAGGCACTGAGTTAACACTGAAATTTATGAAATTGTAGCCACTGATGTCTTTCAGGAAAATAGCAAAAGAAGCTCATGTTCCCACCCTGACTTGTTCAATCTTCCTGTACAAGGAACTCCAGTCTCTAAGTAAAATGTGAGTCAGCACAACCCCACTTCTAGCGGAGAGCTCCATTACTTAAAGACTAGTCACTAGGGAAATAAGTCCTATTTCCTCCCTCATCACACTTCATAGAAGGCAGGCCCCAAGATGCTTCTACTGAGGCTTTCTTAGCCCCTGCCTCTCCCAGCAAATAGTGTGTGTGGTATGGTTCACTGCTTAACAAATAAAGACTCTGAAGTTCGGCTCCATTTTCCTGTGAGTCTGTGTAAATCAAAATTGGGTCATAAGCGCTGCCTCCAATAAAAAGCAGTAGGTCAAGAAAACCATTTCATAACTTAATGCAAGGAAACAGACCCATGTTACCATGGCATTTATGAGAAGAGGGAACAAAAAGAAAACAGTACAAAAAAGTGCAACATAAGATTCCTGTTAAACCAGAAGAGAGTCGTGTGCCTATATGTTTTCATAGGGAAAGATTTGGTATTCAGGCATGTTTTTGCCTAAGAGAAGGCAGTACTAGAACTCTGTTATGGGAATACTAACCTGAGGGGAGGAAATGTAGCCACCTGAGGCCAATCACCATTTGTAGGAACAAAATTCTTACCCTACAACATTTTATCTGGGTGAAATCAGGTTAAAGTGTATATCTGAGGCAGCCTTAAAAAGTGTAAGAAAAGACATTTTCCTGGCAACTTGCAGAAGCAAATGCATCGTGATTTGAACTAAGTCAAACTTTGCAAATAGATTAGATGCTTATAGGGACCAGGCAGGGGCCACAAATGAGTAATGCAAACTGGGCAGGGAATGGAGGAGACTATGGCCTAAAAGGCAAACCATGTGCCCAAATTCAATTTTATACACCCATACAGAAGACAGATGTGTCACTTGAGCCACTGGTTTAGGATCACTGGAGTATATGATTTTGTGCAGAGGAGTACATATGGATTTGAACCTGGTGTCTTTATAGAACAAGCCAGGAAGTAACCTACTTCCCTCTTATGGCCTACCTTACAGAGTGGTTCTCCATAAGTTCCATAAGCCTCTAAAATCCTGAACCCAGGGAACTATTTGCAATGATTTGCTTTCCCTTGTAATGGGAGGCTCCATCTCAGTACTGGCCACACTACCCTGTAAGTGTTACAAATACCTGAGTATTAACTCCTGCTGGATACCAATACTTCATGGCTATGAAGTCTATAAGGGCTGAGCCACTGCCTCACTGTGCTCACAGGGGGCTTCATCTCAGGGGACCATTTAAATGCATTCTCTGCTGTGAATACAATTCTTCTGACATCAGCCAACTGGCACATAAATGTGTGCAACTGACCTCAAAAGGCTCGGGCAGGAAAGCATCTACGGATCTGAGTGAACGGTCTGCTTTTAGTACTCATTCTAGACCGTTAGGCTACATTTTCTTCTTTATTTTTTATTTAAATTCCAGTTAGTTAACATACAATGTAATATTAGTTTCAGGTGTACAGTTTAGTGACTCAACACTTCTATATACCACCTGGTGCTCATCACAAGTGCACTGCTTAATCCTCATCACACATTTTCCTCTTTATTACAGCCTCCTCCTTGAAACTCTGGGGGTCTTTTTCTGGATTTCTTCTTACTTCTTGGTCCTTCTATGAATCCCGCATGAGAAGTTTTTCCTCCTCTACCTCTTATGGTTCCCCAGGGTTCTGTCCTATGTCCACAGCTATTCTGCAGACTCTCCCTACATGAGAAAAGGGAGAGAAATGATGAGTCTGTATTTAAAAAGGGAGAAAAATAGTTTCTTGGAGGGCTAATAAGAACCAAAACTCCTGGGGCACCTGTGTGGCTCAGTGGGTTGAGCATCTGACTCCTGATTTCCACTCAGGTCACAATCTCATAGTTCATAAGATAGAGTCCCATGTTGAATTCTGCACTGACAGCATGGAGACTGCCTGGGATTATCTCTCCCTCTCTCTCTGTCTCCCCACCCCCACCCCCCGCCCCATCGCAACTTCTCTCTCTCTCTCTCAAAATAAATAAATGTTCTTTAAAAAAAACACCAAAGCTCATAATAGGAAATATACCAAATAATGTTAAGAAGGAAAGCTTCTGAAAGCTTCCTGAAAGCAGAAAGGAAGACAACTGGGAACATGAAAGTTGTGCATTCCAACATTGACTATAAAGTTGAAGTTATAACTTTGTCATGAATTGAGTTACTACCCTGTGCCAAGCAATTTACATGCATTATCACCTATGCAATGATCAACTCAACTCTACCAGACATTATCCCTGCTTCACTTTATGGAATAACCTGAGACTTTTGAGAGCCTAAGAAACTTTACAAAGCCCCCTAAGTAGAGTGGATGGCAGGGATTCATATCAGGGCCTGGTTAAAAGCAAATGTGATACTCTACATTACACCATGACCACATGCCTGGTAGTAAGAATCAATCTTTCTTCCTTGGCAGATGAAATCTCTAGCAAGTGATAGCTCTGTGATTCCAGGAGACTCCAGCACTCAGATTTTGGGGAGCAGCATTAATAATCGTGAAAGGAGACCAGTTTTTTCCTTCCCATACTTTTATCCTTAAATCCTCTATCTATAGCAAAATTCCCTTATGCCAGCCCAGTGAAGAGAGTTGGTAATATTATTAGTCAAAACACAGAAATTTCATGGGAGTAGGTTTTAGAAGTGACCTGGTTAACTCTGCTTTGCAACTTTATGAATTCTGACTATCTTTCTCTTCTGCCCTCCTGCTTCTGTGTGATCAACTTATCTGAGAACAGCTTGCTATTTATATTTGGGGAAAAGTTATGAAAAGCTTGAGCCTAAGTAAACAATGTTGGTCAACCCAAGGGAGAACTTTGGACTTGAGTGTTATTTCTCACCCATGTAAATTTTCAGTAGGAAATCTCTAAGAGAGAGCAGGTAAGATTTCCAAGGTCTTAAGAATGCCTCAGAATGTTGATGCTGTGTTAACATATTTTAAAGTGGCAGCATGAGTTTATACACAGGGTATGAAAGCCAGCTAAAGTCAATAGAAGGGCAATTCTGAAGTGTTTCTTTATGGATTTTCAAATTTCAGGCCCAACTCTGGATTAGGAATCAGTTACGCTATTTAAGACAGCGCCAACTCAATGGAGCTACAATTCTTCTACTTTCCATGAGCTCTTTCTCCTGTGGTGCCTCTCCTCACAAGAAACTACAGCTTGCTTCCCCTGCCAGCAGAGAAGACAGAAAGCTTGGCAGGGAATGGCAGCTTTTATTATATCTTCCTCCAGCTGCCCCAGAGCCAGCAAGGACCTGCTAAGTTCCCTGCACAACACAAATTAGAACTTACCAGTCTTGAGGCAGGCTGGGTGGATGAAACTTGGGAAGGGAGGCACAAAAGTTTCTGCTGCGGGAGCCAAGAGTTACAGTTTAACTGGGAGAAAGCCTCTCTGGAGGAAAAGGTTAAGGGCAAGAGTGCATTGGAACAATGAGAATGCAGATTACCAGGAGCACTAGGCCATCTACAGCCAAAACTCCAGTGCTGCACTGTAAGGTCCAGAACCCTACCAAAGAACAGCTCCTTTGAAGTATTATTATATGTATAACACAAAGAAAAAGCCCTCTTGAACTTCGAATTCTGTAAGGACTCTTGTTACCTGGTTTGATCTGCTTTGGCACCATGGTTCTGATAGGTAGGTAGGATTCATACATTTCTAGATATCTACGTGTATGTAACCTACACTGTTAAACTGGCAATTTTAACTGGGAAAGACACAACTGACATGAAAACTCAATCTTCGCGGTGTCTGGGTGGCTCAGTCGGTTAAGCACCTGATTTCAGCTCAGGTCATGGTCTCACGGTTTATGAGTTTGAGCCCCACATCAGCCTCTGTGCTGACAGCTCAGAGCCTGGAGCCTACTTCGGATTCTGTGTCTCCCTCTCTCTCTGCCGCTCACCTGCTCACATTCTGTGTCTGTCTCTCTCAAAAATAAAATAAACATTAAAAAACATTTTTTTAATTCAATCTTCAAAGTCAGTGATGAAGAACAGGTTTGAGGCTTCTAGATATCTCAAAGGAAAATTAAATAAATAATGAATAAATAAGTAGTTAAGAAAGGAAAAATGGAGAAAATATTTGGAGAGCATTTTTTTGGATAAAACTGTGCCAAAAGCTCCACTCCAAGACCCCAAGGAAATGGATTTGGTAAGGAGGGCTGTCTCTCCTTTCACCTCAAGTCTAGTGAGAGGATGTTCAAAGGAAACCACTTGGAGAGTTTGAGATGCACTCCCTGGAGTTTGGGGTGTGCATTAGGATGTCTGATACAAGCCTGGGGCATCCCAGAGGAGAGGTTGGCTAGGGCAGCCTATGTTAGCAAAGCAGAAGGCTGTGTCTGTGCAGAAACTGCACAAGACCTGACAGCATCCAGCCAAGATGTGTCTTTTAGTTTCCTAAGGCTGTCATAACAAGCTACTACCTACTTGCCAGCTTTAAGCAACAGGAATTTTTTCTCACAGTTCTGGAATTCAGAAGTCCAAACTCAAGGGGTCAGCAGGGCTGTGTTTGTTCCTCCAAAGGTCCTTCCTTTTATCTTCCTGTCTCCAGTAACTCCAGACCTTCCTTGGCTTATGGCTACTGAACTCCAATCTCTGCCTCAGTCTTCACATGGCCCTCTCTGTGTCTCTTCTCCCTCTACCTTTCCCTCATAAGGACATTTGTCAGTAGAATTAGGACATAAACAGATAACCCAGAATGATCATTTCTCAAGATACTTAATTACATCTGCAAAGGCAACTTTTCCAAATAAGGTCACATTCACAGGTTCCAGGGATTAGGATGTGGACATATGTTTTTCAGGGTCACCATTCAACATTGGCCCATATAGAGCTCTTCAGAAGTTAAATCTAGTCTGATTTTAAAAGGGATCTTGACAAGAGGGCTGAAGCCAAAGTGTGAAGAAACAACAGAGGGTCTTTATAGAAAGAAAGGTAGCCAACAAAGTGGAGTGGATGGAAAATCAAAAGCAGGCAACTGGAGAGAAGGTGCTGACTGTGTTGCAGTAGTGGTCAGTGGCTGGTTCAGATGTGGAGCTTCCAAAAAATCTCATAGAATCACCCAGAGAGAAAATGTAAACCGAAAACCTCAGTCAATCCAGCAAGAATAAGCACGAAACCAGTTTACCAACATCCTAGTCAATGAGAATTTCGTGCATTCCCTTTCTCCTTTTCCTTCCCTTGCTCTGAACCTACCTGATAAGTCCAAAACCCTCAGTTAACAAATTGGGAGCAGAGAATTGGGGGTGACACAAAGGACCACGTACACCACCTTCTCCAAAGGCAAAGACATTATCTGCAGTTGCCTCCCCCTGGGAAAGGGACTCAGAAATCTTACCTTTGAAAAAATATTGAGGGACTTAATCTATATATAGTGTTAGAAATTCTAATTTCCAGGGCACCTGGGTGGCTCAATCGGTTAAGCTTCCCACTCTGATTTCGGCTCAGGTCATGATCTCGTCATTCATGGGATCAAGCCCTACTATGTTGGGCTCTGTGCTAACAATGCAGAGCCTACTCGGGATTCTCTCTCTCCCTTTCTCTCTGCCCCTCTCCCACTCTCTCCCTCACTGTCTCTCTCAAAATAAATAAATCAATATTTAAAAAAAGAAATCCTAATTTCTAAGCCACAGCTAAATTGAACACAGGATATTATATTATCTAGGAATATTCAGAAAAATTATGGGACTGCCTAAAATCTCATCCAGAGGCCTATCAAGACTTTTCCTCATTGAATACATTTTAAAGAAGCAGGAGAAATTAAAACACAACAAACAAGCAATTGAGTTTTGACTATCTTCTACAAATCTTCACTCGGCAAGGTACTAGTTACACTCAGAAAACAATATCTGAAAGGATTCCTTGATTCAGAACTTAAAGATGACAAATGGTATTGATTTTGCTATTTGTTGAGAATTACTGCCCCACAGCTTGGAAAAGGAAAATGAGAATTAGATTCAGTTTACTCCACAGACCAATATACCTCCAATTCATCCTCATAGGAAAGGTACACCTTACTAGATGTGCCGAGAGGTATAGTTGGGCTTCATCCTGTGTCCTCCCTCTCATGTCACATATTGACACAATCCAGTAGTGTTAAATACCAGGAACCATCTATACTGAAAGCTCTGCTTCTTGCTTCTACTTCCCTGTCTTCCGTTATACACTTGATAGAGCAAATCTTTAAGTAGTCTTTGTCAAACTACTTTGAAAGAATGCATTTTGCCCCTCTAATATTCTGAAAGAAAAAAAAAAATGGGACTGCTACTCCCATGGCCCTGGGCAATCTGTGCTGAGCTATCCATCCATTTCTCTGAGGCCACGTTACCAGTGTAATTCCCTCTGTAGGGTCAGTATTCTTCTACACTCTGTGCTAAAAGAAAGTGAGCTTAAAACACATTTTACAAAAAATAATCACTTTTTGTTTTGAGTGAAATATTAAAATGTAGCTCCCATTATGCTAAAATATGGATACCATGATAATTTCTATCTAATAAATATGCCTCTGGCAGAAGCTTAACCCAGAAGAAGCTCAAGAGAATGTTCACATAATAAATTTCTGCCCAGTATCATTAGATTTCATTTTTAAAATAGCTCTGAAAATTCAAATGCAAGCAACCACATATATGCTCATGGACCCAAACAAAACAGGAGATGTTATTTCACAGAATACCTGGTATCAAAAAATTGCTGAAAGTTCAAAGCCGGGGAATATGGAAAATTTGGAATATAAACACATGGGAAGTTTAATTTCAACAAACTCTTAAAAATGTATTAAGAGCGTTTTCTGAATATTAAAACATGGGCTCCTGGTAAGACGACATTCAATGTCATCTGTTAGCCAGTAACATGCTGTATACTGCCATCCAGAAAGAAGAGGGAAATTCAAGTATTTCCCAATTGATTTACTATAACATGGAACAAGAAGAATCATTTGGTCATTAATAATTAATTTAAAAATTGCCACCTGTGTGAATGGAGCCTATATACTAGAACTTTACAGCACTTTATATGCCATACTTAGATAAGACTCATGTCCCTACAAAGTCAACAAGACTAATTAATAATGTCCCTTTTCTATCTCTAATAATTATATTGGCTAACAGTTCTAGAGTCTCACTCTACATCAGGCACCTGCTAAGTGCTTAAAATGCTCTGTTTTATTTAATCTTCTCAATAACCCAAGGAAGTGAAGCTTCCAAATTCATACAACCAGACACAGGCAGAATCACAAAAGATTTCTCCTTTCCCCCTAAATCCTGGTCAAGGGCAGCTGAGTTCATTGCTCAATTTACTAAACCATTACCTCTTAGAAAAAGATGGAGGCATTAATTTATTTTTAAGGAAAGCGATTATTTCTCCAAAGGAAAATTAATTACCCTCCAAGTACCACCATCTGTTTTAATGTTTTCAAGCCTAAAGTTTGAAGAGAGACAGAGTAACTTGAAAATGTCCCCAGTGGCAGGGTCCAAATGACCTTTGTCATTAAGAAGGCAGAGCAGAATCACCCTTTCTTTAAGAAACTGAATATCAAAGTAAGGTTGTATGTGGGGTCAGGAAACTGCCTCCAGAGCCTATGAAAAGATCTCCCAATACACAGCACAGCTGCATTTATATCTAGAGGAGGTCAAAATACTGCAGAGTTGAATGCCCACATATACCATGATACTATAGAGATGTTATAATCAGAGAATTGTCACAATGACAACAGATTCAGAATTTGTAAGATGTTTTCATTTCATAGGAAAAAATTTTTATTTAACAACAAACTTTCATTATATATTTTCTATATGCAGCCATACTAGTTAGAAAGATACAGTGCTGAATAAGGAAACACTCCTGGCCCTAAGGAGCTGGTAGGTTACTGAGAGAGGTGGGCAATTAAACAACAAACTGATAAATACTGGTATGGTAATGTGTATGTGGATACATATGGCATCTTCCAACCATTACCGCTAATAATTGTATCAGCTACTGTTTACTGAACAGCTGCTATGTATCCAGTTTTCTACCAAGGACTCTCCATAGACTTTCTCTATTTCACCCTCAATCAATCCTAGGAAATAAGGATTATTGTTGCATTTCACAGACATGAAAGCAATGGCTCAGGTTAGTATATTCAAGATAGTCCTGTTTTGGACATGTTCTGCTATGTTTGATTTTAAATTCCTATTGCTACTTAAAAGGATACAGAGAGATATCTGAAAACATGATGTCCCCAATCAGACCCAATTATGTTGCAAGTCATACAGCTAATATTTGACCTCAGATGTGTCTGACTTAGATCCTAGGCTCTTTCTTAACCTCCAAAATCAATATGAGTCTTTTTTTGAGAGAGAGACAGAGCACAAGTGGCAGAGAGGGCATGGGGAGAGACAGAGAGACAGAGAGACAGAAGAGAGAGAGAGAGAGAGAGAGAGAGAGAGAGAGAGAGAGAGAGAGAGAGAGAGAGAGAATGTTAAGCAGGCTCCACACTCAGCATGGAGCCTGATACAGGGCTCCATCTCTAGACCCTGGGATCACGACCTGAGCCAAAATCAAGAGTCAGACGCTGAACCAGCTGAGCAACCCAGACACCCCTCTATGTGAGCCTTTTGTGTGCCCAATGTTTGAGATAATTTTAATTAAACTATTAAATACAGTTTATTATTAATATAAACTATTATATATAGTTTATTAATTATATTTATTATTAAATATAAACTATTTAAAATAATTTGGGGTGCCCAGGTGGCTAAGTCAGTTAAACATCCACTCTTGGTTTTGGCTCAGGTCATGATCCCACAGGTTGTGATTTCAAGCCCTGCATCAGGCTCCACACTATCACTAATAGTGTGGAGCCTGCTTGGGATTCTCTTTTTTCCTCTCTCTCTGCCCTTCCCCTGCTCACTATCTCTGTCTCTCTCAAAAATAAACAAATAAGAAAACTTAAAAATTTTTTAATAAATAAATAAAATAAAACAATTTTAGATTTACAGAAAAGTTTCAAAGACAGTAGAAGGAATTCCAACACACTCCTTACCCAGTTTCAATTTTTCCAAATGTTATCATTTTATACTTGACAAATAAGGAACTAACACTGGTATATTACTATTAACTAAACTTTCGGCTTTTCAGATTTCACCAATTTCTCCATTAATGTCTTTTTTTCTGTTCCAGGATCCCACCCAGGAACATCCCATCCTACACTGCATTTAGTTGTCATGTCTCCTTAGTCAGTTTCTCAGACTTTCCTTATTGTTCATTATCCTGGCAGTTTTAAGGAGTACTGGTCAGGTATTTGGTAGAATATCCATCAGTTTTGAAGCTTCTTTTGACCTAAAATCCTGAATTAGCTCAATGTGAAGTATGTCACTGCACTTTTGTATACTACCTAGATCCGAAGAACCTTGAGAAGGGAAGTGTGCTGAAATATACTAAGAAATAATATGTTTATGGAGAATAAGCACAGTGGAACTTTCTGGAGTGATGAAAATGTTCTGGGTGCAGGCAGTTTTGCTTCTCCAGTGCTCTGGGTTAGCAATTCCAAAACTACATTCTGTGCATTCTAGACTTGAACAAATGAGTAAATGTATTGAAGAAAATGGAAGCCTTCACTGTTGGGAGAAGGGAGTTATACATAAAAGGGGGGAAAGAACAGAGTGCATACAGTAGTTTCCAAAGTTCGAACACAAAATGGAGGTCAAAGAGTCCTGACTTCAGGTCAGATTCTACCTTAGCTCTGTGTTGCTTGAAGCTCACAGCGTTGATCTCAGCATATTTTGTTTGTTTGTCTTTATTAGTCAGTAATACATTTTACAAGGTGACTCGGTTTTGGCAAAACAACAGGGTGGGTTTCAAAGTGCAAAGGAAGGCATGGAACTCCCCCACTCCCGCCTGTGTGCTACACTCACATCTAGCATTTGCTTAGCAACTATTGTTACCTTTTCTAGATAGGCCATGAGCTCTCTTGTTTGCCTCTGTCCTCCACTTACACCCAACTCCTTTCGTTTGGGTTGTCTTCCTGTCCTTGGGAAGTCATTTAGTTGGTGATCCCTAGAAAAAGCTTTAAAACTACTAGTTAAACCTTAGCCTAATGAGCAAATTTCCCTTCAAATGAGATGCTGATGAGAGAATAGTCACTCTGGAGAAAAACAAACCAACCTAAGGCAGGCCTAGACAAGCACTAACAATGTTTCCACAGATCTAAATATATTTGAGGTTTGCTGGTTACATGCCTTCACTCTCCCCGGCCCTTGTCTGAATACTTCATGACAGAAAAGTCCTCATCAAGGCACTGGCATAAAGATAAAGCGAACAAGCTTTTGTGTCATCTGTCCTTGCCCAGGAAGGTGAATACCACAGGAAAAGAATTGTCCTCACCTAAGTGATCCTAAATTTGCAGAGTGAAAAGGATTTATAATGAAGCCATTTGCTTCTCCTGCTCTTTAAGGATCAGTATGGATGGATTCTGTGATGTATCACTGTTTAAAACTTTTAGAGAGGGACACCTGGGTGGCTCAGTCAGTCAAGCGTCTGACTCTTGATTTCAGTTCAGGTTATGATCTCATGGTTTGTGAGTTCAAGCTCCTCTTCAGGGTCTGCAATGACGGTGTTGAGCCTAATTAGGATTCTCTCTCTCTCTCCCTCTCTCTCTCTCTCTCTCTCTCTCTGCCCCTCCCCTGCTCATGTTCTCTCTCTCTCTCTCTCAAATAAATAAATAAACATTAAAAAAAAAAAACAGAGATAGACCACTTGCTTTTTAAGAGGTCTAGTATTTAAAGAGTTTCCACTTCTCAGCTGACAACCTAGAAACTCCCTTCTCTAGGCCCACTTCAGAATAAATATGCTACGTGAGATTAAAAAAAAAAAAAAAGATGATTTCAAACCACAAGGTTTCTAACACAGACGAATCCTGATAAAGGACAAATGAAATTCCAGGACATCTTTTGTGTTTCTAAATGAGTCCATTTCTGTTTCTTATGGCTGATTGTCTAGGTAGGTTGGTCTCAGATATGCAAAGGAGGTAGATTTGGAGAAGAGAGACTGGAGGGAGCTGGACTATGCTGCCCAATTGAGTGAGAATGCCCAGAGACAGTCCAGAAGAAGGGGGTGAGAGAAGCATCACAAAATGCTAGAAGTGAGACCCTCAGTAGGCAGTGTGGCCAGTGAGAAAGCCTGACAGTGAATTAAGAGCAAAAACGACTAATATGGGATTCTAACTTCCAATAATACACTTTCAATAACTTAATTCCGCTATGTACAACTATCTAGTGTCCATGGTTGCCCTGTTAAGGAATCAATAAGAGGTCATGCATCTATTAGGGTTAGTGGCAACAAAAGCAGGTCAGAGATAAAGAACAACTGTAAGACAATGCCAATGTCAAGAAATCAGTAGTGGCAGGACATTGGAGTCAGGTGACCATCAAACCATAAGCCTTTTGGGAATTGACAGGAATCTTAGAAAAAGCAATGGACTTTCCACATGATAAAGAATGAGAGATGAGCTGGTCTTACCTAAATCCTAAGGGGCAAGGTGACCCCCAGCTCACATCACAGTTACAAATTTATTATTCATTCTGTGCAACTGGTATAACCAAAGACTTATGAGCCTTATCAAGAGTTGAGATTTTCTACACTTCTAACCATCTGCTTTCAAACATTTCTGTGCACCCTCCTATTTTAAGCCCGAGTAGTTTGAAATCAAGCACAAGAGTAAATCTCTAATGATCTACCACATTTATATTATCATCCAGGCCATCCAATCACTCTAATATGAACCCAGCACTGAGCCTCGAGAGGCTCATATTAATGCAATTAAGTAGTTAATTTTTCCAGGATGTGCACAGCTGTAGCCATTAATATTCGAATAGTCCTCATACTGCAGTGTCCGGGAAAAATCAAAGCAGCGGTATCTAAAAAAAATGTCAAGGAACTAAAAACTGAAGGCACAGAGAAAAATGCCACCAACTGTAGACAGTAAAATCTATTCTACATGACTAGCTACATGTCAAAGAATCAATGCCTGTCCTGAGAGATGAACATGAATTAGTGCGTGAAGAGCTTCATGTTCAAGATTATTAAGATTACTAAGTGATAATTCATGAAACACTGAACCCAGACTTACAGTCTTGCTTTCCTCCCAGCATTCAGTTCATGTAAAGGAACTCTGTCCTTGACTTATAAGTTCAAATATCTGCTTCTGTGCTCTGTACTCATATCCAGCAACAACATACTCTTTTAACAAACGTTCAATAAATATTTACAGAATGCCTATCATGAGACAGACAGCGTGTTCAGATACAACAGTAATGCAGAACATTATCCCTGCCTTCAGGGAACTTACAGACCAGTGGTAAAAAGGCAATTACAGTTCAGGGTGCTCTGATAGGGACAGAGGAAACAGAGTGAGGGACTATATGCATTTCAGTGTGATTCATGCATACTGAACCATATGAACCCGATGAACAAAGATAGTAATAAGAGATAAAGCTGGAGAGGCAGCCATAAACCTGATCATGAAGAGTTCTGAATATGAAGCTAAAGATATTGGGCCTTATTGTAAAGCCAAAGAAAGACATTGCTCTGGAGTAAGAACTCACTGGAAGACAACAGGGCTAGACCAAGAAGATAAGGTGATCAATAAAAAAATTATAGGAGGCTCTAACTGGCAGAATGGCAACAGAAATAAATGGACAGATAAATAATGGAATTTACCTGACTGGATGGAAGGATATGATATTATAGGAGGAGTCAAAACCAGCTCAGTGGTTTGAAGAAGTAATACCATTTACTGAGCTATGGAAAGAGAAGCAGGGCTTGGAGCTGAGGGTGCTGTCGGGGATGACAGAGAATTAGAGGTACACGATACAGAAGTAGAAATGTCCAGTAGGCAG